>NC_066837.1:13219776-13559776 GCF_001640805.2 Lates calcarifer | reverse complement strand
AGATACAAAAGCTGTCACTGTCACTTGTACATGGGCTACACTGTAGACCCCTTTGTAAATATGATGAGGGTCTGAACATACTGTATAAACCTAACTTGGTGTCATTCTAGGTTCATCTGCGAAGCCAAAACAGACAACCTGCTTTTAAAACAAATATCCAATTATACGGTGCAGCAACAACACCCCTGGGGTGGCAGCTGTGAATATGCCCTGATGGTGACACCCGCAACCTGCCGTCTGTTATATTGTGGAAATAACCTTAAATGCTACAGGCTGGACCCCAGCTGGTCATAAGGCAACATTAAAGCAACTGTTTCCTAAAAGTGGTTGATGACAGCAGCACGGTTTAATGAGTTCTTTATACAAAAGAGCGTTTTCAAGGTGGAAAGTGAAGTGTGTGCATTATTTACTGTGGAGCTGTCCAGACACTACTCCCCAAGGAGTAGTAGGTGTAGCAGTGTTCAGTTCCCAAAGCTTAATTACACCGATCCTAAATTAATTGGACTCACAATTTATAGTTTATCATTGCTATGTAAGAAAAGCACCTATAATACATTTGGTTCCAGGGTTCACATTAATTGGCAACCCAGGGCAAAAGTTATGTCTGCTCCTTAATGAAGTAATTAGCTAAAGCCATTGCATCAAAGGCTTGTGCTGATTGCAAATTTGACTTTGCCTGGTCACTGGGTCCTTAGACTTGCTGCAAATTCATTTGTTATTTTGGTGAATGTCCCATGCCAAAAAGTGTGCCAAGACATTACTATTATAATCTGAAACACGTTAACACCCTTATGTAAAACTGGCGTCAATCAAAGATGAATGTGCATTGACACTAACGGTCCCCGCGCAAAATGTTTGTCTTCATAAAGTCACTAAAGTGGAAAATGAAATGTTTGGAATGATTTTCTCATTCAAATGTTACCAGATTTTTTTTTTTTTTTTTTTTTTTTGCTGTATGAGGTGACAGGAGAGGAAATTATCTGAAGACAAAATGGCTCATAGAAAAAGTTTCCACAGCTCCTTTTTTATCACTTTTTCTTATGTGCTCTCTCTTTCGTCGCTGTTTTATCACCTCACGTCTTCATCACTGTGCAGAAAAGAAGCTACACTAAATACACCGTGTACTGCAGTGTACTGTATATCATCACATTATAAAGCTGTTCAAATAGCAGCTAGAGCTTAGGCACACACTGCATTATACATGGGATGTTATTTATTAACACCCTACCACAAATAATATTCCAAGATGGAGGAGGACTAATGGCCATCGTGATGAAGTTTTTTTTTTTTTTTTTTTTTTTTGTAATTATGCTGTTAATTCTGCTCACAGCCAGTGCTATGATGCCCTTTCACGTCTTCACACTTCCTTGTTCTCACCTGAGAGAAAATCACACAAGCATTAATTCAAAAGCAGGAATCAATGTGACATTTCCACTAACACATTTAGACTTCCTAAGACTCAAATACACCAGATAGATTAGATTAAGTAGTCCATCTGATGCGTCTGGGCTCTCTGAAGGACTCATATGTTGTTTTTATAGAAGCTTTTATATAAAAATAAAAAAGACGAAGAAAGAAAGAAAAGAAAAGGAGCTGCTAATGAAATCAATCACATTTTTTCCTTTGTTTTTGCTTTAATGTCTGTGAGTTTTAGATTTAAGCATCACCGGATGACATGTTCTTTCCTCTGTAAGCAAATGGAAGGATGTAAAGCTGAGTTTTTCTGGCCCCTGAGCTGTGATGTATACATTTTCTCAAGCATGCTTCACATGTGTATGACGTAGAACAAGTAATTATTGATTCTCATAAATCAGCAGTGTCACTAATTCTTATCCTCACTCTTGCTCATTTTTTAAATTTCCTCTCCCCCTGCCCATCCCCCCCAATTTAAAGGTTGAGGCATTAAGGGCTGACAAGCGCTGACCTTTCCCACTGCGTGCATCTATTATCCAACAGGACTAATCATGCTTTTCTTGTGCCTTAGATAGATGTGAGAGGACAGAGGGATGTGATGTGGAGAAATGTCAAGGTCTTGCCATGTTCACATTTTGTCTGAGATTGGAATATGGTGTTAGAGATCCTTTGGATCAACTGAGAATCTAGTCCTGTAAGTAATAAAGTGCTAACTCTAATCTATGAAAGGCCAGATGGAACTGAGGAGCTATAATTAATACAAAAAAAGAAAAACATCACAAACATGCTCATTACGTAGATATGGAAGCATCACATGCATGACCTTTGTTACAGAGCAAGTCTCACTTTATTTTAAAGTGTTACTTGGAATGATACATTTTCTATGTTTACCAAATAATAACTTAGAAAGGCAGCCCACATATATCCAAATATATGCTCTACTGCTATACACTAACACCTTGAGCTAAGAAATACTTTTGATACTGTAGCTACTGTATCTCACATTGTGCTACAGAGTTTAATGTCTTGAAAATGGGCCTGATTTTTTTTTTTTTTTTTTTTGGGCTGTATCATTTGGGTTTCACTGGCCATTGAACTGTAAGTTGACAAGAGAGCAGCAATTGCTGTCTGAATCAAGGCACTTTGTCACAGGTGCCACATAGTGTAAATTGATGCACACGTTTGACAGAAACTACCGGGCGCTCAACTCTCGCTCTGCCTTAGTAGTGAGACATGTGTGGGTCTGCTAACAATGTACAATGTGAGCCTGTATGTCGCAAGTATTTCCTGGTAATTCTGGCTAAAAATAGCAATGTATCTGTTGCACACCTGATTTAGACAGCAACCGGCGTTGTGCCACCAATAAGTATACCATTCTTTACAGTACAGCGGGTTAAACCTTTCAATTCCCCTGAAACCGTTTTTAAATAGCTTCTGTTGCAGAGGGACTGTGGAATGTACAGATAGATTAAAAGAAACAACCCAGAGGTCCATTTTCATAATTATGTTTTGGTGCCAAGCCCGACTGCTTGGCTAGCACTCTTCGAAAGAGAGGGCGGGAGGAAGAGAGAGAGAGAGAGAGAGAGAGAGAGAGAGAGAAAGAGAGAGAGAGAGGGAAAGCAAAGAGAAATCAATACTTCAGCTGAAACAGCCCTAGCTGCGTTTTTTTTTTTTTTTTTTCTCTTTCTCTCTCTCTCTCTCTTTTCGAGGGGGAAAAGGAATGTAGGGGAACTGCGAGAGAAGCAGTCTGGCCCCTGTGGCTACAGTACCAGCTTGAGCAAAAGGCAAAAAGATGTTGTAAGATGAACAAACCACTGTACTACCTACCTGGGAGACACAACTTTTTGGCTGTATAGGTGGTACCAACCCCCCCATCCCCACCCCAACTGTGCGATAGAGTGCTCTTAGCAAAGTGAAGAGAAATCAGTCTGGCCGGCCTTTGCTCCTCGACACCAGGGCGCAGCAAAGCAGCAAGACACCGCAGCCAATAGGAAGTGTGAATAGTTGCCCTCTGCCTGAGGGAAAATGAGTCAGCCATTTGTTCCCCTCTCCCTTCCCTCTTTAATGCCCTGTCATTTACAGCAACGTGAACGAAATAATACAATATCTAGGACTCTAAATTGGATCTGTAGGACGCTTGTCTACAGCACGTGCAGACGCACGTACACACACACACACACACACACACACACACACACACATACTCACATGCACACACACACATATATCCTTGTCCCAAGTCAGTCCTGTCCACCTAACTTTATGATTTGTTTATATTGCTTTCAATTACCTCTCTGTGTCCCTTGTTGAGCTCAATAAAATTTTATATTGTGGATATTATTCTCTAGGTGCCCATCCTCTCTTCCTATGGCCTTCTCCATTTAGGCATTCAAATCTCAATGTAAATAATTCATATTCTGAAGCTTCTGCACATGTGGTCACTGAAAGAATTCACTAGTCCTTGACATTTAGCACCATAAAGGGGCGAACAAGCAAAGTGCAGACTGCTGCAAACAGATTGCCAACATCTTCTTCTGTATTACATCAGGTGCCTCTACTCTCCTTTCCGGTGGTGTGTGTATGCGTGTGTGTATATGTACATCTGTGGCCATGTGCATGTGTCTGTACTTGTCTGAACTGTGTTGTCATCCACCCCCACTGCTTTCTCATGTACGATTCTAATATCTCCCTGCTAGCAGTGCTGGTGCAGCCATGGTATTAGCAGGAATACACAAACCTGTCGCAGCTCTGGAGAAAAAGACCACTGTAAATCACATTCTGTCAGCCTGTCATGCAGGCTCAGTCAAGGTTTTCAAGGAGACCACAATATTACTGTGAAGACTGTTCTTTTTTCTGTAGAGTTTGATTACAAATCTGATTCAAAACCGTATAGACACAAAAGAAGAAAAAAGAAAAAAAAAATCACTGGTAATTTCTTTGCTCATTCGAAGTGAAATGGTTAAAACAGACAAATTAAATCCATGTTCTTATTTTAGATCACTTTTTCATGGAACTGAAAGTTCCTATATACCGGTAGTGGTAGTGGGATGTTGTATTCTAATGAGAAGATACTGTATCTTAAGTATTACAAAAGGCTGCAAAGAAGCTTCTGTTGTATTCCAGAAACAGACACAAACAAATAAGACATCATTATTTATGGTTCCTGTTTTGGTAGGTAAAAGGAGGTAGAAGAAGAAGATGATGAAAGCCAGGAGCACTCCTTCAAAAGTAGTGCTGTCAAAAAGTCTAACACACCGAGGAGCAGCATTAAACACATTACAGGCTAATTAATGTGGAAGTCATTTTTCAGTGAAAGAAAGTCATTGCATAGAACTGTTATCAGTGTACTGTGACACAGACAGTGGACTGTGTCATCTCCTGACTACATCCCCACCTCAGTCACACGCACCTGTACATGTTCCTATTGTAAAGGTTTTGTCGAAGGGGTTGTGTACAATTGCTGGAGCTGACCTGGAAGCGGCTTTGTCAGGGATTCATTGACCGTAAAGAATTGGGTCACTGAACTTTCATGTTGCTATCAGGGAGCCTCTGTGGATGTCTTCACGTGATTTTTATTTTTTAATAGCTTGGCCACTCATAGTTTAGCAGTACAGAATATATGAATATTAAAGCAGTTTTAATGTATTTCACTTCAATTTTGTAGTCAAATTCTCTTTTGATTTTATTTCTTGTTCAGTTTTTGAACAGTTTTGTTACTAAGCTCATTTTCTAAAAAGCAAAAAATAACTGGTCTGGAATGTACAGTAGTAGTACAGTAGTGTCTTTGAATTACTTAAAAGACATGTCTGTTTTATTTCTCCATATGAAGGTGATCTAAGCATTCTTTTTTTCTTGTAATTAATCAGTATTGTCATCTTGTATGCACTTTATATCCTCCTATTCACATGAACCTATTCACACTCCCACCTTATTTCTAATCTTTTTGATCTAATGCAGGGTTGCATCCCTGATAGTTCACTAGTGGATGAACATCATACTATTATTAAGCAGCTACTTTTATCTCAAAGATTTGGGCATTAGATTTTGTGTCTGTGTGTGTGTGTGTGTGTGGTTTGCATTTGTGCCAGCGACTGCTTCTGAATGCATGGAGTTGATGAACCAGGTTCTACAGGGAGACGGTGTGTATGTGTGTGTGTGTGTGTGTGTGTGCGTGCAGCAGTGTAGGATTGTATCCCAGTCAGCCACATATTAGTGGACTTGTCACTTAGTAAACAGTGACTTAAACTCATTTCCATTCTGAGTTAGGAAGTGTAGAGAGAACTCCTAAGTGCATTAGAGTCACTCGCAATTTAGGTCCACTTTGTCTCTCAGGCGAGGGTGGGTGGGAAGAGAGAGGAAAGGTAGCAGAGGGAGCAATTAAACAGCAATCTGTAATCAAAATGACTCACTAAGCCATTCCCTAATTTCAGATCATGTTGTAGCCTCACCATTCAAGAAAAAGAATGAGTTTAATTGTCTGTTAGATTGTTTTCTGGTATATTTTGCCTACTAAGTATGAGATATTGTAGAAATTATAAAAAACATTTCCTGTTTATGTCTCTTTCTATAAAGACGCACATCAGATCAGATTAATGTGACTCAATTTGGAGATATTTTTTGTCTGTTATGATGTCAAAATGTGATGTTCTGAAAATCAGATATCCACCAGTCAAAACCTGCTTTAATCTGAACGAGATTCAAGTGAAGAATAGGCATTACAAACATTATCGTGGCGAACATGCTCGAAAATCTATTGCTTTTGTTCTTCTTATTTCACACTTTTTTATTTTAATGCTGCAAGGTCTGGCATGCCTTTTGATGTTGTTGCGAGCCCGGTGGGCATTCTTCCTGAGGCAATACGGGCTTCACTCCTTAATAAGGATTGATTTTCAAAGGTGTGGTTCATAGTCAGGCGCAGCAGGTCGTCAGCTCCTGCTGCTTGACATCTCCCAGTGGACCTGAACCTCACGCAACCTTGACACCTGACGTTACCTAACGTCATGCACCTTAACCTGTTTCTGTCACCTCTGCTCCATGCAGTTGTATGTACAGGCATCACCGCTGGGAGCAGCTCATGACTAAAACAAATAGAAGTATTCCTGCGAGGGCAGGCCTGTAATTGTTTCACAGTCTGCATACTGTAGTCCCCTGTTACGTGTTGTGCTCCATCTATGTTGACAGACTGATTTATTTACTCTGTGTGTGTGTGTGTGTGTGTGTGTGTGTGTGAGTTAGAGAGAGAGTGCTCATGTGTGTCCATAAGTGGTAGTGTGGCAAAAAAAAAAGTAAAGGAAAAGTAAAGGAAGGTTTTGTGCCTTTGAAAGGGATGAAGGACAACCACTCAATAACACCATCCCTGCAACAAGTAAACATCCAGATGACAGACTTTTAATAGAACAAAGCGCTTCCGTCTTACATCACATAACTTAAAATGTCATCCCCACTGATTGCTTCTCTCACTGCCATCCCTCTCGTTTTCAGGCCCGCTTCCTGCTTCTTCCTCGGGCGAAGCTGTTGCGCCCAGCTCCTTGGCTGACACCAGCTCTATTAGTCGTTCTTGAGAGTTAGTAACTGGAAGGGTGATTTGTGTGGTGTGGCTGCTGGAAACAGTCAGCAGGGGCACTGACTGTCCTGAGCCGAAACAAGGAGAGCCTGTCTTCTGGCTCAGCTTTTTTTTTTTTTTTCCCCTCCCGTTTTTTTTGGCACAGTTGCTCTTTGAAGTGTGAAGTGAAGTGTCCGCCCCATCAAGAACGATCAAAAATGTAAAAATATATATATATATATTAAAAAAAGAAAGAGAAAAGTAATTTGTCAAAAAGTTTTAGGTGTTAAATAAGGAGGTACAACAAAGAGGAGATTCATGAGATTACGTGGAGATGAGCCGATGATGTGCATTGTACGCAGACGGTGTTAAATAGTAATAAAGAGAGACTGCTAAGATGTTTTTTAATGTATTACCATCATCAGTGTTTCCTGGCGATAGATTTGAGGTTCTCAGTAACAACCCCCTGCCTAAAAAATGGGAGAAAATGACACTATCAGATCTATTTTCAGTTACTCAGCTCCATTTAGGTGATTTAGATAGCATACATAAGAATGCCCATCTCTCCAACTGCAGTGGAAACCTTCATCAAATTAGAATTGAAGTGATTATCCAGGGCAGAGCAAAAGGACAAAATCGATAGTTCTTTGTTCGAGGCTAAAATGAAGAATGGGCATTCAGCAGGGCTCTCTCTCTCTATTGCTCCTTTTCTCTCTCTTACACACACACACACACACACACAGAGGCGTGCATGCTCACACACGCTTCTTTGAATTGCGTATTCTGTTCCAACATCCTTGACCGTATCAGCATTAGGCTTGCGTGGTATAGTCTCAAACCTTCTGTCCTGGTTTTTCCCTTCCCTCTTAGGGGAAAAAAAAGCAAAACCTCAAAGGAGAAGCACTTCCTTAGATAATTGCAATTAGTAGTTTTGGCTGGGTGTTTGCAGCGTTGGCCCTGGCCCAGCTCTCTGTGTTGGGTAAGAGTGAGTGGGAGTGTGCCTGTTGGGCATGTTTCCAGCCTCCAGAAAGCCCTATGCCCCCTCGCCTCACATGGGCCCACTGCAGCAGTCAGAGAGCCGCTGAGGGCCTGAGCAGAACTAGAGAAAAGGAACTATGTAAGCGAATAAAGACCAAGAGAAGAGACTTGCTTTCTAGTGGTCAGGTACTGCAATTATACTATAATTGGGCAAAAACAGCAAAATGGAAAAGGTGTTACACCTTTATCCCACTTCTTGAAAGCATGTTACTTCATGGAGAGGCAGAAAGTGGTACATAATAGGGTTGTTATTCCAGGAGAATCTTCAGTGTTATTTCAGTTTTAGCCCATAAACTTACACCAAGTCCTATTAGCGCAAAAAATTATGTTAATGTGTGAGGAGAGGAGAGGAGAGGCAAGACATACAATCGTAGGTGTTTCTATTAATAAGAAACCAATTTAAAAAAAAAAAAAAAAACAAAGCAGGATTTTTCCACCAGCTTTTAGTCCATTAAAGTAAAAATAATATATAACTGGATTTTAAATTATAATAGCCTAAGTTGGCCACTATTTTGTTTACTGGAAGTATTTTTTTAAAAATGCCATAACATAATAGGTTCTGGGAAATGCTCTTCATAGTTTAAAATAGTAAAACAGTGCGTGAATGCAGAGAATTCAAATTATGCTGGAATTGTCCTTTAAATAATGTTTTGTGTTTGTTTTCCTCAGCAAATCCTCTGTGAGCAGCCACTCATGTTTATGTGGAACACAGACTCTCAATCACATTCTTGTGTTTCTCTCTCTCTGTCTTTCTCTCTCTCCCACACACACACACGCACTTTAAACACATACACACACTGCTTCACATAAAGGACTGCAATCCATCAATGTGCTCATTGCTGTCATGAGTAAAGAGACGGAGCTCTAAGCAAGAGTCCTCTAACACAAATTTGATTTACCTCAATTTGCCTCAAACAGTGACATGTGAGCACTAGAAGTGCTAATACAGACTGGCACCTTTTGCTGCCAACAGGCATGTGTCTCTTTAGCTCAGTTTCAAAGCCTGGGCTCATGTTGAAATCTGATTTACTTAAGGATGATATTAGATTATGTAGAGTTTGAAGTTATGAAAATTAACTGTACAATAGAAATATGATGACTTCACATGGGAATACAGCAGATGGTGTGTGTCTGTGTGTTTCCATCACAAAGAAATTGTGAAACATGTGGTTGTGAGGGTTTGAAATGTGTCACAGCGCCTCTATTTTTTCTTTTTTTTAATCAGCCACTTTGCACAGTATACTGCAAACAGATACCAAATCTCTCAATCTTCAAATTCCATCAATCAAGTATAATTAGTTTCAAAAAACAAACTACAACAGATACATTTTCTAACACATAATGAAGCTCTGTACGAAAAATATCCCAACATACAGTTTAAAAAATTGACTGTGATGAGCTACCGTGAGGCATGTGTCTCCCATGAAGGAGTCTGGTTGGAAACATGTTATCAAGTAACTGTACCTTGACATAAAGAGACACATAAATCAATCTAAGGGTTGTTTCTAACATAAAAACCATCTGGCACCTTAATTACACAATAAAACACCTCTTTGCACCACCAAGTCCAATAATGATTCAGGCATGCTTGTCATGCATCAGAGCCATGCTGGAAATGTCAACCTAATGAGTTCAGCTCTCTATATACATGTTTTGTGAACCTGCCCATTTTGGATCTGAATGAATCCAATTACCTTGCTGGTGCTATAGTCCAACCTGTGCTATGTTACTCTGCTGTGTCATGTTGACCATTCTTGACATGCATACCCACTATAATAATGTTACTGCAAACATTTAAGGTTTGTGCCATCAGTTAAAAAAATAAAAATAAAAAACTTTCCCACACAAAATCTGTCTGGTCAACGTCATGTCATGTACTGTTCATTTACAAATTTAGCTTCACCAACTGTCCAGTGCAGAAATGAAAGTGCCACCTGTCACGTCTGGTCCGATATTGGCTATCTCCAGCAATTAAAAACCAGACCAGGAGTGGTGGAGTGCTTGAGAGAGAGGAGGCAAAGTCGAATGTGTAAATTCTCTTTCCAGCACAGACAGTAACACAGAAAACATATAATGTACTGCACACACAGAACATCTACAAAAAATGCAAACCTTTCCTTTCCACTTTTGAGTCTGCCAGTGTGTTGAGAAAACTTTTTGTTGCTCATGACCTTCAAGTAAAAAGTATTCAGCTATTAGTTAGAAACGCTGTGTCCTTGTTTTTCTTTCTTTATTCAGGTGGCCAACCTGGCTTGCTCCATCTCCAACAATGAAGAGGGTGTGAAGTTGGTTCGTATGGCTGCCACCCAAATTGACAGCCTATGTCCACAGGTGAGGACTTAAAAAAAACACTGTCATCCCATAGTAAAACACTCTTTACAAAAGCATTATTAACTCCTATTCAGCTCATAGCAGTATCTTTAGAGACTTTTAGAGATTGGAATAGCTAGAAAGGACAGAGAGAGAATTATAGTTGGTAAACTGGGAGGAAAAGCTATGAATAATGTGTAGGAGGACCTTGTAGTGCTGTTTCTCTGGATGCAAGCAAAGGAGGATGTTAAAATCGATCCGTTGTTTTCAAGGTTAACGGTAGGCCTTATTCACATGGGACCCAAACATAGTAAAGAAGAAGAGAAATGGAGAAGAGAAGGTTGAATTTAAGATTCAGGATCTAATGTGCAGGCCCCACTACACACACCTGCTGAGACCCACTTACTCAAAAAACCATCTCCTGATAGCTTTTGGCAATGCTCAACACAGACAGATTAAAAAACATGATAGATACAGACTTTGTGACTGGGGAAGAGGGAACAAAGAGGTGGTGGAACAAAGGGAGATATTTCCAGCTGTTCTGGGTAGAGTTAACCCCAGTCCCTTATCCTCACACATACAAGCACACACACTCGACAACAACAGCAACAACCTGAGCAGCTGCCATCTCCAGATCATAGTGATCATAGATGTAGTTGTTACATCAGATAAATGTAACTTGGACAACATCTAAAAAGCAAGAAGTGATGAAGAACAGATCATGGTACATCTGGTTAAAGTACACATGCCAGCTGTCATAGTGATATGATTAATACTATACAAGTCTGTTGATACGAAGTCTCAACAGGATTTTGCTAATCTAAAAAGAATAGAATATAGGGACATAATTACTCTGTGCTTAAAAGAGGTATTTTATTCCTATCATTTTAAAATCCTGTGAAGTTTTCTTTTTTTTGGCTTGAAGCCAAATGTTCTATCTTAAACAGATCACACTCTTGAAGTCAAGATACTTGCAGTTTTTTTGAAAAGATAACCTGGCTCTCTTCAAGCCATAAAAATGGTACACTCTTGTAATACATCCATGGGTCCCTGTTCTATATAGCTCTCATGTTATGGCACAGGTGGTACCTGTAGTGTTTTGTTGTTAGACCTAGAGGATTTACTTACCTTTCAGTTGTGCCAGCTGCATAACAGGCAGCAGCATAAACTGTATGCCTTGATTGGCAACAACAAGAAAGGGTGCAGGCCTTATCTGAACCCCAGTGAGCTCATTTACCTTGCTGCTGCCGTTCCACTCGTTCCCCCGCAGTGTCACTCACTCGACTGGGTGGTCAGGCTGGCCCAGTCCCTCTTCTCATATCGCTAACCATGTGCTGAGCACAGCATTATTTTCAGTCCATTTAGGTTAACAGACAGACTCAAACTGAAACTAAAGCAAAAATGGCTTCAGAAAGTATTCAGACCCCTTTGTTTTTTGCACATTTTATTGTGTTGTACATGTAATTTTAAATGGATAAAGTCATTTCTAAAGTTCAAAGTGTTCCCAGGAGCACAGTGG
Organism: Lates calcarifer; assembly: GCF_001640805.2. Lineage (NCBI taxonomy): Eukaryota > Metazoa > Chordata > Actinopteri > Centropomidae > Lates > Lates calcarifer. The sequence goes on along the minus strand of NC_066837.1, from coordinate 13,547,954 downwards.
CCTTAATAATTGTGAAATGGAAGAAGTTTGGAACCACCAGCATTCCTCAGGCAAGAAGAGCCCAGGTCAGGGAGGTGACCAAGAAACCAATGGTCACTCTAACAGAGCTTCAGAAGTCCTCTGCAGAGATGGGAAAACGGATGACCATCTCAGCAGCACTTCATCAATCAGGCCTTTATGGTGGAGTGGCTGGACAGAAGCCACTTTGAGTAAAAGGCATATGACAGCCTGCTTGGAGTTTGGCATTTAAGGGACTCTGAGAGCATGAGTAAAAAGATTATCTGATCTGATGAGACAAAAACTGAACTCTTAGGACAGCGCTCTTAACACTATATCTGCCAAACTCTAGGCATTGCTCATCACTTGGCTAATACCATTCTTACAGTGAAGCATGGAGATGGCAGCTTTATACCGTGGAGGTCCTTCTCAGTGGCAGGGATGGGGAGACTGGTCAGAATTGAGGAGAGGATATAATGCAGTTAAATACAGAAAGGGCCTTCAAGAAAACCTGCTTCAGAGTTCACACAACCTGAGGCTGCAGAGATGGTTCACCTTTTACAACAATGACCTGAAGCAAAAAGCCAGGACAATGCTTGCGTGGCTTCGGGACAGTTCTGTGACAGTCATTGAGTGGTGCAGCCAAAGCCCAGACTTAAACCCCAGAGAACGTCTGTGGAGACCGGAAGATGGCAGTTCACATGCACTCCGCCTCCAATCTGACACAGCTTGAGAGGATCTGTCAGGAGGAATGGGATAAACTGCCCAAATCCAGGTGTGCAAAGCTTGTAAAGACTTAGCCATGAAGACTCAGTGCTGTAATTGCTTCCAGAGGGCCACTACAAAGTACTGAATTAATACTTTTGTAAATGTGAGGTTTTGGTTTTTGATTTTTTTATAAATCTGCAAAAAAAAAAAAAAAATCTAAAACCATGTCATTATATACTACTGTGTACTATTAAAGTTAAATCTACAACACAATCAAGTGTGCAAAAAGTGAAGGGGTCTGAATACTTTGTGAAGCCACTGTACTTCACGAATGAGCGTTATCATTTATCATCCATCATGGTCTCAACAAAAAGTTTATGTGCAGAATGCCGCTCTCGTACATTCATAACTCTGCTCTTCTCCTGGCATCTGCCCTGTGACAGGCTCATATTAGATAAGACCCACCTTCCCTGAAGCTTGGCAACCAATCAAAATGACAAAGTGCCCTCCGTGACCGCAACATTCGATGTCAATAAATTCCACGAAAATACCAAAACCAGGAATAAATCGATCCTACTAAGTATCCCTGTGTAGTCAAAGCCTGATATATGTCAATTCCTCTGTTCCATAGACCTCTGATCCTGTCTATAAACTGCTAAAAACACATTAATGAGACACAGTTGGAGGTTATAAACCTTCATTAAGATGAAAATGAATTCTGTCATTTAGTGTGAGTCAATCCCATGAACGTTGTCTTGCTTCCATAAATACTCTCTAGAACATCATGTATTAATCCATAGGTTAAAATAGTCCCCAACAAATGCTTTTTTTACTTTTATTTGCTAAAATCAATAAAAATTACTATATACTGTATGTTTAAAGATTTACATCTTCAGTGGGAATGGGAGGAGTGAGAGATGGACTAATGCATGATTATCATTGTTTTTGACAATAAGAAGTAGGTTGTATTAAGACATACCTCATGATGGAAAGTAGCCCTAAAATAGATGTGTTTTGTTCCAAAGAGGACTCACAAATGGGCACAAATGGGCTTCATGCCAGTAACTCATTGAGTAACAGTTTCTATCTGCACATACACAAACACAGATGCCCGCATGAAGTATTTTAACTTGATGACACTGTTAACACCTCTTACTTGCCAGGTTATCAACGCTGCTCTCACTCTGGCCGCCCGCCCCCAAAGCAAAGTGGCCCAGGACAACATGGACGTTTTCAAGGATCAGTGGGAGAAGCAGGTGCGCATCCTGACCGAGGCTGTGGATGACATCACCTCTGTTGATGACTTCCTTTCCGTGTCAGGTATGTAGCAACACAGCACAAATTTTTCACAGATCATCTGATTTGATAAAATTGGCCTCACGTTCCTAATTTTCACTCACTCAAAGTCAAATCATTCTTTAGCGACTGGTAAGCTTCATACATCGAGTTGAAGAGGTTTCCCTGCGGTGGCTCAATGTGAAAAACAAAATCACAATTTAGATGACAACAAAAAAAGAACTCGCAACATTTTAAAAAAACAAAACAATAGAGCAAATCGGAGAAAAACACAGCAATTCAAGAGTGAAATCAGAAAGCAAAACAATCAGAAAACAAATGGCTGTTTGCTTTGTTTTCATGTATTTGTACCATCTCCCGTTCATTTGACATTTTCTCAGGATTTTATTATATGGGGAAAAAAAAAACGTTTAGCTCTTTACATGGTGTGACAACTCTTCCTCCCAAAGTAAACGTAAATCTATAAAGAGTTTGTTGTCTGGTTACTTAACATTCATTGCGTTCATGGGAGTTGTTCATGTTTTTTTTTATTATTAATAACTGACTTTTACTTGAATCATACAATATTAATTACCACACTGGTACAATATCAAAGAAATGAATGATTTCCTTTTACAAGGAAATGTGATTCTTTTATGTAGAATCCAAACACTATATACATATAATTTCTCTCAACAAGAACCATTCAGTACAATTCACTGTCATTCTTTTTTACCTCTCCCAAGAGAACCACATCCTTGAGGATGTCAACAAATGCGTAATTGCTCTGCAAGAGGGCGATGTGGACACTCTCGACCGAACTGCCGGAGCCATCCGGGGCCGGGCCGCTCGTGTGGTCCACATCATTAACGCTGAGATGGAAAACTACGAACCTGGGGTCTACACTGAGCGTGTGCTGGAGTCCATCAAGCTTCTGTCTGAGACTGGTGAGTGCACTGTACGCAAAGCTGGTGCGACACAAGGAGCTGCAGTTTAATTTATTACAGCGTGAAGATTCATACAGTATCCTTCACCCTTGGACTGTGCTTGCATCAAACATTTCGTTACAAGCCTTTTGGCAAGTGAATCTACTTTCATGAGGAGCAGTCTAAGGCACACATAAACACACACGCTCTCTCTAGCACTTGCATTAGCTTCTCAGTCTACTGAGTGACTTACAGATACAGCTTAATTGCCTGCATGCCCAGCGTCCCACAGTTTCGATCAGTGTCTTGGCTCTGACACAAACCCTGGACACCACCTGTTCACTCCTCTGCCACCCTTGCCTCTCATCCATTTTTCATCTGTTATGTTTTCCTCCATCACTGTGCAGCTGCCGCGTCACAGCACATTTCAGGAGACCTGAGTTTATCCCTGTGGCAGACCAGGGCCAACACGTCTCAATCCCACCTTAAGTGAAGATTGGCACCACCCAAAATTGAATACTTTTCTCAGTATATGGGATGTAAGGGCACAATAGGGATTTGTGTTGTGTTATCTTAGAATATGCTGGGTTAGACAACTAAATATGTCCAAACTTATGATAATTTTGTGTTATAAAGTGAAGAGACCTGTGCAGCTTTTAGATCACCAGAGCACACTAAAAGGATGAGCCAGTATTGACTAGAAAGGAATTTCTTCATTATCCTTTGTAAATATCAAGGTGAGGGCTACATTACACTCATAACTCTTAGAGCTCATAACTCAGAGGCTATGCTTATTTTATCCTTTTTAGTGTGCATCAACAAAACTATCCCGACACGCATGAATGTTGCAATATCACAGAAGCAAGAATGAGAATAGAGGTGATTAACATGTTTAGATTCATACATGAAACAATTATTAATACTGAGACACATTGTATTCTAACTAGCAACTACATCTCTATCTATCAACTAAACTTCAACAGTGAGTGTGGCAGCCAGGAATGCCACTGCCTGATACTGGTGCATAAATGAATTTGGCAAGCCCTGAAACATTAAGCGATCTCTTCAGTGTTCATCAGCATATGCGTAGCATTCCAGCACTTACAGGGAGCATTGAGGGCAGCATGTACTGCAGGTACAGGGGCTGGTATCATCTTTTAACCATCAGCCGAGTCACGCCAGTTCAAATCCATTATTTAGGTTTTTGCAAATATATACACACGGAGCTGTCACTTAGTCATCACCTGCACTGTTTCTAACACTTGATGATGGTAAGTGTAGTAATTTATAAAAGCAGGGTAATATGGAGATGGGAAAATGACCATCACAGCACCCTTTTTTTTTAATACAATACCATCCTTACAACACACAGGTGGTTCAGAAATTGAGTAGCAAACTAGCCTGTGTTTTCTTTTTATTAATGCAGACTTGTTTAAGGTATTACCTTAATGTGTATTGTGTTCAGAAAGAGTCTAAACACAAAGAAAGAAGAAAGAGTCTATTTTCCGGAGGAAAAAAAACATTTTTTTCTGTGTAAAATAGCTCTTCAAATCCCTTACAAGTAGGCGCTAACATGCCTTTAAAAATGTGCCATTATGAAAGGTGGAAAAACAAAAACACAGGATGAAAGGGAAAAAAAGTAATTTAGCAATTACCTGTCCACCAGAATCAAATCAGACCACAATCCCTCTTTCACACTAGCCAAACCCCACCGCTGCCACCCCCATCACCACCCCCATCCTCATTCTATTTTTTCTCCATTCTCGCCCTCCCATCCCTCCCCCAGTTTCTGACTCTCCCATTAGAGCCCATTTAGCGAGGCGGTATATCTATTGTTTCGCTCGTTACTTTCATCTGCCAGGATAATTGAGAGACACAATCAGCTCCCCTCCCTGCTCGATGATAAGTCGCAAACAGCATTAGGTGAGTCACGTGTGTTCACACAGCCATCTGTCTAAGCCCCTCTTTTGGCGCTCAACTCCACCCTAATGGACTACCTACAGTACTAGTTATATGGTATCTTAAGCACACTCTGTGCTATTATTGCATAATTCAGTTTAATTGATTGCAGTAATTAATTGATGCGGTACAGTTGCAATATCATGTGGACACTTAAGGTCAATTTTGTATGACCATAACCTTGTCACATGCTAAGACTATATAATTATGCTGCTGTTCTATTAATCCTCCATGGAGTATAGAGCTTGTTTCTAGAGTCAGCAGAACCCAGAAACATTATGTCAGCATTACTGAGAACAACAAATGGAGAACTGTTGCTGTTGCAGCATCATATCGATTGCCCGCTGATTTTTCTTTATCATCTATTTGCTTTGTGAAGAGTTAACATCATAATGTAAACCCAGTGGTTTAAATGAGAAGTCTGCTACCTGACTACTCTATCCAAAAGAGAGATAAAAGATTCAATAATTAGAGCCTGAGCTTAATAGATTGGGGTATTTGCACAACTTTGACCCAGTGCAAAATGTATCTTCAGGAAATTTAGTACTTTTTCTTACATGTATGTGATGGTTAGCTTTACAGACTGATGCTTTACATTCAAAACTTGCTCTGCAGTGATGTTTTTTTGATTGGCAGTGAGTTCAAACATAGCCAGCAGCTGTCTATATTGATTAGTTTACACCTACACATTAGGATATTGTACTGTACTTGCTAAGGTTTACACTGGAATCTCTAAGGATTACGCTGTTCACTACAGTAGAACATGTTTTAGTAGAAAACATTTCATCTCTAAATGAGGTTTTACTGAAATAAGACATGCACTTCAACTTTCCAATCATTTTTACCTTGTCGACAGGAATAGTAATAGTAACAGTGATGGTCTGCAGATGTCAGGATGCGCACCATTTTCTGCAAATTTAACCTGTGTGCCACATGTTGGAAATGAGCATTACAGCTGGAGTAACATTGTTTTTACAGCTGCTATTTGTGTGTGCGTGTGTATTTGATTTTTTACATTTTACATTTGCAATCTACAAAATGTAAGACTTTTGTTAAGTGGAGCAACTTTCTTCTGAATAATGTGAAGAGTACAGAGTTCACATTGTTCTCAGTGCTAGATTTTATTTGTCCAGTAAAAAAGAACAGGGATGGTGGGATGAAGAGGCCAAAAGAAGAACAGAAGAAAAAAAAATTACCAGTGTGGGTTGAGTGTGGGTCTGTCTTTGGTGCGGAATATTTCAGCCGCAAACTTGAATGGTACATATCTGTTTGTTGGGGTCTTTTTTCCCCAAAAACAACATTTCTGCAAATACCCCAGAACAACACTTGTTTACGTTCAATTTACAAAGCTCTTAGCGGCCATATTAATTATGATGGGAGCAAAGGAGGGAGTAAGGTAGTGGTGTTGTATAGTGTTGCATCGTAAAATTTATTTATTTTTCTACAGTGATTTGTAACAGACAAATGATGCTGGTCTGTCAATGGAGGCAGATAGCATATATACATATGATGTGAACTTGTTGAGTTATTGCTACAGTTGTTAGCTCTGAATAGATGAGAGTTTCTGCAGACAGTTGACACTATTATTCAATTATTTACAACTTCTTCAAGAACTAAGAGTTGATGTTTTACAGCCACAAGCAGAGAGATGTACTGCAGGTGAGTGTGGCATAATTCTGCATTTCTATTCAATGTTTTATTTACTCTAACAAACAGGCAGACGTTTTAACTGTAAAACCTCAAAAACTGAGCTGCACAGTAGGAAAACAGCACCCATCTGCAAGAAACAAGTTCTAAATAGGCTGTTTGGTCTGTAGGTGGTAATAGTGTCCAAAATTCAGCAGCTATGACTCTGCAACTTGTCCGACATTTACCAACAGTTCCCAAAAAAAAATAAAATAAAAAAAAATAAAAAAATGCTGCGTAAACTCCTGCTGATTTACTTCAAAACTCCATTGAGATGCAGCCCCTCCATCCTTTTGAACTCGTGAACCCAAACGCAGCCGTGTCTCCACAGATAAATAGCCGCAGTAGGCCTGTAGCCTGCTTAAACAGGAAGCCTAGCATTGACTTGACAAGAGGATGGATACACCCACAAGCAGCCGATTTTAAGATGGCCGCTTGACTTCACCTTAAGCTCAGGGCTAGGATTATATAGTCTATACACATGCAGCAAATAGGAAAGTCACACAGGCTGTGTGGCCCTAAGGAGGGCTTCTGTCTTAAATTTTAACGAGGTCTCGTGTCCACTCCATTGCAGGTGCTAATTGAGACGTTGAGGCAGGGAACCGGCAACTATGTTAGACCAGCGTTTCATTGGCTCCATATTTCTCTTTGATGAAGGGCTGTTGTGTTTCCCTCTTCCTGTTTCCCTCTTAGTGGTAGTTGGGGGTTTTTAAGGGCTACCATGCACATCTGATCTGGGCCATAAAGCACTTATTGATCCTCGTGAACTTTTGCCTCCCTTTCCCCCTCAGTCCTCGCAGACTTGATGTCTATGTATTTGAACACAGTCAAGGAGAAATCTATAGCTGGGGGAAAGATGATTAAGTGTAGCTGAACAAAGGGAAAAGAATATAGGACCACACACTTTTTAGAGGGTACTGAGTCCAATTAACTAGACTCTACCAAAAAATCAATAGCTGTCACTGAGGATTTCACTAAGCGATTTGAGCAGGGATTTTAGTGGAATTCATTGATGTGGTCCCCATTTTTCCTTTTCTTACTGGTGTGCACGTGTAAAACATTTATCCCGTGCCTGTGTGTGTGTGTGTGTGTGCGTGCACCTGTGTGTGTGTGTGTGTGTGTGTGTGTGTGTGTGTGTGCGCCTTTGAGTCTTTGAGGTGGCTGTTTGAGTTTTGATCGCGCCTGTGTTTATGCCCGCAGCCAGTCCACGCCAATCGCGACCACTTGCCCGTCTTTCTGACAACTGCCACATCAACAAACACCTGACACTTATCACAATTACCTGCCCTTTGACCTTGTCTCAATTCGCCCATCCCTCCTTCTCATATTGAGCGTGGTTAGATTTATGTGCCAGGCCAAATACAGGCAGCCAAGGCACACAACTCTTCTGTGTAAAGCTGAGCCATAGATTCCTGACAGACAGTCTACATATGGGTCTAGGATTGAAGCGTGTCCTTGAGAGGGAGAAAAATCAATAGCCTAATGGGAAAGTGGTTATGCCCTCCACCCCCACACCCCCACCCCCTTCCCTCTTTCCCTCTTTCCTCCTTGAGACACTTTTCTGCCCACTGACTCCCTGTGTTTAAACTAATCTCTTCAAAAAAAAAAGGGAGGGGGGGGCAAATTTTAAAGTCAATCATTAATGTGGTGCCTGGAGAGGGTAGATTAAAAAACTGATATATGGCCTAAGTCAGTGTGCCATTTAGAGAAGCAGGGTGGCGTTGCTCCTTGTTATTACATCGGGGCACAGTAAATGGGATTTAGCCAGGGTTTTGCAGTGAGCAATAACACACATGCTCACGCTGCCACCCACGTGTCATGTCTGTAAATCAGTGGATCAAGTGCACTAAAAAGAGGTGCAGCAGAGGCTGAGAGATAGAAGTAAAGACACTTCAAACTGTCTTCTTTTAAAATAATAGCTCAGAGGACCATACTCTGCAGCTGGCCCTGACTAAAAGCAACTTACCATAAATACTGAGTATTTCTTTTAAAATCTTTAATCAGACTACCCTATCAGTGACATCAGACTCCACTAATATGGGAAGAGAGAAAGCAAATTGTACCTAAGGGGAAGTAAGAAAACTAGTCAGTGCTCCTTTAATACTCAAAATGGCCTCCTGGTACTGCCTTTAGGTGTACAGTGCACAGTTGCTGAGCCAGATGAGTCACTCTAAAAATTTGTATCCATTGTTATAATGATGGGAAAAGAGGTTTTAGCCAGAATGGGAAACAGATGGCAAACTCGTAGCTTGCAAGGAGAGGAGGTAAGGTCTCTTAATCAGTGCGTAAATAGAGGTGGGAGTTAGGAGAGAGTGCTGATGAGGAAATTGCTATGAGAGTAGCTGTGCAGTGTGAGGAGGAAGGTGAAACATTTTAACCAAGGTTAGAGTGTAGGAGAGCAGAGAGGTATGCAGGCTAAAAGCAGGCACATTGAAGTCTTAATCTCACAACCCACAGATTTCTTCTCAAGTAAAAGTTTGATATAATGTTTTTTTTTTTTTTTTTCCACTGGATCTTTGAAACTTTGTTGCTTTTATTGAGTTTAACATTTAACAAAAAAAAAAATTTCAAGACGTCATGTTACATAAAACAGCAAATTCTACAGGAGATGTGTAAATACTTTACAGTAAACCTTCACAGTACAATTCCAACTATATGTACACACGTCATGGCTTCAATTTAATTCCCTCTGGGTTTGGTCGACGCCTTTTTTGTGACCATTAAATACACCTCTATGTTCGCCTTATCTGTCTCCTGTGCTGTGCTGGCCAGTCATCTTACAGTCAGTTTTTAGGACCTTTTTAGCTGAAAATAGCTGATGAGAGCAGTGAGAGTGAACCAATAGTAAAACTGTGGGTCATAAAACCAAAACAATGAGCTGAAAGATTCTGAGTGGGACTGCAGAGGTGATAATTCTCTGTGGGTTCATCACTAAGAGTGACTGCATATATAAAAATGCATGAAAAATACAATACTTCCCATTCATTATAGAAATTGAAAAGAATACATACTGTAGCATAAAATACAAAGACATAATATAGTAATAAAATCGTATATTTATAATAATAATAATATCTAAATATTTGATAATTATAAAGTGATATAAAATGTAATTCTATGTGATATCCAATGAATCCTGTTTCCCATTACATTATATTAGGGCTTAATAAATATAAGATTATTACTCAGCATGTCATTGTAATACTGGGAGTGATAAGCTTTCTGTTCAGATGCAGCAAAACTCTTTCCTTGAAAAACAACACAAATCAAAGTTTTGACACACCCACGCTTTATGATTTCATGCAGTGTTTTTGATTTTACCTCTTATAATATATTGCCTAAATTAAGCTGTCCTCATGTGAAATTGAGGTTTGGGCGTCAGAAATGGAAGGCTGTGCTGTTTGGCGCTGGTTAAACATCACACAGGGGCACGCCATCTCTGCTGTGAGGTTTTTAAGCATTCATTGTACTTCCATAACTTACTCACTTAAACTATGCTTAAGCCTAGGGGGTGAAAAAAATCCATTCCTACATGGTCACATTTAATTCCCTTCATCATTTTTCAACTGGAATGAGTGAAATTGCCCCTTACCATCAGCAACTTTGCTCATTAAGAGCTTGGAGAACATTTAAATATTTCTATTTAAAACGCCTTCCCAGCAATTCCCAAAAGCCTATTTTACGCTCCTCCAGTAAGTGGATTAAACTGAATTAAAAATGAAAAGAAAAAGGGAGAGACTTTTTGTAGTGCCTTTTATGTTTGGTGAAATATAGCTTATGTTTTATATCAGACAAATAAGTATACTGCAGATACACCTTTAGTGCAAGCTGCTAATTGATTTAGCTCACCCCGCATGTAAGAGAGGAAGAAAGTGTGGAGAATAATAATAAAGTCACACAGTTGGCTTTCTGGTGGAGGCTCACCAGCTAGGCTGCCACGCTTTATTTGTCTTTTCCTCTGTTTTTCTTTTTCCTATCCGTCTGTCTAATTTAGACCTGTCTTCTCCTCTAGAAAGGGTGTTATCTACTCTCAAAAAATCCAATCTTTATACATATACAAATTTGTCGCTATTATTTCCAAAGTAGCCAAGACATCTTTTTTATAATATATTCAAAAAGCCAACTCTTTTTCTTTTCCTCTCTTTATATTTCTCCAACTAAAATCATTTCTAGATTTGTATATTTATTATGGATTCCTGGAAATTATCTGTACAGCTGTGGACACTGGAGCACAAGTCACAGGTAATACTGAGGGTTGTAGGCATTTGTTGTCTTTGAAAGGACACCTTTAAATAATGCAGTATATGAAGACCACCTTCTCTGGCTGGGGACTGTCTGTCCAGGTAAACCACAGCTTTTGTTATGATAATTTGCTACAGCACAAGCTTCATATGAAAAAAAAAAAAACACATTATTAAACTCTGCATTCAATTATCGTGACTCAACAGGAGATTACGTAGAAAGGTAGCCAGCTAAAAATTCAGACATTCAGTCCGTATTCTTGAATATTGAATAATGTCTATTCACATTCAGCACAATTCATTTAAACACACAAAGAGCATAAAGCTCTTCCATCAGGTCTGGCCAATTGATACTGACAACAAAACCAACCATTTTTATGGTCAATAGGGACTTTTCTTTTGTTGCTTGGCTTTTGTTCGGCTCAAAAGACTTTGATGAATTTGTTTCCCTTCATCGGCATTGTGAGTTGACAGGCTGAGCTTGCAAGTCAGCGTCCTTGTACTGTAACACTGACGCACGCACAGGCGTCTCCTCACACACATACACTTCCACACGCCACACGCCAGCACGCACGCTAACAGATCTGTAACAGACAGGCCAATCTTCCTGTTGGGTAAGCCAAGGTGAAACAGCTAATTGGCGTGCAACGAGCAGGCGGCTTACGCTGAGGTTTAGGGGTGACATCTCCCCTTTTCCTGAAGTGCGCAAGTGAGCAGAGAGTCGTGGGGTGGGGGGCTGCTGCTGCTATCAAACTTCAGATGAAAAGGTTGTGATCGAGTCCTCGGCTGGAGATACTACACATAAATAACTGCACTCTCACCATGCCGCTCTCCCTTTTCTGATTCGTAAGTTCTCATTCATTCTGGAAAGATGGATTACTAACAAATGTGATAAACCTGACTCTCCTGTCTGTCTTTTGTTCTCCCTCTCTCCACCTCTCTGTTCCTCCCTTTGCAGTCATGCCCCGTTTTGCTGAACAAGTGGAGGTAGCTATCGAGGCGCTGAGCACGAACCCCCCACAGCCCTTTGAGGAAAACGAGTTCATCGACGCGTCCCGTTTGGTGTACGACGGCGTCCGTGACATCAGGAAAGCTGTCCTCATGATAAGGGTATGTCCATTACCTCCTGTACAAAAACAAAACTGCAACATTTACTGAGAGACTCTGAAATGATTTAAATGAATGAATGTGTTTGGAAGTTCTGGCCAAGGCCAAGCGCACTGATTTATTTCAGGCTTCCTCCAAATATTCAGTATTTCCTGAATACAGGCATATAGATAATTTGTTAATTTCCTAGTGTTGCTGAATAGTGAGTCAGTGTGTCTGTATTATAATGACAGACACTCCATGTATCAGTGTCTTTTTCCTGTCTAAATTAGTAATTTGAAATGTTTCAAACCAAAGCATTTATTCATAAAAATCTAAGAATTAAATTTCTCGTGTCACTGGATTCAGTGCTTTGCTAACTTCACCATGACTCATGAGACAAATTTGTCATACTCACAGACACCTCTCCAGTTTGTTTTTTTGTTTTTTTCCCCTCTTCATTCTCAATTTAGCTAGACACCTCTGTGGGACATTGTTGGTAGAGCAAACTGTGCTGCTGGCTATCATAGATGAGTGTGGATGTTCTCTGACAAAAATATGTCTGCCCTAAGGATGGGGAAAACTATAATTGAAATCTAAAATTCAACAGTATTCCCCATTTGAGATGTCGCACCTGTCACATGATCTGTTTTATAAAGCCGGCAGAGCATTCTCCAGCATGTCACGACAAGAATGCTGCATAATAGCACACTACCAGCAGCTCTGCCCGCCTCACGTACCCACTCTGATGCTATAGTATCTGCATTTTTCACCCGAACTGGCCCTTCTCTCTTCACCATGTAATTCATTTATTCAACTTTATGCAGGCTGGAAGGTTTCCCAGTGCAGCTCTGGAAAAAATCTAATTATGGAAAATAATTTGATGTTGGTAAATAATGTAAAACAGGCAGCTTTGAACTGCCCGGGACCAGCTGGCTTCATAATCCCATCCAAGTTCAATTACTTTCTGAGGAAACAACTTGGAAGATCCTTGCTTTCTCTGTTGTCTAACTCCATAATATAAATAGCAAATGTTGGTGCCACATGTAATACATTTTTATGTGTCTATGTTATTTTTCTCCCACTTAAGCTGAGTAATGGCTCCTTTAGAATTTTTACAACACAGATCTTATGAGTAGTCCATGGAATAAGAAACCAATTCTCCACAGTGTTTAAAAATTGAGGCAGGTCTTGAGACGAGTGAAAAGTTATAATGAAAGTTCTCAAAAACTGAGTTTCGCCCTGGCCCATATGTACCCACGTACTCCTCCACACACACGCAGCAGAGCAGTGCAATGGAGTACCAACCACTGGAATGGACCAGGTATGAAACTGGGCAGTGGTTGGAGACTGACAGCTGTAATACAACCAATGTTTACTCTCTTTCCCATTCTCAACAAACTGACCTACAGCCTGTCTAACACAGAGAGTTCAACTTTTACAACTTAAAGCAGCACCACACTAAAAAAAAAAGAAAAAGAGAAAAGAAAAAAAACAAAAATGCCAGGGCCTGCAATGGTACCTGAAGCATGTTGTTTCAGGTACCTGTGACACAATCTGAAAGGGCTGGTTTTAATAATAGATCCTCAAGTTCAAAGGCTTAGCAGATACCATAGCAGTACACAGGGGTTTATAACACTGTAAGCGGGATTTTCAGTCTATCACTCTGAAAAGTTATCACAAGAACAACAATGTAATCCTCCAATGGGATGATCACAAGGTAAACCACAGAATTTACTAGGGTCACTTTTTTCCGAAACAACGTGTGCTTTTGCTGGAGCTGTACCACACAGTGACCTCATTAAACTGAGTGAGAGGGCTGTCTTTGTGTTACCTTTTGTGTACCTAAAGAGTAACTCCATACAAGATTTTGGATGGAGGAAAAACATATGGCGCCAGCCTCTATGGGCTGAATGTTTCTTGAACTTTTGACCACACCCAACATGTGATGTAGCATGGTACTACGGTGTTTCATCACATGCTAAATATGATAAATCTCTGCTGCGCAGGGTGTGGAATGAGCAGACTATCCTTAAGATATGTCTCTGTCACACAGAGCTGGATAACATCTGGTTCTGTTACCCTGGATTTTGGGATCCAATCCATAAATGCATTCACATTAACAGAGAAAAGGTAGTCACAAGCAGATAACCATATGCATCATCAATAAATCAAGTGTACTGTATTTAATTTGAGATTAGATAATTATTTCCAATGAGGAAAATAACGTGATTTAGTGGGGCAAAATAGGAACACAGGCACATAGCTAGCAAAATTCAAATAATAATAGTAAATCAAACTGTATACTAAAGAAATGATCAACATGTTCAGTTGAATGAACAGGTTTTCTGTTTGTCTTTTATACCAAATAAAGTAAAACAGTAAAACAGGGCATTATATAAGTGCAAAAAATTGGTATTCCTGCTAATGCGGATGAATAAAAACCCCTGAATAAAATAATGCCTAATGAAGCTCCATGTGGTCTCAACATTGCGTGAATTAATTATTAGGAGCTAATCAGTGTGTGGATGGTCTTCCCATATTTTTCCAGCTCATCATTAAGGCACACTGGGCATCTCTTTTATTTTTATTCATACAGTCCTTATCTCATTGAGTTTGTCTGAAGAGTTTATGTTCAGCAGGTACAGGATATCAGAGTTGGGAATACAACGAAGGAAATTCAGCACAATTACTAGCCTATACGCAACAGTAAATTTCATTCATTATTGCCATAGGCTGTGGTCCACGAGCAACCTGTTGTGAGCGCCGGTTTTGTGTAAAACATTTATTATATCCAATATGATTAATCATTCTTGAAAGGTAGTCTATAAATAGAATGACTCACAGTGCAGTTTACAAGGATAAGTGTGACAACACTGTGAATTCAGGGCTTTTTTAAATGTCAGCTTCATGTAGGAATGATGACTTTACACATGTACATAACCTGTGCAGCAGAGATCTAACAGTATGTTACCATGGTGATTGTGGCTCAGTTAAAATTGAGCCAGTTTCATGTTGAAGTAAGCTGGCTAACCCACCAATCTTAATTAGCGAGACAGCCCCTTGTAGCCAGCAAAGATAAATAAAAATGCATAATAATTATTTTCTCACTCACTTTGAGCAGATGCAAAAACTATAACTCAATTATATTCCCATTATTTTATTTGATGAGAGACTGCACAT
Organism: Lates calcarifer; assembly: GCF_001640805.2. Classification (NCBI taxonomy): domain Eukaryota; kingdom Metazoa; phylum Chordata; class Actinopteri; family Centropomidae; genus Lates; species Lates calcarifer. The sequence goes on along the minus strand of NC_066837.1, from coordinate 13,532,893 downwards.
TGATTGGGCTCCCAGTGCTTTTGCAATGTTTTAGCATGGTGGAGTAATTGTCTGCATTTCCTTCATTTAAAAAACACTTTCAGTTGCTTCCTCTTCACAATATAACCCTGGCGTGCTTTGTCTTCCAGTTTGCTGTGGTGGATCTTGAAAGCAGCTTGACAAACTGATTTAAATATTCTCAAGGTTGTCAGTCAGAAATCAAGCCTCTTATTAGTCAATATTACCGGCATAGCTGTTAAGATCATTATAACTAAATTTCATGGTATTTGACATTAGCCCTTAAATGCTAATATTGCCTCGAAATCATTTTACAGACGCACAGTTCACTGGTATAGTTTTCTTCTCCTCTGACTTCAGACTAAACCCTTTAATAGGCTAAAAATATTTCAATGTTTTATGGTTATCTCTGATTGAATAATTGATTCATAGTATTAATAGTATTGAGCAGATTCTGGTGGTATCTGCTCCACTCTTCTCAGTTGCCAGGACTTTTTCGATGAGTTACTCCATTTCATAAAATGACCAAATAAAGAAAAGCATCACTAAAGCTAGAGAGCCAGTCTGTAGCATAAAAAATACAGTGTCGCCCTTCAATGCACTAAAACTCAACAACCCTTTTTGGCATGTTTGTCCTATTTAACAGCAATGTGTGTGAAACTACAACTGCTGAGACGGGTCTCGTGCAACTGGGTTCTAATATTTACCTGTGAATTTTGCTCAAATGCAGGTTGTGCACATGTTTGTTTGTTAGTATACAGTGACTAATTGTTGCTATTTATACCTCGAGTTTGGTTGATGGTTTCTGCGTTAAAAGGCACTGCCGCTAGGTATTTCTTTCCTCTCAGGTATCCTTTTATCTTTCCATCAAAGCCAGTACATTAATGCTATGGAAAAATACCCGCCATTCTTAATTTATGCATTTTCAAAGTGTCACCTGTTTGTTATTTATTTGGACAGAAGACCTCAGGCGAGGGAGGCAAGTGCAGGGAAAACTATCTGATCGACCCACCAAATCTCTTCAGGCCATTTCCTACTCTTTTCATTGTGTATTTGAGGGAACTTTACACTGTATGTCCATTTTCAGAGAATAACTCTTTTAATTGTGTGATGTCTCTGCCAGAGTCTGAGCTTAAACTCACAATGAGGCACTGTATACTGAAAATGACAACACAGGGGAACGTATCATATCTGTTACTCAGTGTTATCGCACAATGGGGTATGAAGTCAAAGAAAATTGCCCTTTTCAGCTGTCAGTGTAGGAGGTTTTTTTTTATTCAGTTTCTCTTTCTCTTTTCCTCTTTGACTCTTTGCCCAACTTTGTCTTTGTGTTTCTCACAGACACCAGAGGAGCTGGAAGATGACTCAGACTTTGAACAAGAGGACTATGATACTCGCAGCAGGACTAGTGTCCAGACTGAAGATGACCAGCTTATTGCTGGACAAAGTGCTCGGGTGAGTACATGTTCACTTCCCCACTGTGTTGCAACTTCTGGAATGTGCCTCAGTTGTGGAACCTGACATTTAAAGAACAAGATACAGGGGAAAAAAAACAAAAAAACATTGTTGTATCAGTAGTAGGCTGAGGTAGAATTTGAGCTGCAACCCATCCCCAGAACCCACCCCGTTCCCTGGCCATACTTGAGTCGATTCATCTAAGTAGTTCCACTTACATAGCATGAAAGTCCATTTAAATTATTCTAACAAGCGGGATTATTTTAAATAAACACTGTTCGGGGATGGCAGGTGTAAAATTGCAATCACAAAAACAAACAAGTAATTACCAAATTCCCCTCAGATGCCAGACAAAACACAAAATACAGTATAGAGCTGTGCCAAGGCTTCAGTTGCGATCACCAGGGCCTGGGCTTTGTTGCACATTAGCAATTTTTCACTTGGGCCCAGCTTAAAGAACATTAAGAGGGTATCAGTGCTTGCTCCCCTCCAGCTACAGAGAGGCTGTAGCGGTGTGTTGCATGTTGAATGGATTGTGGATGGCAGGAGTGTGACTTGGCCCAATGCCTCTCCCTGTGGCAAAGGCCTGTATTATACTGCCTGAGTCTCTACACAGTCTGCACACGGGGGTAATACACAAAGAAGGGAGGAATAAATAAAACCAGAACGGCAGCTTATTGTTGCTGAATGTATGTACTATACAGCTATAGCCTCCATTGTGATGGCTTTTGATAGCGGTTAAAAAAAAAAAGAAAGAAAGAAAGAAAAGCAAATTACCCTGTATCCTTTAAACAATCTAAAAAAACACTGATAATGATTGATTAATACTAAATTAAGCATAGCAGTACGGTTACATAATAATATTGTGCAAAAGCTTGATAACATTAGCTGACATTAGCAGCTTTAATCGACTGGTCATACCAGACCACTCAAGGCTGTGGCAGCAAAACCTCTGGAGGAGATTTCACTGTGAAATGCCCTCTATTGTGTATTATGTAATATTGTCATTTTTAACACATCTAGCAGAGCCAAGACCTCAAACAAATGACAAAATATGTTAGAGTCATTGCTTCAAAACAATACATATAGCAGATTTTTTTAACTGACATATATTGCAGAACAAATAGTTTGTTTGTGCATGGTTGGTGAAGGTTTGGTTAGGAAATGTCTTGTTTGAAGTTAGCCAAAAATTATGTATTGGGTTAAAAAAGACTAATTGGTAGAAACCAACAGCAGTGTTAACGTCACACCCTTTGTTGACCCATTCATCCGTCAACAGTACTGTGTCACTCTACTTCCACCTTTACACACGACAGACGGGAGTCGATAATCCACCCTAGAGATTAGTGTCAGTTAATGTAATATAGGTCATATTTGGCGTATGAACAAGCAAGCAGAATGATGACTAGTAGCATGTATTTTTCATAAAATTGAAACTGCCCCAGGGATGTGTTTTATTGCCCTAATACAGAGCAATAATATAGCATATACTAAAATGTAAAATATCAATTTCTCATTTCTGTGTGTTTGAAGTAAAACATAATCTAAATTCTACACCAGCGTGTAACAATTTTTACACTATTCCTGAGTAGTCGAGAAAGTAAGTTTTGTTTAATTAATCACTCAGTTCGACTAGCTGAACTAAGACAGAACTCATAAAACTTTAACACTGTCAAATCTGAATTCCAACCATGAACAAAAAGAACAGACCCAGGCTTTGGGTGCATAATAGCTGATCCAGGATGACTGTGGGGGTCCTGAGTGTGAAGTGCTTTGAGTTTGTTGTATGTACACTCCCACTAAAGCTCCCGCAGAGTAACATTGCAGGGCCATCTGAGCTTCGACGCACCAGCGCTGCCACACAAAGGAGCTTCACAGCACCAAACTGTTAACTAGTTTCCCTGGCACTCGACTGCGCTTTGAGTGGGCAGCTCTTCTTCGGAACAGTTTGAAGTCTCAGCATGTCCCTTTGTCATAACTTGTTACTGTAATACAGTTATAAAATGCGGATTGAGGAGTGACGTGGCTCAATATAATGATCGTTCACCAGCACTTGATTAGCAAGCAACGCATTCAAGCTTGCATCAAGTAAATACCCAACAGTGTATCGCAGCGTGTTATCAAACGTGATTACTCCTATTAGTTCATTTAGTTGGCTTTGTTGTGTAGTGCAAGCTATACATCTGGCATACTGACGAGGCCTCTCTCACAGTTAATTGATATTGCCTGTTTTTCCACTCATAGACACTGTTATGCCCTCAGAGACTAAACATTTACACACGCAGAAGGCGAGCACATCCATAAAAGATGTGTTTGCCACGAACCACTGGTGATCTGCCTCAGCCTGTCGTGTCAGGATAAAGCCTGATGTCTTCTCACGGTCATGCCAAGAGTGCGCCAGGCGCTACATTTCTATTCAAACAGACGAGAGGAAGCGTAATCCATTTTCTCCATAGGAGCTGACATGAGCACACTGAGGTTTACAGTCATGATCCCTCCAAGCCCCTCCAGTGCGCGGGAATCATGCACAGGACACAGGCCTGATATCTCCCTCTCACTTTCTCGATCTCGATCTCGTCTCCCTCTTGCTCGGCATAGAAAGAAATCAAATCAAGTTCGGGGCAGTCCCAGGAGCCTTTGTTCCCAGCGCTTTGCCTTGTGTGGTGCTCCACTTGTCACTTCTATTATACTTACGCATAAAGCTAAGTTATTAGAGCAAACATGCATAATGAGAAGGCAGAAAAACACACAGGGGAAGGAGGCCTGTACATAGTGTCTCTTTCTATTAGAACATGTAGACGCAAACTCTGCCTTTTCTACAACACATCACGGATAATGCACAGGGAGCCAAATACAAAGCCCCCCCCCTACCCCACCCCACACACACACACACATACACACCCAACATCTCTTAACACAGTGATTGGATAACACTGTTGATAGGTCATCCATAAAATTGAACTCTGAGTGTCTGGGCAGTTTATTTCAAATGAAACAAATTAAAGTCATTTCAAGACGCCGCGCTCGGTGAAGAAACCCGGAAAGCGCTCTAATCCCTGCAGACGTAGCCGAGTCGCAGAGTGTATTGGCACAGCACTCCCTCGGCCGGATTTGCCACTATGTTAAGCTCCCAAGGCCCGCTCCTTGTTGTTATCAGTAAAGTAGGGGAAGGGATTTGGGGATAAGTGAATTCTAGAGAGTGGGGGGGTGAGGGTTGGAGGGGGTTTAGGGGTGGGGGGGGTTCACCAAGTGCCTTCCTGCTCCCCTGACGTCCCAATTGGCTCATATGTTTACCCCTGTGCTGCAGTTTTCTTTTGTATTCAGAAGCCCTCTCTCTCTCTCTCTCTCTCTCGCTCTCTCTTATTCTCTCTCTTTCTTCCTCCCAGACGCTCTCGCTCTTTTGTCACACCATTTTCAGAGAGAATTGGAATACCAACGAAATCCCTCGCTCTCTCTCCCCAACCTCCCTTGATCCCTAATTTTAGAAAAGGAATTTTCAATCCAAACTGTTGAGTTTCAAGAGACTTTTTGCTCCCTTTAGCTGTTTGGGAGAAAACTTCATCTTGGTTTAACACAGCTCTTGTGTGCAGAAGACGGGTGGGGAGGAACATTTTGATTGCTCTTACAGAAATAGCCGTACCAAAAACTACTCTGATTCTCAGTTGACATTCTTTACCTGACTCGTAGCAATGGCATTTAGCAAAAACCATAACAGCACCCACCATTTTGACACCAGCGGCACACTATATGGTGTAATTGTAGAAATAAGTGATGCCTCAACAGTTGGGTGCAAGAACGATATGAACATACTAACGACCGCCCTCAGGTACAGAGGTCACAGAGATCTGCTTGGTGGCTCGGCGCCCTCACCTGTGTCGCTATTGATTAGGCAGCAGTCGCGGTACAGCATTGCCTGCATTGCATATATTTTCAGCTACATTAAACATGAACATGTAATCAGCAAACCATACCCCAGGAACTGCCAGTGCCCACAGAGAACCACAAGCTGAGAGCACATGCATCATTAAAGTATCTGGACTAAAATGCCCTTTCTAGTTCTCAAGTTTATATTTACAACCATTCGTACTGTTATTCAGACCGATTCAAATTTAGAAACAGGTTATAGTTGAAATCAACAGCACAAATAAAACTTAATTGAAATTATACGCAGCAGGTGTTGTGTTGTACAAGACAAACTCAAACAAGCAGGAGTAAAAGTTTGCACAGTGTTGATATTTGGCATCTTGAATCTGACCTTGTCACTTCCCGCAAGGTAACTGCAAGCTCAGCACAGTAGTGGGGAGTGATGATACTAACTTCCCCTCCAGTGAAATACAGTACAGGTGGGTGCTGGGGTGGAAGTGGGGCTATTTTTTTGAAATTCACCGTGAACAGCAGCAAAAGCAGCGAGTGTCAGCACAGGTTTCAGGTGAGTGCATAATTGTTTAAATATGGGGATAACAGCACTTGTTTGTACTCACAAAATGTGACAAAAAGTATACAACATGGTAAAAGGGGGGTCCCAGTGAAAAGATAATGCCCTGTGAGTGGACTTGACTAGCTGGCAAGCTTCACTTCACAGTTCTGTGTTTGAGATTTTTGAACAGAACTTCATTAGTGCTAATTAACTAAGCCAATAATGAAAGCTTTGATTTAGGTAGCTGTCTTATTAGTGAATTAATCTGTGGAGGTGTAGTTGACTTGTGCATGGGCAGACACACAGTAGATGTTTAAATAAATGATGGTGTAGCTACCCCAGAGCCAGTAACTGCTGTGTGAGGAACCATAATTCATAGCGACGCATACAAGCTTACCTGCAAAGCAAATACAGGTTTGCCCTACTAGAATCACCAGTCTGTTTTAAATCACTGATTCCTCATTGAGCAGTCTAAATACATTGGTATTTGTTTTAAATATGAGCAGTGCTTTCACCCCACACGCTGTTTAATGGGATTTTCTGTTGCACTGTTGTTTGTGTGTCTTGGCACCAGCAGCAGAGGAAATCTACATTGGGCTTCGAGGGGGCTAGTTTTGCGTGTTTGTTTATGCCATTCTGTTTTTTGCCACCCTCCCCTTCAAGTGAACCGCCATCAAAGCTTTGCACCACTTTGCTCAGAGAGTGATCAGTAGGCCAGAACTCAGAGACACATCTGTTAGCCTCCGATGACAAAGTTATGCCTCCGTGCTTCTCCATGTTTGTCAGTAATTTTGTTTCCTCTTTTTAACACCCCACCCCATCAAACTCTGTTCCTGCTCATTTTCTTTCTAAGAATTTCAGGAGGACAACTCATCAAATTTTTTTTGTTTTCATTTTCTTCCTAGCACATTTGCCAGGAGACATGAGCAAAGTGACGCACTTTGTCACTGATCTCACCCTGCACCCCTACACACCAGCTTTGCTGTGAGAGAAGGGAAAAAGAGGACAAGGGTGATTATTTCATTAGGAGAATAGCAATTCTTGGAGGACAGTCAATAATACGTGAGGTTAAAAAACAATGAATGGTGGCTTCTTTTTTTTTTTTTTTTTACTGTACTCGTTTTCGCTCTCTGTCTCTCAAGTCAATAGAATCGACCTAATGGAAACCAGGTTACTCTTCCTTCCATCTCACCTCCCTGACATAATGTTGAACAAATGCATTATTCATTCTCTGGTCTAAGAAGCCGAGGTAATTATACATTTATCTCCCAAATAATACTGGGTCCTTACTGCGCCTGTGACCTTGCCACAAGATTTATGCCGTTTTGTACCTGCCCCCAAAGGCCGCTGAGAGAGCAAATGTATTCTCATAGAGGGAAAAAAATGAAGGCAAAAATGAATTTGCTCTTTATGGGTATAAGATGTCAGGGGGTTTGAAAAGGTCCAGTCATTAAATGTAAAGTTTAGAACTTTATTTTGAAGCATTTCAGAAGAGCAGAGATAGTCAGACTCTAAACTCAATGTTCAAGTTTTGTAGGGCGGATTAAAAAGTAGACTGAGCAGAAAAAAATAGAGCAAATGGTGCTACAGCTCTCCCTTTTATATACACTTCCTTTTATACTCTTTCTTCTTAACTAATCCCTCTCCTTATTCGCCCCTTTCCTCATTTCCCTATCGTTCCGTCCTCACCAACCTTACCCCCCACCCCCCCTTCCTCCTTTACCTAAATTCCTTTCCTCTGGCATTTCCCTTATTCTGAGCCATGTTCTCGATTTTATTTTGCCCCGAAATTTACTCCCCTCTAACAAACCTTCACTTCTAATGCGTCCGTTTCCTCCGTACTCCTGCAGGCCATCATGGCGCAGCTTCCCCAGGAGGAGAAGGCCAAGATCGCTGAGCAGGTGGAGAGCTTCAGACAGGAGAAGTGCAAGCTAGACGCAGAGGTGGCCAAATGGGACGACAACGGCAATGACATCATTGTGCTGGCCAAGCAGATGTGTATGATCATGATGGAGATGACTGACTTCACCAGGTAAAAGTGACAAGTATAAAGCAACACGTTTTAAACCTACAATGACAGAGACAAGCTGTAAACCCAACACTGATGTATTACATTTTATGTTCATATGGTTAATTTGCTCACAAATAGTTGCTTAATTACACATCTACACTCCAGAGGGAAATATCTTTAGCTGCTAAATGCTCCACTTTGCTCACCAGCTAGTCACTAACTGTGTCTTTCTGCAATTTGGTGCTGGTTAGATTGAGTACAGTGGGTATACAGAGGGATTTTTTTGTTTTTTTTTTTTTGTTTTTTTTTGCTGAACACAGCTGCCTACTGTGTCTGAGAACAACAACCAAAGCAGAAAAGCTGTGCACTATAAAAGCAAAACTATGAACTGAAAAATGATGAAAAGCTCTGTACTGGCCAACAGAGTCAGGTGATAATTCTCTAGGGGTTCATCAGTATGAGTGACCACTTTCTCATACAGGTAGCTTTTTTGATCCATTGTTTATATGAAAAAAAATATTCTAACAGCTTTAAGTACATAAAGTGACAAGGGTAGTTTCTGACAAACACTCTTGCCTTTGCAATGTTCCATACCCCAGCTGTAAACAGTTTGTTATAGACAAAGTGTCCCAGATAACCTTTGTTTTAATCAGACTACGTAGCGATGCTGTGATTCAGAGATATACTGTAATGGATAATCTGTTTGCATCTTGTCACTTATGTTTACTAAAAGCCAGCAGCTTTCTTTTCAATCTCCCCCATCTGGGCTCAACGTATCTGGGAAATCCCTAATGCCTAAACTGATGTGTATCTGTCTCGTGTACAGAGTTGCGATCCACTCCACAATTACACGGCATGGAACCAACCAAAAAGAACAAAATAAATAAAAATCTGAGCCATGAGTGATTAGTCTTGAGTGATTATGGCAGTAGTGCTGTGACTGCACCATTATTGCTTGGCATTGACCCCAGTGACTCAGATTGGCATGAACAAACCGAGTGGAAGCGTCAGCTTAGCACTGACTAAGAATGAGACATCACACGCAGACAAACACACTTATCCTAGCCACATTAACTTTGCCCATGCTGGCAAATCAAGACAACACAACACAGAACACAGGCTCAGTTGTTGGCCATTATTTCCCTCTCCTCTGTTATTTCCTACTGTAATTGCCCTGATAATTCTTCTTTTGCTTTTAAAAACATGTGTCTTTTGTTTCCTCGTGCTTCAGAACACGTCTTTATGATACACCCATTAGGGAAAAAGGTATACCATTTTTGTCGCATCCATTATCTGCAGAATCTCGATTGTCACATCTCGTGTTCCTGCTGCCAGCCACAGCAAATTAGCCACAGCGCAAGCTTGTGTGACACAGGGACGAGCTCGGCCCTTAAAGGGAAGCTCTGCGTGTCCCCCGCCTGTGCGGCTCCACCCACATTCACTTTTTCCTTCTTTCTCACTCATTGAATTTTAACAGAGGCAAAGGCCCCCTGAAGAACTCCTCAGATGTGATCAACGCAGCTAAGAAGATTGCAGAGGCTGGTTCCAGGATGGACAAATTGGCCCGCGCTGTCGCAGATCAGGTAGCTTTTGCAACTCCATTTGTGTCTTGTCACTGTGATTTTTATCCATATACTTTCAGTTAGTCTGAAATTGTCTCTGACTGTGTCACCATAGCTGGCTGCAGAGCAAATTCAGATTTAGAATAAGTGGGCAAGGCCATTGGAAATCTTTGATGTGGGCATTGACGATCCCAGCCGGAGTGGTGGACTGTGTTGCCGCTTGAGTTCATCTCCCAACTGGGCTGATATTGAGAGAGCAAGACAGCAGAACCAAGTTGTGTCTCTAATATAATTAGCTCCCAACCGAGGTGTTGCATTCATTATCAGATGAGTACCTCTCTAAAACACGCTGACAGACCATTTTCAATATCTAATCAATCAGTGCTGTGCTGCGGGAAGATGGGAGTGAAAAGAAATAGGTCTGTACGATGTGTATGTGTGTGTGTACACTAAATGAAGTGGGAGGTATTTCAGAATGCTAGCAGCACTCCAGGTCATGCATAATGTTCTTCTTCATTTCATCTGTCTCTAATAAGCAGTGAGAATAAACTAAAGCACAAGACTCACTGATTCATCAAGGCAGCCTGTTGTCATTGTAATTGCAACTGCTGTTTGCTAGCAAACCCTTGGAATAATTATCGCTGGTTTCAGTATCACACGCTGGGCTTCTTTGCAGTGCGGCTAAGCCTAAGAGATGTTGGAGCTCACATCAAAATGTAGAGTTGCAATAATCAAGTCTCACTCTGGAAGCCCAGCCACTGCCATGAGGCCTGCACACATGATCCCCAACAAAGCTGTTACTAGAGTTATTTTGTGGTTTAAGATATAATCAACAAACTGGTCTTTCATGTGTATGAGGATGCATATTCGGGTATTAATGCAATATTGATAACTAGAAAGCATTTACTGAATCTCTACCTCTACATTTTATTCAAATGTTACTTTAGACCTGCGTTAATTGATATTTTTGGTCACATTGGGGCAATGCAACAAGGTGTATACACAGCATGTGAGCCAACAGTGGCTTATTTAAAAGTGCAGCAGATACACAGCAATGTAAGTCCAGTATTCACTTTCTTCTCAGTTCTCCAACAATCTTGAGAAAAAAGAGTGTCTGATTGTTTAGCTGCTAAATACCTCACTGCAGTTACCAGCTAGTCTGCTATTTTTTGCTGAGCAGACAGCGAATAGAAGAAAATAGAATATTTCTAATTTTATCTGGATCCAAATCAAAATACACACCATTATTGAGAGCCTCATGCCAGAAAGTTTTTCATTTAATGTCACCAAAAATAAACACTTATTCCTTGCCCCATGACCTTACTCTCTACCAAACTGTAATAAAATATGCTGGCAAAGTACTGATATAGCTGGTAATTAAAACAAAAATGAAGAAACTGACTGAAATAAATAACTAAAACAAGCCATTTGCAGTGTATTACCCTGAACCCATCATGGAAAACAAAACCTTTCCAAGCCTGTTTCGAAGTGCAAAGGCAGCTGGACTTTCTTAAGGTTCTTGAAGACGTCTTCTTTTGTTGTTAGAAAAGAAGACTTCTTCAGTTTTTCAGAACTGACAAGAAGAAGGATGAGAGGCAAAACATCTTCAAGGGCTGAAGAGGCCCCATCTGAAGAATTCTTTCAGATGAGAGGCGAAACGTCTTCAAGAACCTCAAGCAAGTCCAGTCCACACCAAGTACCATGACCTGGACGACTGAGAATCTTCACAAACATCTTTCCGAGCCTACATCGCTATTTTCTGTGAAGGCATTTTAAGTTAGTTTAAACCATTTGAGGGGAGTGATCCTTAGGGTCCCTAATTCAGGGGTACACAGGTGGTTAAATCTAAGTACACAAAAATGTTCCTCATATTGCAGAGAAGATTTTCACCATCTACTGCACATTGTCTTCACAACGATGCATCTGCAAGCCTTCTGCTGTTAGCACAGCGCAGTTTGAGTTGCCGTAGAGCATGCTAAGCCTTCAACCGACCAGAAGGCGTCTTTAGTCAGAGCTGGCACTGTTGTTCTCATGTCACGCTGTCCTGCTCTCCAGAGCATATTGCACTACAGAACAAAGTTGCGGGCTGTAAATGCGTAACTCTGTCTGTTACGCCACAATTACCACAAACAGAGAGATGAAATTCAGGAGTTTTAATCTGCCTGAGCCTCGTATATAAACATTTCTGCCTGTTTCTATGTGTGAGAACATTTAGTCTCAGTCTCAGTCTGCGTCTGCGTCACGGGTTACGCGTGTTGTTAGAGCAGGATCTGGGACAGAGAGGACAAAGTAAGCATGAACTTATCTTTGTGTGCTTATGCATTCACTTCTTGGCATGTAGGCTGCCGAGTGATGATCAGTGTTTAACAGGGTTTAGGTGGGAGTGAATCTGTCACATGGCAAATCACTGGCAGAGCCTGTGTCTGAATCAACAGTTGCTGTAATGAAAGAGCAGGTGGCTTGCCATTTTTAATTCTCACTTAAATGGTTCCTAGACCAGTGTTTACTGAATATTCAAAGCCTTCTGTTACACTTCCAGAGACATCATAGCTATGCTCAGGACATAAAGAGGACCTTTTTGTTTCCAGCATGTTTTTTTATGTTGTTGTTTTTTTTTTGTTTGTTTTTTTTTTTTTAAATAAAGGTGTTTTCATGCGAGGCATTTAGAGCATCTGTTTGGCATGCCATTCAGTAAATGGACAGAGTTGGTTAAAGTTAAAACGGCAAAAGTTTGCTTTGGTCAAGCATGTTAATGGGATTACACAGCAAATAACATAACCTTGATTATTTGCATTTCTTCTGGATGAAGAATACAAGCATTTTGCATTTACACATTATGGTCGGTAACCTGTACAGGTCGAGAGCACTGCGGCTTAACAGTAAGAATAAAGGCTGTTCCCCTGCTTTCAGACAGGTCCCTTAAGTACCAAACCTTGTTGCCATGGCTCCACATCAGCCCTATTGATGAACACGTGTGAAGCAGAAGGCAATTCTGTGTGGAAGGGTGGAAGGACGGCAAGCTCTTTCATAGTCATTTAAGCACAGCACTTGACGTAGAAAAACCCCTGGAGGCACCTCACCCCATTTCACTCCAGCAATGCCTTTTTTTCTACTCTATTTCTCCCACTCCATTCTCCCTACTCTGCTTCATTCTTTAAATATGCCTTATACAGACAAAATATAAACAACATATATATATATTTATTTATGCAGTGGAGGCCAGCTGCATAGTGTTTTGAGCAGTACTGTCATGTAACAGTATATATCACTATGCCTCAGATAAGCAGTGTGTGACTGCAGCACCATGTGGCTTAAACTTTAACTGCGGTGGTTGTCGTTGTTGATGTCTGTACATTTGTGGAGTTATGTTAAGGTTGTTATATCAGGTACCACTGAACATAAAAAACATAAAGCTGCAAACAATAAACATCACAGGGTAAGTGTTTCTGTTCTTTATTTTTCTCTTTTAGTAAAGTTTTAGTAAATGTTCCTCAGACAGGAGCAAATTCTGCTTTTGTCTGGGACTATTTATGGTAGTAGAATGGTGTACGTGGCATTGACTCAAAATAAACAGCAGTGACAGTGTCCATTGTAATGAAGGGACACGTAACCCAGTGCAACTGTGTGGCTCGTTGCTGTATTTTTCACGTTTTTAAACAGTAATAGAGGCTAAACAGACAGTAATTGTCAGTAAGAGCAATTCAGTTTGTGGTTGTTCACTGGGATTTTTTAACAGTAAAAAAAGTTTAGAGCATTGTTACGGTCTGGGAACCGGGTAGTATCTTGGTATAACTTAAAAGTGTCAAGCTATTGTTTATAAATGCTGCTAAACACATGCGACTTTGAAGCTAAGTATTCAGACTCCCAGGTTTCACTTAAGTTGTCACAGCGGAAGCCTCTGTCGCATTGAGCGCAGAACAACAAGAGCAAGGCTCCCGTAGCCTCCGCTGACAACAGTGAAACCAAGTGTGACTGATGTGTAATTAAAGAGCTTCTCAGTAAAAACAAAAACTACAGTTTAATGGCTGCTGGCTGAAGAGGAGTAAGTACCAACAACCTTGGAAAATTAATGCTGATTGAAAATCTTGTATCTGAGAACTGTCGGCTTTTCGTGAGGAAAGAACTTTCTTTGTAGTTTGACCAATATGGATTTTTCATTTTATTTGGTGAAGTTTTGAAAAGATCTCAAAGACAGTGTAACCACATTCTCTTTACAGTGCCATCTCTTGTACCATGCTTCATATCTCAGGTATGTAATGACACATTACATACAGTTCAGTTTCAATTACAACATAACATTCACCCAAATTAGAGTCATGTGTTCTTTCAGCTAATACTGATGTCTGTCATTAGGTTTTCAGTATGCACAGTACATGGGCACCCTGTTGATTAGAAGAGATGAGCCTGATATTTAGTTTTTTGGAAATGTGATTATTATAGTCACTGGTCACAAAATGATTAAAGATTAAATACTTACTTAATACTGCATTTTTCCTGTGAAACATTTGACCATTTAATTATTTTAGGCCGACACAAGGGTTGGGAACCATCGCTGATTGACAGCATGTTGGCAACCTCATTCACCTGTCAATGTTCGGTTATGATAAACATAATTTCATTTTCATTTTACTATGGTATCATAACAAGCAAAAACCTTCTTTGAAGGCTCTCACTTCATAGGCTGACTGTCTACCGGTTTGCATATTGCTACTTGACAGGCTGCAGAACCAGCTTTCAGTGCAATACTAATATGGTGGAGTACAGATTTAAATAAAATTATTCTAAAAACAAAAAAAAACCAAACCAAAAAAAAAACAGGATGTTTGGACGATATTCATAAATGGGAACACCATGTCGCTCAGGTCGTTCTGTTACATTACATCGTGAGGATTGATGTGAAAAATGCCTGATGACACAAGGAAGAAGGAAAACAAGTACATGTGGTAGTTTAGTAAAATATAATAAGTGGTTTCAGTACGCGCTAGAACACAGAAATTCTCAGTCAATGATGCCCAGAGATTGGATGAGCAAACAGAAAGATTACCAGCTTTCTTGAAGTAACTGACAGGTGACAGCTTACCATCACAGCCACTGTAGTGATCCAGTCAGCTAGAAGGCATATTGTGTAACTGTGTGCAACATGCTCTATTTGAATCTGTCATAGCACTTTCATTTCAAATAACTCTCCTGTCTCTCTTTTGTCTTTGTATACTATTGGATATGTAATGAAGAAGAAATAAGAATAATGTAGAAAAGCTAAAATGACCACTTTTTACACTCTGAATTATTCAGGAAAGGTCAGTCTCACCCTGCTTATAAATGCAGCGTCAGTGCGAGGTGTGACTTGTGTTTTGACAGACTGCCACACTGTGATGGTGTGTTGCCCTCATCTCAGCGCCAGAGTTCACATCATCTTCCTGAATTATCCACCGGGAGCACGTTTCACTCATTCTGGGCTTAATTATGCGAAAAAACAACCTCTCCAAAAAAAAAAAAAGAGAGAGAGAGAGAGAGAAATTTGTCACCTATTTCTTTGGACTGAAAAAAAAAACAAAATGTGGACAGAAGTGCTGAGGTCAGGAGGAGTTTCAGAAAGGCCGAGTAAAGTCAGGCAGTGAGCTGCACAGTTTTCTCGCTAGTCAGTAATGAATGCTGTTACTCTAGAGAGAGAGGGAGTGAGAAAGAAAGAGAGAGGAGAGAGAGAAAGAGATTCAATGGGCCTGGCAAAGCAATGGGCCATACAGTTTATTTACATCAACAGGGAATCTGTGGAAGAAATGGACTATTAATCAACTGTACAATAGGGAACAATTGTGTCATGTCTGCATCAAACTTGCCCGGGGCTGCAGTGTGTGTGTGTGTGTGTGTGTGTGTGTGTGTGTGTGTGTGTGTGTGTGTGTGTGTGTGTGTGCGCGCGCCAGCAGCGTGAAGTGCAGTTAGCAATGATGCTAGCCAGGACTGGCGGTGCAGTGATAATGCCCAAGGAGAAGCTTCCCTCTGCCTCACTGGCTGCTCTATGAGCTAGCAGCTCCACCTCAGTCTGCATTCACTGACACTTAGTGTGAGTGGATCTGGGGCCGGTGGCAGCTCTGGTCTTATTTACTGTGCTGTTGAAAAGTCTCGCTCTGATAGTGGCCATAACTATAAATGTAAATCATGCTTCAAATTGCTTCCTTGTGATTCTATTTGTAGTTTGCAGAAACAAACATTTCGCCAGACAAGAGGAAGACTGTGTTTAACCCGCTATTTGTGGCCAGCACTGAAAGGCACTTGTGACCAGTCAATACCATTTGTTTTGGCACGAGAGGCCTTTCCCTCAGTGAGAAGCAGAGAAGAGAAGAGATGCAGCCAGGAGAGCTGCTAGTTCTGGAGGGGGGTATATTCATATCACATGCTCGATATTTAACTTGCCATCCTCCTCTACCCGAGCCCACAAGACAAGGAAATGAGCTGTGCATTTCCCCACACTGTGCTGCTGAATGTCCTAGTTAGGACCGTTTAATATTAATGGCTAGAAGAAAGGTGTTGCTACAAAATGATGCTCACAGTGTTTAAGCAGCTGATGCAGTGTTCTTAACCCACTGGGAGCTTAGTGGGCCATAGCTGAGTACTGGAAGGCTTCCAGATGGAATAATAGGGGCAAACTGTGTGATAGTAGGAGACCTGAGGAGACTGTCCTCATATTCCCTGTTGGTCCATTTGCTGCACTGTATGACCGGGTTCTTCACTGCTGAAGTAGCACAAAGGCCAGCAAGACCAGGTCAGAACTTCTTCCAAAGAAAAGAAGAAGACGACGAAGATAGATACACACAAAGTATTCTATCCATTCATTCTTGATTGATCTGTTTTCCTCATGTGCAACACGCTGTGACAGTCTCGTTGAATGGATGAGTCTGACGTCCTGCGGTGAAACTCAACTTGCTTTTGAAACCCTCGCCTACATCAAGCCACCACTGAAAAAAGCAACATCTTCCAGTGCAAATAAGAATAGTGGAACCTTACTGTTTGTATTAGGATTTTTTTTTAAGGCCTGAATATCAGTGACCACGAGTGCTATAATAATCCAATTTGGTAGAGAATACACATCTCAAATCCATTTGAGGGAAGAAAATATATACATCCTTTAAAACCAGATGATGCTTTGGTAATAAGACTGTAATTAGATTTTGCCAATAATGCCTGAAATGAAGCCAAGAACCTTCTTTTCTTTCCCTCCATATTCTTTGGCTGCATGACAAATCAAGTGCCTTGGTGGCTTTCATCTCTGTCTTGATGTAATTACTTATCCTGTCTATAAGCTAACCTACCATTGGCTCTTTGTTTATCACAGATGATCTTGTTTTAACATGAAATATAGCATTGGATCTCCCAGAATAAACAAACAGGAAGTAGGATGTCACAATGCTGGCCTGATGTCTGGCTCATCACAAATGAACTGCACGTGTGTTTTCATCTCAGTCTTGATTATGAATTCAGACTTAGATTTTGAATTCTTTTCTCCTGAAAATGTTTGAATCATTGATTATCTCTATTATTGTTATTACACTTTACAGATGCAGAAATTCTCACTACACCTGTCATTGATGACGCAAAATAACGATGAGTAATGAGTGTTTGAAATATTGATCAACTTACTTCACTGTCTGTGACATAGGAAGTGAAGTAGAAAATGAGGGAGGGATTTTGGTATGAAACAAACAAATGTGCTCCATGCTGCCACCACAAGGCCAGTTTTGTAACAGCTGCTGCAGACATTTTGACTTGTCATAACAGGAAAAGCACAGGTGAAACAGATTTCATTCACCTTGGCTCATTTCCATTAAGTCTTCCCAGTAAGTCCTCCTTGTGAGCCAGCATGCAAAAATACCAGGGCCTTGAGGTGGCTCACCTAAAATGAAATTCACTTGTCATTAATGTTATTAATTACACCTGTGTCTCTCCAGCTATGACATGCCAAAATGCCTGCTGTGAAAAAGATCTATTACAAAGCAGCCTCAACAATCTTATCAATCATATCTGTTCTACCTGTTTCAGTTTTGTAGTTCAGAATTTGAATAATGTGATGCAAAAGAAAGTGGTTGATAGCAACGCCACCAAACATCAGAGTGCTGAGACTTAAAAAATATCATCTGCAAAGGTGTTTTCTCTCTGTGTCAGGCAGTCTGGCTGCTCCGTAAAAGACAATGGCCACTTGTAGCTATTTATTTTTTAGTGTGTGCGCATGTGTGTGTTTTGACTGTGTTTTCCTTTGTGCCTCTTTTCTCTTTAGTGCCCTGATTCGGCATGCAAGCAGGATCTGCTGGCCTACCTGCAGAGAATTGCCCTGTACTGCCATCAGCTCAACATTTGCAGCAAAGTGAAAGCTGAGGTTCAGAACCTGGGCGGAGAGCTCATCGTGTCTGGGGTAAGTCTATCCATACAGAACAGCACATGGCCAGCTCCTTTATCACTTGCACTCTAGATAGGCTTTTAGGCTTGAGTCGCCAGACTTGGTCAATTTAAGGCAATTTTTATGCTCTGCACTGCGGGTGTGCAAACCTTTTAGTTCAAGGTCACGATGAAGCTTGGAAGACCAGATGAAGGGTCATGCATATTAAGGCTGATGCAATTATTTCAGACCGATTACCATCTAATAATACTAGAAAGATGCACCACAGGCTTTTTTCCATTTGTATTTTTCATGCCTCATGAACCCTATTATCACTGTTTAAAGTAAAATCATTTATCCCATATTGCTTGCCTTTGACATTTAAACTTTTAATCATTGTTGTTTTTTCCTTTCAGTGCATAGAAAATATACATTCAATGTTGTCACCAGTGCCGTGCAACACAATCAAGCCGTCTTTTCGTTCTTAAAAAATATTATTTTATATCTTGAAAGATAAAGAGGACACATGGATACATTTGCGGGATATTTTGTATTTCCAAGCTTAGTATGAATGAAAAAATATTGATTAGTTTGACCAGAGTTAAGTCCTCATATTCCGTCACCTCTTCTATATATTCTTTTAAAATTACATTTCAGTTGAAATATGAGAAATCCATCTGCAAAGCTAACATATGATTTTGTTGAGGGATTTCATCTCTTCATGAAATACTCTATGGTTCAAACAAAGGGAGAGTTATTGAAGACAAATGTTCCAGCCACAGTCAGATGCACTGTAAATATTAGATGTTCATTCTGTCTCAACATAATCATGTGGTGAACTGTCCCTCAAAAACTTGATCAAAACTAAACTTTTAGGGGACATGTATTTTATATAGTTAATTGTATGTATGTGTGTTTTTTGTGATGCCCCCAGTCCCTCACACAGTATTCTTCCTGAGGGTCTGTACTGATACTGACCTGATTAAACTGATGTGGCATTAAGTCAGTCTTCATTTACTGTATATAGTGCAAAATCACAAGTTTGGATTTTACAATCTTTAGGGACATATGATGCGCTCTATCCTTAGACCCACAAAACTCCGATAAGGAAGACCTCCTAAAACAAATTTAAACTGTAAAAGATAGAACAATGAACAGACAGACATGCTGTAGAGTACAATGAACCACATAACTGTAACACAGCTTTCTAAACTTTACGAAACAATATAATCAAAAAATGTATAACTTCAGTAGAATGTTGATATGTTCCACCAAGAAGTAAAATAATGTGTAGCAATATCCTCATTTAACTAAAACAGTCCAGTCAGTCATATATCATGCTACATACAGATTTTAAATGGACAAAAAGTATTATGTTTCAGCCATATGAATTATGGTATCAGATTTTCTATCAGGATAGAAAAAGTGGAATCAGTGCATTCCCACAGTTCTGTCTATACAGAACTTCCTTATTAACGTTCTTAGTTTGATTTATTCCTCTAATTAAAATCAGACTTTTATCTTTGCTTTGGGTTTCTGTGCATCTGTGTTGATACAGTTCCTCCTGGTTTCACAAGACTCTATTATAGTTTGTCTTATATGAGATATGTGCGGCCTGCTGAGATTTTAACCTTTTCATGGTGGCCAGCTGGAGTCCGCACTCATCAAATCTGCACAGCTGACTCGTCTCAGCGTGGGGTAGGAGGAGGCCCACTGGCCGCCGACCCTTAAATGTCAGCCAAACAAAACAGACGGAGACCGAGGTACACCTGACCCCTGCCTCTGCTAATTAAGAGCTGCTAAAATAAGATGTCATATAGCGAAGGCCATGTTTTTATCCTGCTTAATTACCAGTTGCGGCACAGATCTCCTAGGTATTGTAATGTAGATGATACAGTCTGTCCTTAAGTGCTTGTTGAGTGCACGAAAATATTTGCACTTTTTCTCTTAATAGACTTTTTTGACTTGACCCATGGCGTTTCTTTCTTTCCCCTCCAACCATCCTTGCCCTCTTGTAGCTGGATAGTGCCACCTCCCTGATCCAAGCAGCCAAGAATCTAATGAACGCAGTGGTGCTGACTGTAAAGGCATCTTATGTAGCCTCGACCAAGTACCAGAAGGTGTACGGAACAGCGGCGGTTAACTCGCCCGTGGTCTCATGGCGCATGAAGGCCCCTGAGAAGAAGCCGCTGGTAAAAAGGGAGAAGCCCGAGGAGTGCCAAACGCGTGTGCGACGAGGCTCCCAGAAGAAACACATCTCCCCTGTCCAGGCCCTCAGCGAATTCAAGGCCATGGACTCCTTCTAAGGGGGGGAAGAAAAAAAAAGAAAGAAAGGAAAAAAAAAGTCATGCTTATCCAAGAAAAACAACAAAACATGACGCTGACAAGTTGAAGAAAAAGTCCCTTTTTACATTGTGTTAACCCACCTCTGTTTGCCCTGTGTGTGCTTGGTGACACCTCAGGAGGACTACAGTACATATTAAACTGCCACACTGCGGCTCCTGTGAACACTGTGGGCCCCGTGGTTCACAGACAAGCCAGCACCCACCCAACACTATTTATCGATCTTTATTGTAGCTTAATATGTGAGAGCCAAAATGTGACACAAACACGACTACTTTTGAAAATATGGGAGTCAAAAGAAAAAAAGAGACATATCAGAAGAAGGAAAAGTGGCATTTAAAAAAAAATTGTGGCAGTTGATGTTCTAGCTATATCATTAACGTGCTACTGACTGGCTGCTTGTATACACATTTAAACTGTCTGAATGGAAATCCTGAATGGTAAAATAGAGGAGTTATGCTAAAGGGAATGTATCAGTGTTGGTATGCTCCCTCTTGATATATATTTTTTTTTTTTTCAATTTGAATGTTAACCTGTAGTGCTAGGAATAACTTATGTTTAAGATACCTGGAAGTGTCGGCATTCAAGTAGTTTCCTTGTTCCTGATGATTATAATAATAATAATAATTATTATCCATATGGTGTTTTTTTTCCAAAGCACACTTATGGTCTATTGTATTGCCTTTTTAAATTCATTTATTTAATTATTACATCACTAACTATGATGACCTTGATTGGAAGTTGTGTAGCGTATAATTATAGACAGAGAGGTTTGACTAGTTGTGGTTTGCTCAGAGAATAGAAATCCCTGCATACAGTACCTTTATATTCACCCTTCTCTAATAAATCCCTCAACTTGACCCTCAAAGTTCCACGTGTCTTTTCTGTCACATTTTCAGCATTCTGCAGTAGCTGCTTTATCAATCTGTGAGGGAGCATTACAGCAGTGACTCATTTTATTAATCCAAACGATCTGACATAATCATTAGAGATTACCTTGCAAGACCTGCAGATGAAAAGATTCCAGAGGAGGAAAAAAAATCTATTAGAACTAAAAGCTTACAAGAACAGGTATATTGATTCAGGGTCACAGGTCAAGGCCCATTACTTTGCTGTCACGTGAGGTAATTGGTCTTAGGTCAGCACCGTTAGTGCTGCCCTCGTCGTATTTGGCCAGATTTTTCTCATAAACAGTCCACAATACCTGCCACAAATTATAAGTAATGATTTGATGTACAGTATATGATACTATTTTAGGCATTCTAATTGTGTGGCTCTAAGGACGGTCAGTCTGTCCATCACTTTGGTCCAAACTGGTCCAACTATCACTATCTAGTCAAGTCAATTTTATTTACTTAGTGCCAATTCACAACAGAAGTTATCTCAAGGCACTGTACATATAGAGCAGGTGTAGACCGTACTCTATGTAAAATTTACAGAGAGAGACCCAACAGATCCCACCATCACTGGATTTGCCATGAAACTTTCCTCCAGAGCTACTATGAGGTTGACATTTGAGGTTTCTCTGGTATCTCAACAGTTGTGGGATGGATCATTAATAAAGTTGGTACAAATATTCATTGTTCCCAGAGGATGAATTGCAATAACTTTGTTGATCATTTAACTCATCTAGCACCATTATCAGGTCAACATTTTAATTGTCTAAGACTTTGGTTTATGACCAAATACCTGCAAAACTAATGATGTTCCCATCAGCCTCTTCTGCACTTTGTGTTTAGAGACTCTTACATCGTGTCTGAAATCGTTCCCTATCCACTATAGTATGCACCACAGTAGACTTACCCCCCACCATTTTAACTGTGTGTCTGAATAGTACACTTAAAATCTAAACAATGGAATTTAAAGGGGAGTCCATAACATGCAGACTTCAATGCATTTTATAGATGACTGTCTGAAATATCTCACAGTAGAGTAGCGACAGTACTGAGTGTCTATTATAAAAGAAGTGGGGAGATTTCAGACATGGTCTAAATGTTATTATAGTTCCTTGAAGAACAGTTTGCCTCTTAGGTTGTCATCCATCTAATGAGGAGTTTAAGCTGTATCTCTTTCTCATGCTCTCGAGTTAAGTGCTGAGTCTGTGTCAGGTATATAAGCCTGTATTGACCACTGAAGTCCTTGTCAATCTCTCTTAAGCCAGCTGAGATGCTGAGGGAAGGACAGGTGTATTGGAGAAAGAGGAAGAGCGGTTAGAGAGCTCAGGCTCAACTGAGGCCTGAGACATCGCCAGTCAGCAAAGGCAAGAAACCCCACAATGCTCTGGGCTCTGAATACAAAAGTCTGATATCTCCAAAGGCAAAGAGTCATCGGTGTGTATACTACAAATGTGACATTTATAAAGCTTGTCTTGTCTTTGGGAAAGCACTGAGACCTGGCTGCAACCTCCCTTCATGCCAAGTGGTTCCAGTGAATTAGTTCATTTTAAGAGACGGCACAATGCATTCCTTTTAGAAAGCCGCTCTATCGAGCCCCTTACAGGCATCACTGGCACACCCTGCCATTGAAACACAGAGAGCAAATCAATTGATTGCTTAATATGACCTTGATCTCTCATGAGTCAAATCAAAGGCATCGACAAGGATAATCGCCCCAATAGGGGCTCAGGCGACACTAGATTAGATAATTTAGCGGTTTAGTCACTGGTAATGAATAAGGCTCTTTATGTACCTACATTGTACCACTAATGGCCACTCAACACAACATGCATCAGGCATCCGTGCATCTCCAAAGTGCCCTGTGTTTAGGAAACAGGGCCACGGGGGAGAAGTTGTAACACAGTCCACTTAATGGAGAGATTAATTCCTGGCTGTGGTGCTGTCTAACTACAATAATCCCTGTGTGTATCCATCGCTACCACCCAAATAAAACATGACATGATGGCTGACAGCCTGTTCTCTTTTAAAATTAAAAAGAAATAATTAAAATGAAATAATGAGGGTAGCAGAAATGCCACTGCAGTGTAGGATATTAATACTTTGATTTGAAGAGATGTCTACATGGGATGTGCTGTATTAAAAAGATTAAAACAGAGTTCTAATCTAGTTAAACAAACCTCCCTCAGACCAACTATAAAAATAGACGGAGAGGAAAATGACTTAAAAGTCCCAGAGGCAGAATGGTGATGAACAGCATACAACCAGCTGCTGCAGTATGGTTTTTTTGGCTTTCGGTCTCTAGTGTCAGGCGCCTTCTGACACTGAACACACAAGAGATGCTGCCATCTGCACAGATGGACATCGGCGCTGTAAAGGGACTTTTTTTTATTGGCTGCAGTTGCTTTATAACACAACATGAAAATTAAATCAGAGAAAGTGGAGTTGAATCATCTTTATTTGACCTGATGAGTGTCTCTTTTTACCCATTCACCAAAGTGTTGGAAGACCATGAAGCTTATCAAGTGAACAGAAACATTTTTTTGGAGAGATAGCTGAAGTGTCCTTAGCTCTAGATTTTTTGTTTTGTTTGGATTTCTTTATATGGGCAAAAATCATTTGTGATTTAACACCCATTTGTAAATATTTGCAGTGGAGGATTAATGTCAGCTTGAAGCAATTGACATATTACTGCTACAAAACCATTGCAGACACTTTTGGGAAGATATGAAATGAAAACTATGGCTTTGACTTACCTCTTTATTCATTCAGAATTTTAGAAGTTCTTCCAGGAAAGAGTCAAACCTGTTTCTAATTCTAATTTTCTCATGCAAGCCGTCAGGTGGTGAGAGTCCAGAAATTTCATGATCTCTGAATGCTGGGGTATGCTTTGCAAAAGTCTGGGTAACACACACACACACACACACACACACACACATTGCTCATTTTAAAGCCTTATGCCAGTAATTCTTTTTGCATGCTTCCTTCTGCTCTAAACTCAACTCCTTGAATGTGTCTGAGGAGGTCAAGTGGGCATGGCATTTCACTGTGCGCTGCCCAGATTCAGACTCCACTGTCTGACTCATTCTATGCTTTCAATCTGAAAATCCAGACTGGGAGGATGTAAATGGTTTTTGGCCGTACAGCCAATGATTAAAGCAAAAATGTGATCCTGGTAGACGGCCGATAATCCGACCATTCCCCCGGCACAATGTTTCAATCTCTCTGAGAATATGAAAAGGTCCCACCAGCACAGGCTGGGACAGTCACAGCTGAGAAAAAAGTCTTTAGGCCTGGTTGCAGTGGCACACCAAAATTCATCCTCACAGCTTTGCAAAATATTTCATCAAGAAGCTTTAATTTGTGTCGAGGAGACTACTGTAGCTGTGAGCTAACTGCTAATGCACCAGCCATCTGAGAACATTCTAGCCTAGCACTAATCAATTAATAGCTCCCTGTGCTTCTTTCTATTCTCTCTGTGCCCTTTACTCTCCTGTGGCAATTTGCTGTTGTGTTTGGACATTGCTAATTCAATAAAGAGATATTACAAAGGGGGTAAACAAAACTCTTCAAGCTAATGAGTTTGCTAACAGCCAGTCTAAGTTAGCGAGCATGTTAGCTTAGCGGCTAAATAAATTTATCCTGCTAGCTTCACTGTGAGGATGTTTTTCCATGACCCACCTGCCTCTTACAGTCCTACTTATTTCCACAGATCAATACCATAATAAGGAAGCTGTCAGGGAAGTGCTAGTATTGAGTGAACAAAAATGTGATTTGCACAAAACCAAACAGAGGGATATGATTTCATTTTATACATGGGTCTAGTTTGCAAACTACATCAAGTCCATTAAGTCCATCACCAGAGGTCTGAGGTCCTGCAGCACCAGCCTCCACAGAAGCCTTCATAATGTGCACAGGTGCTGTAAAACCACTGCCGCCTGGCTGGCTCATGTTCTGTACACTCTGGATGCTGTCAGCGGCAGCTGCCTTGCTCAGGCAGAACCTCCCCAATTACCTTCTCACCTGGATGGCAGTGATGGACAGTTGGGGGAAGAGAGGGCAGGGGCCGCAGCGCTGTCTCCAGGTGTAATGGACAGTGTACTGTTGGGTGAAGAGTTTGGAAGGGGACCAAGGCCATAGTGTTGTGTTGACCTTTAGAGTGATGGACAGTTTGGGGATAGGGGGGCTGTTATTTTGTCAGTTTCATTCTTGTCAGTGAAGGAGGGAAGGAGGGTGAGACATGGCCCTTGTGAGTGAGGGGTGGGTGGTTGTAAGTGGCGTCCCATTAGGGCTGTGTGTTGAGGTGGGTGGTGATACCTGGCCTGGGGTCTTCCTGTCACACCTTTTGAAAAACAGGTTTAAAGAAGGTTGACAACACCGGTGTGCATGGTGCATGCTGATTTGCTACTTGCAGAGATAAACAACTTGGCCACTGGCTGTTTATTCATTATGGTTCAATATTAAAATAGTATTTTGAATTATGAACTATACCTTTTCACTTGCAGGTGATTAATTCATCTTGGTTCAATCACAAACTGAGGTCGCCACCTGTTTTCCATAAACACTTGTTTTGACTGACTCGTAATTATACTCTTCAATTAGAACATTTAGTCTGTTAATCAGCAATGACTCACAGTCTTAGGAATAAACAGATTTTCACCTAATTGTCTCTCCCTGTTATATCTGGTCATCCACAGCTGTTTATATCAGCAGTAGATCTTCAGGAAAAGCAGCAGTAAGCCAGGATTAAAGGTAAGATCAGTGGTTCACCACTCCACTTTATCCATTGAGTGTGATCTCCCCACTGAAACTGTGAGAGAAGCAGTGTGTAGTGACCAGTGCCTGTTACAGTGACAGTAGCTTACACATGAAACCAGTGTCAACATTGTTTATAGAAGGTAATTCGATGTAGTTTGATCCTGACTTAGTAGCTTACTTCTTAAGATGAAATGAATGGTCTGTGCTTGTCGCCTGTGCCTGATTTCATCAGACATGTCTTGTAAATTAAACAATCTTTTGACAAAAATCTCACCACAAGGTCCTTTTAGATACTGTTCTGGAGCTTTTGATCATATCATATGGTTTTTATCAGCAGATGGAGTATACCCACTTGTCGTGGAACAGCATGTTCAACTTGTGTGTGTTTCAATCTTTCTTTTTCTTTTATTTTATATTTATTTTTATTTATTTATTTATTTTTACATTTATTTATTTATTTTGACCATGGAGACAGCAGCTGATAGCATTATGAGAGATTTCAATCATCACCATCAACACCAGCAGTCAACAAAAACAACCACTGTGTGTATGTATGTTTTTTGGCAGCCGACAAACACAGTGGGCCAATGTCTGCAGTTTTCTTAGGGTTTGATACAGACTAACAGAATATTCTATTACAGGAAATATTCTACATTTTTTTGGGGGAAAAAAAACACTTATTCACTTTCTTGCTGAGAATTCGATGACACAATTGATACCACTCTTATATTTGTCCATTGAATATTAAGCTACAGCAGCAAAATGTTAATAAGTGAGATTTAAAGGTGCTGGTAGGTGGAGCTTTCTTTTCCATTTGACAGACCCAGGCCACTTGTTTCTCCAAGTTTCCAGTCCTTATGCTAAGCTATGTGAAACAGTGACTGGCTTCTTCACATCCTCTTCACATCATGCATGATACTGCAACACAAATAACAGCAGCTTATGAAGGCTGTTAAGGCTAAGTGAAGAAAATTACATTTTTCGTTCAAGGAAGCTGCATTATAGTACACATATACAGTATGCTGTAATAACTTAGAATGTATTTTTTTCATGTTCAATGATGAATGGATTATGCAATAAGATGTTATTATACTATTACTATTACTGTTTGACCCTGTGTTTTCTTCAGATCAATGTCCAGAAGCTGGGTGCTCATTTCACTGTCAGCAAAGTTGCGGTGAAATGAAACTGATGTGAAATAATGCTGTGATAAAAGTTGATGATATCAGTAGCTTACAGCATATGACTGGTACACGCACAACTGATGCAGCTCATTATTTTTAACAGCACCACCTTGTCTCATCTGTTAGCCCCTGCTTTACACATTCAACCTGCAGTGTGGCAAACTTGAAACCATTTGCACTGTTGATAAACTAAAAACAAAAAAATATCACTATCACCAATATTTGCAAATCAGGAATGCTAGCTTTAGCAGTCAATGCCTCCTCAATTTGTATATTGCATTTTAGAGATCTTACATTGTTTGGGTGTTCTTTTGTATTTCAGATGTGATGTACTTTTTAGATGTTTTTGTTACATCAACTACTATAATACTTTATTCAAGTATCTTTTACTGTATGCCTTGGCCACATCTCAGTGTGCATTCAAAAGTTTTGTGTTCTGAGCTGTAAAAATGATAATGACAGCATGGTCCAGAGGGCACCAAAAAGAAATGTCTTGATTTTGATCACCCATGACCCAACTTCTCATACAACAGCAACTTATCTATCCAGTACATTACTGAATGTGGAAGTAACAGCTTCCAAGATTATTAGGCCCCGTTGGAGGTCTGCACACTATTGAGTGCTTTCTTCTTTTATTTTGCATTTCACCAGATGGTACCTTAATGAGCCAAAGCTGTCACTGTTAGAATTACACAGTGCAAGGGCTATAGTAGCAAAGAGTAAAACACCCTTTGCAAATTTGAACAAGGTCATAATAAAGTGGTCAGCAGTCGCCCAAAGTGGCTGCAGAAGCAACTTGATTTATGTCTGTCTGTAATTGAATGAGGATCGAGAGAGTAACCTCTACTAAGCCTGAGCCTTAGCCAGTCAGAGGGAAAAATTCTATCACATATGAAGGATGTGGAGGGAAGAGTTATTTCCTTCCGTCATCGACTATTATCATCCCTACAACTATTAACTCTATAGCCTACCACTAACATTAGCTTTCAAAGAGAGTGGACATGCGAGGAGCCTATCTGCTGGAGTCCATATTTACCCATCAGGAGGGTTGTGCTTTTCACAGAGGTTAAAGAGTGGATAAGAAGTGTTTGACTGATGAAATTTTAAACATTTCTCTGCCTGGTCAGCAGCTTTTTTATGGGTTTTTCTGCTGTAACAGTAAAACACAGAAAACTACTGATAATAAATCAAGCTGTGATATAAAACCACTTGTTTTAATGTTTCATCAAATAATGAGTTTTCTGCACAGGCAAAGGATTCACGTGCTGAAAGTGATATTAGTGTCACGTGGGGCTGGAGTTAAAGACTGGAGGAGGAGGATATTGAACCAGAAATGTCTGTACCCAGCTTTGTGCAAATAAATGTAATTAGGAGATGTTGAGATATCTGACTGGATATGTGACAAGACTCACCCTGCTGGTGGCACTACATTAAAAGCAGGGTCTTACTACAGGTGTTGGGATTCATCCTCTGGGAACCACGAACGTCTGCTCAAAATTCCATTACAATCCCTTCAGTACTTTTGAGATATCTAACTCTGGGTCAAAGTGGAATTACCAACCAAATGATACTGCCATCAGCAGACCCATGCCACCGGTGTGTTAAATACAAACTATAAATGCATGCAGAATTAAGAAAAATATATCTATTAAACATCTCTCTCTCTCTCACTCCCTTTAAATAAAGCTCTATTTTAATTCTGCTTTTCAATTTGGCTTCTAATTTGGGGTAGCCCTACAGTACCTATAAGTTTTTGAACAATTCTGATTTCCAATTTATTTTAATGTAATCCTTTACTGGTTTTGACGGGTGTCATCATTCAACATTTTATTAAATCTCATTTTACATAGTTTTAATAGGTATTATGGAGGTCTATGGACCGCGTATGTGCTTGAAAAGTCGCATTCATGAATAAAATCTCCCGTTTTCTTCCGCAAGTTGGGGCGGAACTCAAACTGCATCTTTGTTGACTCAGGTAACAATAAATGTGACAGGAAGTAGATGACGCAATCACGCTTAGCGGCGAAAGTAATTTAACCGCAAGCTAACGACAAAAACAGACCGTGGAAACTGTTTTTCTTGAGACCCTGAGACTACACCAACAATTTGGAGAACACGTGATGCAACACACAAATAAATAATCCGGTAACAAGTTAAATGCAACAAGTGAGGAAAAACACCTGTAGGAACCGAAATCCGTCCGGGCTAATTAAGCTAACACCTGAGCCAGGTGTAGCCTCCACCTCCTCCATCACCACCACCGGCTGCCTCTACCACTATGCTGGGGCCGAATTCAGTGTTATGTTCAGCATCACCCAGTTTTATAAAGGTTACCGGTGCTTATTTATGAGGTTATGGTATTAAATACATCGGCTGACATAACTTCACAGTCCTGGGACTAATGCTAGCCCACTGCCAGGAGATCAGATGAGCCACTCTGCTAATCACTGCAGCTTCTAACTGCGACGTGTTAAAGTGCTTTTTAACACACACGAACAAGAAAGCTAAAGAAAAACTTCACACAGAGAGGGTCCAGTTGGTGCAGATGACCTTTCAGGGAAACCTGCAACAGGAACAATAACTGATGGATATTATATTGAGATGGTGACAGTCAACGACTTCTACTATTTTTAATGGTAAGTGAGGTTTTATTTATATTATAATGATTATTATGAACGACGCTGAAGCTAGCTTCTGATAGCTTTTAATTAGTGAGTTAAGGGAAACTTAAATGACACTGCTGAATAACCAATTCTTGTTTGATAAAGTAAAAGCCTTAGAAGCCATTTTCAGATTTGTGAAACCCGCAAATGTGGAGTCTAACTTCACCGTCGTTCATTACAACCACTGCCATTACTGTGCATTTTGTGCTATAGATGAAGTTGTGCATTGGCTGTATCTGCATCTGTGAGCGTTTATGTTTTGTCCATGCAGCTGGCTGCTGTGCATGGTGTCGATCTGATTTGTGTACTGCAGTATTGGTTAGCTAAGTGCATGCATGTTTGTGTCTTTCTGCGTTATGTTGTTGCTACTGTTCAAACTGCATTCAGCGACACGCGGACTGGTTCGGTCTCGGTGTTCATTTCTTAGCATTCTGGTTTTCTTGTTCAACCGATTCATAACCTGTGTGTAAACTTGGCTGCCAGTTGTTTTATGCGCCTTCACCCTCGAGCAGTTATGTGACGTTACTAAAAATATTTATTCAAGTATTGTGCTTGAGTAAATTTTTGAGGTATTTGTACTTGCGTGTTTCCATTTTGTACTACTTTATACCTTCATGCTATATAGTTCATGATGATTTAGAAGCAAAGGTTTTATTGTACCTTTTTTATTCCACCACATTCATTTGACAGCTAGCTATTAGTTACTTTGCAGGTGCAGGTTAGTAATCCAGCAGTATTTAAAGTAAATACATTTAGACCCACCTTTACTAGCTGCAGCATTGAAGTGATGTACACATTACTGCATCAGTACTTACAGCCCAATAATGTTAAACATTCTGAATTGAGTACTTTTACTTTTAGTACTGTAGGTGTATTTTGCTAAATGCAAAATAATTTTGCAGTTTTACCCAACAAAAATTCTGAGTACTTCTTTCACAATTGCTGCCAAGTGGTAGTCTGACAGCCATTATGGTGTATCTCCTTCACCTGATCATATGGCACCATTTACTCAAAGCATAATTCATTTACATTATCCTTTCCTCATTCACTAGGAGTCTGATGTACCTCTTTTTCTCTTAACCTCACTTAGTAACTTGTCCTGCTAATTGTATATGAGCAGTTTAAGAGAAAAACTGTTTTCAGCTTCAATAATGATACAGTTTTTATTGTTAAATCCAGGTCACTTAGCCACACCCACCATAAAAAGTAATGTTGATGGTAGTGAAGCCTATTAGGTTCCTTCAGGCATACACTTAGTGTTGTCTATGGCCCAGGTGATGAAAACCAGACCCTTCTACCTATTTTATATACAGAAAACACATGTATGATGTCGGTCTTTTGATCGCATATACAGCCCACGTTTGTTCCATTCATATGACTGTTTTCATAAGACACCTCTCTCCTGAGGCTTTTTTATGGCCTTTCCACTTAGATGCCTTCTCTGTGTCCTTCTTACATTTTTCCCTTTATAGACCAACTGAGTGCTTGCATTAATGTTGTTAAAATGTCAGTAACATTCAATTAAATACCTATCACTAATAGAAATGCCTGTTTGCCAAAGCCAAGCGGTGTCCGACCTGCACTGAACCCAGGCTGGATGATGCATGTAGACCCATTGAGATTGACCGCCAATGCAGGTATAAGCTGTGTACTGCGTCAGCCTGAAAGGGCTATAACAGGATCTATCCTGACCTTACACTCCATTAACCTTACTGCTTATTTGAGCAGCGTACATGCTTTTTTTTCCCTAGTCTTTTTTTTTCCTACAGAGAGATAAAGGTTTAGTAATGTCCTAAGGCTTTATATATCATCACATAAAAACAGACCCGTTGTGACTGATTCCATTGGCGTCCCATTAAAATGAACCTTGCCAAACCTTGAATCTAATACAGAGTCAGTTTTCACAGCATGCTACTGTCACGTTAGCCAGTGCCTAATTCTGTCTAATTGAGTAATGACAACAAGTCTGCATAGTGACACCTCCACTGCAAGGTCAGTCCAAAGCGTTGCCAGCTTCACACAGAGAAACTGAGTCAAGCCCACTCGTACCACAGAGCGCGCAGCGGGAGAGATCCCCAAATCCAATAAATCTAACTGCAGGTATCAAACGCACACATGTGCAGAAATGCATACACAAACACATACTCACACACAGACACAGACACAGGCACACTCTAACTTCAGTGTTGGTACAAGCCAGATTCTACAAGGGGGGTGTAGTGGCTTCCTGGTTGGTGTTGTATCATTACTGTAAGAAGCATCTGAACTGATTCATGGGCTTTTTTGTGTGGTGTTTGCATCAGCCCTTATTTCTGCCATTACTCTCTTGATTTCAAAGACACTCAAGTTCACTTAAAGGAGAAACTCTAAATTGTCCTGAAATGGATTGTCTGCCTTACCTTTGTGATTGTGCAAGTACAAATAATATACAAGTGCATTATTTTTTGTGCCCCAGTGACCACAGGGATAACAGTGCATATAATACCAGGTAGTCTTTGGCCTCTTGTGCTGCTGTAGCTCTGTCCAAACTCTGCTCCAACTGGACAGTTGTGTTTTGATGCCTCTTTACTACACTGCAGGTTATTTCCTTAGAACACATTACCTTTGTTTACAACCTTTTTGAAATGCTGTACACGTTGTGGAAATTGTTTTAATACAAAAATGATGCCTGAGCTGGAAAGACGGATTAGCATTATGGTACTTAATCTGCACTGGAAAGAATCCTCACTACACTAGTGGAGTGTCGTTGTAACAATGTCTGCATAAAGTTGAGAGTTTCTCAACTTTCCCCAATAGTGCAAATCTCTGTAGCTCAGCAGGCAGTGCCCAGCTGCAAGGCCAAGCTCCATTCACATTAATAGCAGACTATCTCTCTCCCAGCCTTTTTTTTTTTTTTTTACTTACGTGTGAATAGTCCACAAGGCTCCAGCCTTGAGCTGCTGTGGCCCAGGTACACGTCTGGCAGGGGACCTTTGTTGCATGTCACTGCCCATCATTGCTCCCTCCTCATTGCCTGTGATCTCTCTACTGTCGATTATCAGTAAAAGGCACATTTAATTAGCAATTTACAGATTTCTGTGTGGACTGCAGCATGTCAAACTCAGCTCATTTTAGAAAGCCACGTGTATGGATGGTGTGAGGTGCACACATTCTCAGGCCTGATTATGTTTTCAGAAATACAACTTTATGTGAGGGAAATACATGTTTTTTTGGGTGTATGTGAAAATTTGATTAATGAAAACATATGTTTATTGTTCCCTTGTCATTATGCATTTTAAATCTTCCATACATAGCTGCCTGCCTTCAGCTCAGTACTGTTACAGAGAAAAAACTATAGCTTGTCTACAGCTCTTACTGGAGTTCAGTGGGGAAAGAAAATGAACCACACAACCAGAGGCTCCAAATGTCAGCTTTGGCCCTTATGTTGTGTCTTTGTTCAGGTATAATGAAAAAGGTTGCCATGTCAGAATCTTGGGTTCAGTTGAAGATACTCATGAGGAAATGTGGACAATAGTACCATCTCTCTGTTTGTCCATTGATGGTCTCTGTGGTAAGGATTTAGAGTGCTAATTTTCTTCAAACCTTGTTCATGCCTTTATAATTCCATTCCGCTTGCACTTAATAGCACAGTGAGGTGTTGTGAGCACTTAGAGTAGGGCACCAAGGTGCTCCCATAACCATTAAAATGTTCGACTGCCCATTAAATGCATCTGTACCTTTTTGTAAGTAGCTCCATCCATCACTATTATGACTGGTATATTCTCAGTACATGGTCCTGGAGAGACTGTTGATGCTCAGTTTAGGCTGAACATAGAAATATAGTCTGCTTAATGCCATGTTTGAGCAATGAAAAAGGAAAAGAAATGGGGATGAATGGGAAGTCATTGCTCTTCATTTTAGGGGAAGACTGAAAAATCTTAACTAATGAGGCAACTAAATATTGATCTTGACAAAACCCCATACTGCACATTTTGATAAAAGACATTTCACTGTTACACCTTTACACCTGATTTGCTGAATATGCTGTATCTACTGTGCCAACATTATGATTAAAATAATGTCTACAGACATAGGGCCCTAATTTGATGTTGGCACAGATCAAGCACAGAGATGCTGGTGGTTTTGTATCTTATGTTTTAAATAGTAATCATTCTCTCTCTCTTTTCCTTAAATCAAACACAAGTCCCCTACTATTTTGTTTTTACAAACCTTAGAACATGCATCTAAACCTCTAACCTAAATCTCTTCATCGACTTTAATCTAGAAGGGCTGAAGAGGGTGCAAATGTAAAATGTCTGCAAAGATTCTCAGTCATCCAGGCCATGGTTATCCAAGGAGGGCTGAATTAAGGGCAACTGGACTTGGTTGTAGATACTTGATAGAGACCAAGAGTCAGTTCAGAACTGAAGAGGCCTCTTAGGTGAGAGATGAAACATCTTCAAGTATCTACAGCCAAGTCCAGTTGCCCTTGATTCAGCCCTTCTTGGACGCAAAAATAAACACTCCACATCAGGTTGAAAATGCTTTTTTGAGACTGTGCTTGAAAAAAACTGGGAGGCAAATGTTCATGACCACTTCAACTTCATTTGCTGATGTATGTGACAAGCAGCATAACATTAGAGTAATTTTGTGCCAGGTTCAGTACCTCAGTCCCTCGGCCCCCAGGATGCCCTGAAAGCACATTATAGTCTTTTACAGTTTAAAACAGTACAAAGTACAAAATGTTTTTTTAGAAACTACACTTTGACTGTCATTGTGTCTGACAGATATCATGCACAAACTGCCTTTTGTCAAACGTGATAATAAGGCTTTTTCACAGCAGACATTTTGACTTGTCATAGTTGGAAAAGCTCAGGTTCCACAAAGTGATGACAGTGTGACAGTGAGCCAGCATGCATAATACCAGGATCCTGAAAGTAAAGCAGTTAAAATGGATTACAGCCACCATTACTTTCGTTATGTACTCCTTGTGCTCTTTACACTGTGACATGTCAAAATCTCCTCGCCTATTTACGCTACTTATGTGTATTCTAAGCTTGACCTTGTAAATTAGGTAGACTTGTTATGTCTCACCAACTCGCTACTCTCTCTTGTGCTTTGTTGTCATCTCTCCCTTAATTTGTTGCATAATGCATCGCTTCATTTTCTCCTTTGATTGATTATTGATCAGTTAGATCTTGGTAGGTTGTTTCTCTTTTTCTGTGAATTCCTTTGAGACAGGCTTGTGGTTTAAGGCTTTGAATATATGTAGATAATGTCATGAGTAAGATTTTCTGGTTAACACTAGACATGTCTTGGTTTGTTATAACATGTCACAGTGTCATGACAGACACAGTCTGGTCTGTGATATGACACAATATATTACACACAATGAATGATGAACACAGTATTCTTTAGTTATAAAACATACAACATAACATATTCCTCATTGGTGGATGTATATTATTAAGTGATTTCACTTTTTAAATGCCCCCATGTGACAGTGTAAGTAGCTACTGGATTCTTATTCAACTTTAAGGCTATGTAAAGTCAGGTGTTTTGTTCCCTAAATATCTGATGTTAATATGCTCATACAGAAAATTCAATGATGTTCAACCAAAGAGTAAAAGCATGCAAATCTTTGGTGTCCTTATTCTCTAGTTTTTATTTTAATACTGAATTTACTTACTCCTTTCTAAACAATTATCTGGTATTTTTTCCCAAATGGCTTTTTGTCCAAATTGGTTACAACTGATTTGTTTAGGCCACATTTTCCATTTGATCACTAGTAATTGTGTTATAACAGCCTGCTTAGAGAGCTAAGTAAAATGATGCAATTGTTCCTGGTCCCAGATGTGAATGTAATAGCTCCTCATCTGAATGACAGGCACTTGGTAGGAATGAGGCTTTTAAGTTTGAAAATGACTTAATGGAAACCTGAAAGTAGACTAAAATTAAAAACATGGCATCTAAAGTGAAGCATTTTCTTCAACAAGCCAACCCCAGGTGTGTCCCTTCCATGGCCATGAGTATAAAATGCACCTCCCCACCCCCCACCCCCCACCTGTATTAACTCCACAGCTGTAGAGAGGTGCAGGTGTGCTTGGGTAACTCTAGTGTATCTATATCAAACAGGATTTCATCACAGTTCGAAGTGCCATCATTGTGTTTTGTCCCTGTTTCCTTTGAGTTCCCATGAGCCTCAAAGTAAATTGTGCACAATGCGATGGACAATAACATGCTCAGAAATGTCCTATGGTCAGAGAGCAGCCTTTTCATGTGATAACAGGCTCTGGATGGCAGAGGGGTTTTCACACGTGTCTAGCCAAGTGTTTCTGACAGGAGGAGGAATATAAGGCAGCCGGTCGAGCACACCAGCACTAACCACTTCAAAATGGAGCCTTTCATCTTGCCAGCAGTCACAGAGACATATCATTCAAGGCTCAAAGGCAGGAGACATTCTGGTGCAGCAAACCAAATGCCAGAGATGACGATGTTTAAAATCCAGAGGCCCACGCATTCTACTTAATCTGTGTTTAAGCCCTTAAGACCTTAATGAATACACTCATCCATACATATGTATAAATGCATGCATTCTCAGTTTCATCTGTATACATCCAACCAAGATTTGAAATGTAAAGGGAGCTAGACCTTCAACAGAGGCTATTTGTGCATGATTGAAACAGTTTTTGCATATGCAAATGGAGCAAGTATTTAGTCTGAGATTGTTACAACATTGTCAAACAACTTTCTACCTGCAGAAGAGTTCATTTTGCTGTGTGAAATGAGACATGTTGTGCCATCAGAATAGCAAAAATATGCTTTAAGTCGTTTTTGAGTGTGTGTGTGTGTGTGTGTGTGTGTGTGTCTGAATCTCTCTGTTTCCTATGTTGTTCATCATTGTCCAGATAAAATAGGCAAAACAGTGTGAGCCCAAGCATCCATCTTAATCTATATTTTATATTTTATATTTAGATAATATATATTACTTGCACACACACACACATACTTTTTAAATTTAGTAGTAAGTAAAACACCAGCATCCCCCTGTGTGATTCAGTACTGGGGTCTTGCTGCTGAGAACAGCAAGCTAAATGTTAGTAGTGGGGCCCCCTTGATTTCCAATTTGGAGTCAAATTGGAAAACATTGAAATTGCCATTGTCGCACAACTTGCATTATTACATTTTTCATTTGTGTGTGATTGTTTGTACTCAACAGGGAGCAATACTTGATGTCTACATTTGCATGGTGTACATTTTGCTGAATGCCCCCCCCCCCACGACTGCAGGCGTGTTTGAATGATTTCTGTGTAAACTGAGCCAATGCTTTCCCTCAGAGAGGACACTGATGTCACCAGAAACACAGAAGTGGGTTCGAATCTTCATAATACTATATCAGATGTGTCAAGTGCAGTCACCGGTGACTTTTCCTTTTTGCAGAAAATGTAAATTTTTTTACCACGTAGAACTGTAATGTAGCTGCAATTAAAGTAGAAGAAGAGAACTGTTGCCTGATGGATTTTAGGACTTGTAAGATTGCCACAGAAATCACAAGTCCTCTAAGTCCTCTACAGATCTACTGTGCAAATGATGATGATGATTAAAGCACAAATACCGATTCCTCAATCCCATTAGGCCGGAAAATCAGCTGTGTGAAGATAAATAGAAAATATCACTTCAATGTAATTCTCAAGGATAAAACAACATTGCATTAAAAGGTTATAAAGAAGCCTTTGAAATCCAGCTGCTTTAATCTATCTACTCGTATTGTGCTGGTTTTCCTGCTCACTGCGGCACACCCCCATCCTTCCTTCATTTCTCTTGCCTGGGGAGTCAGCATGTCTCCAGAGGCCTGCACTTCAGAACAAAAACGGCATTAATGAACTCTTTAGCCTGCGCAAATGCTTTCAGGAAAAGCAGAGTACAAAAATACCTCTAATGCTTTGTTTTTTCTCTTGATTTTCTAAAACGATCAGAGACAATCCTGAGTCACTAATTTCTGGCAGTGATAGGAACATTCTGACTGCTTTATCCCCATAGAGTTGGGGAAATAGCGAGCAAGAGGCATAGAGAGCAAGATCATTCTGCTTTGACTGTCAGAGAGGGAGAATGGCAGAACTTGAATAAGCTTGGGGGCCCACACTCTGGATTCTCTTTATAGCTCTGCCATTCCATGCAAAAAGGAATTTTGAATGTAGCTCCTACATATTTAATACACAACTTGTTTCACAGATGTTTCTCCAGACATTTTCTGCCTCATAAAACAGGTTATATTATTTTTTAATAAGCCAACATCTCTTGTTGTTATGAGGATAGGCTATGAAGCCCATCAGGGTTGCTTTGATGTGAGCATTGACAGATAGATGCATAAGTTGGAATGACAGGCCAAAAGGATGCAAACAATGCTTACATGTAAGTTTGTGTGCAGCAATGCATGACGTGGAGAGTAAAAGAAAAGTCCTATAATCACTTCTGTATAGTTGCACAACCAAAACTGCTGTCTGAAATATTTTGTAGATAAATTGATTGAAACTGGCAAAAAAGGAATCACCAATTTTGATTTTTAAAAAGCCCAGTAGGAATGGTGCGTTCCATTTACATCAGGGGTCGGATGTCGGAACTAGGACTTGGAAATCAGATATTCTGACTTCCAAGTACAACTGGAATGCACCACAAAATGGACCACAGTCCCTCATGTGTCCAACACTGTTATAGTATAGTGCATTGATGTGCTGGTGGTGAACTCTGAAATCCAAGCCAACAACTGAAATGCTTATTACCAGCAATGCATGGCTTAGCTATCTTGCTATAAGATAAGCTAGTGAAGTCAGACACCACGTATGTGTAGGAGCCTTTCTATATGGTGTACATGTACATGTAGGTTTCCTCTGGGGGTTATGAATTCCTCCTACACCCCAAACACATACAGGTTTGGTGAAATAGAAACTTGAAATTGCTTGTAGGTGTCACTTTGAGAGTAAATGTGTTTGATCTATTCGGGGAGCACCGTGATTCTTGCGTGCGTGCTAGGGTGAAGGATATGCTCAAGCTCAGGTTACAGGTTGATGGAAGATAGATCGATGGCCAATGTGAAAAGAAGTACATGTTTTATAGCAGCGTGAGACAATATAAGTCTCAAAATAAACAGATTTTCTGAAAGAGGCAGTTGACATTTTGCTGGATGGGTGATCCCTGTTACCTGCAGGCTTTACAGAAATTTGGTGGGAGTGGGGTTGATGTCTTCAATATTTATTTACATTGTAGAAAACAATAAAAATAAAGCAAAATCATCGAATGAGAAGGTGTGTCCAAACTTGACTGGTACTGTATATTTTTTGAAAAGTCTTCATGTAGCTTTAGTATATCACTGAACACACACTACTTTGCTTATACTCTGATTCTCCGTATTCTATTCTATTCTCTATTTTGTCTGAGAGACTGGCTGAGGTGGATTTCGCTACTACTTGATACTTGTGCATTTTTAATTAAACATTTTAATTTGGTAAATTCTTGAGCTTTTTTGGGGGGTGGATGAAGCTTAACCAAGTGTGTTCTAAATCTCATAATTATTTAAATTCCAATCTCAACATAAACTCACAAAACATACTGATTTAATCACACATCTAAACACACTTACTTGCAGGAGGATATTTTTTTGAAAGAAATGTACAAATCCATTTATAAACACACAAATAGTGAAAGTCTCCGCACAAAAGAACAGATATATGCAGCGAAAAGGAGAAAAGAATTTCATCACCTTGTCAAAGCTCCAGTCATGGGTTCCTGGGTCTCTGCTCCACTATTCTGTGTATCTAACTCTTAAATCCTATTATACTGCCTTAAAGACTGGCTGCTTGCAATGAATAGGCCTACAATATACTTTTCTGGTTTTGCACAGTGGCCAATTTTTTTGTAGGTGGCTATTCCTCTCACCCAGCTTGGAGGAGCCTTTGAGGAGCACCTTTGAAAGTGTTGGAAGTTTATTATGAGCCTTTTAGCAGAATGGATTCATGCTGAGCTGTGAAAGTGCCGAAGGAGAGCATAACAGGTCTGCCTGTACAGCAGCATCCAGAGCTCAGGAGTAGGGTTGATCGCTCTGAATCAATTAAACTACCACACGCGTTTTCAGTGAAAGAGTCTTCAGGGATGGAGTGAGTGTAGACAGCGCTTCAGTTGTCTCCTTTAATTTCACAATCTCTCCTTAAAAGTAGCTTGACATTGTCTGAGAACAGAAAACAGCATTGCAAAAAGTGGGGAGGGGGCCTCATTTGGGAAGCTTCACTTGATAACACGGTGAGCTCTGCACACAAGTCATTAACCCCTAATCATTAAAAATCAATTCCACCAGCATACCACCTTTCTCATATTGTTCTGAACCTCTTTTGCATAACACAGGTCTCTCTAGACCCAAGCTTAAAAATCCATCTAAATCCTGTCTCCTCCCTTTCATGAATGAAATTAGCGAGTGAATCTGGTGAAATGAAGACTCTTAACTTTTGTAACTGATCCAGTCAATCTATTCATGGCAAGAGCAGTAAATCCTAATATTTTGTACAGGATATAATAATGGAGTTAGAATTAGACCATGGAAGATGGAAAGTTGTCATTAGTGGGGGTGGAGGTGGGGGTCAGGTTTGGGGGGGATTGAGAGTGGACCTGTGGGTGTGAAGGAACTGAGGCTTCAAACATGGATTCTTCAATAGTAATATACTAAAAGGTACCCTGCAAATAAGACACAAAAGCTAAATAGTACATAATAAAAATGGGTTATTACCAGAAGAAATGCTCAAACCGTAATGTGTAGGCTACAAGGTTTGCTGCACAATGTTTCAGTTGTACCACTGCTCTATTATTTCTTTGTTATGGTTCCAGTGGTTACTGGAAGGGAAGCCTGTCTTAATGAGTCCCTCAGCCATAACATTTCCAATATTGTTTTGAGTTGATTTGCCAATGGTTTTTGTGTTTTACTAGCGTCCTAGTCCAATTCGGATGCTCATTTATGATTAGTTTGGCAACAGATACTCTCAGATAATTTGTTTTGAATACTTTACTAAAGCAGGATGCGTTATCTTTTTTATGTGTTATCTTTTTTGGCATTTGTATTACCTGAATTTGGAGTATCAGCCAAAGGATATTCCTTCTCCTGCTCCAAAGACTTTGGATAAGTGACAAGCAAGAAAAACTTCTTTTATTCTGTGTATGTGAAGACAGTCAGATGTAATACATCATTAAACATTAAATGTTCATTTTA
Source organism: Lates calcarifer (assembly GCF_001640805.2). Classification (NCBI taxonomy): domain Eukaryota; kingdom Metazoa; phylum Chordata; class Actinopteri; family Centropomidae; genus Lates; species Lates calcarifer. The sequence goes on along the minus strand of NC_066837.1, from coordinate 13,492,012 downwards.
AAGGTTCCCTGTGGAGTTTTTGATCTCTAGAGGCCATACGAACCTGTTTTTCCATGAGTGGGTCCCTGCTTTGATTTTCTCATACATAAGAATGCACATGCATTTCAGCATGTGGGCGATGCTTAAACATTCCTACCGATGGCTTCACACTAATCCACTGATCTATGGGTGGGGGTAATATTTCAACATACGCAGCAGCGTGCCACCAAAGATGGAAAATGACTGCTAGCAAATAAACATGGATGTTAACAATTCTGGATTTAAAATACTTAAAAAATCAGGTTTTTAATGTTTAAACCTCAACAGTGCACAGAGTGTTTTTTGGTGAGTGACACTGAATGTAAACATGACTTTTGTTTGTCTACAAGAAAACTCTACAGGGCTCCTTTAAGTCAATAGACCACAAATATAGGCTTTTATATACATACTAGGTAAAGAAAATTTCTCACTTCACAGACACGAGCTGCCCAGGCAAAAATAGGCCTGGTGTGTGAAGATAGTGGAAAGGTGGAAACAGCTGACAATAGACATTGTCACACCAGCTAGAATTGCAGTGGATCATCTCTGATTGCCGTGAAAGAGCCAGAGCAAGATGCGGTTAGAGCATCCTAAGCCTTAGTTGTGATAGAGCACAGAATCATGTCACACAGTAAATAATAAAAATAACATGTTAAGTCATGCTACCCTGTGAAAGTGGAGATCTTTGATAACTGAGTGCTAAATGACAGCAGCTTGCGCCAGCTGCCAGGCACAATAAGCTGTAGCCACTGTGGGGAAAGTCTCTGCTCAGTGTGCAGTATTGGCCCAGCCACTGAGGGAGAGATTTGATTGGCTTTTGTATTTGAATGTGCAGGGTCCCTCATCCTCAGTTCCAGCTGTAAAACGGAAGAAATGAATGACTTGTGCCATGTGGATTCATGAAGCAGTGCTTCTGTAAGTAGCCATCAGGATTCAAAGTGGTGACAGTCAGCCAGCACAGACACAACCCTGTCATTATTGGCATAATGTGCTGACAAGATTAGAAATCCGGATTTTGTTAAATCCAGCTTGGAGTTGCACTGCTGTCCTTCATTTACTGCAGAATTAAATCATGGTGCTGCCTTGACAAACTGGCATGCCAAATAACTTGTCAAATGTGACCATTCAGCTATTATCAGTTGTATTTATTTTTTTCAAAAGACACAATTATAGATTTAAATGTTTCATCTTTGGCACTAAACCACAACATATGGATAAGTAAAGCTCTAGTGGCTGTCATTGGGTTTTGGACTTTCTTCCTGATGAATTAAACTACAGATACAGCTACAGAGCCTCCTGTATACATGATGATTAGGCAAGGTGACATGCTACAGCATGTTACAGTGACAGAAATATAGAGTTGGATTACGGTGCTTTGACTTGATCAGATTTAAATATTCATTTAGCAAAAAAATTGGTCTCATTTTGAGGAAAATTATAGCCCCAGAGTTTTGGAATTAGTTTCCATCACTGCATAGGAGATGGGGCAGTAATGCTAACTGGGCCATAAAACATATTCTCTACTCAGGCTTTGTCCCATTTCTCCTCCTTGACCCCTGTCCTTGTTTCAGAGTCACCCTCTAAAAATAGATCTGTGAGAGTTAGCGCTCTAAGCTCTCACAACAAAGGTGTGAAGGGCCGTGTTTTTTATTCTTGTTGTCTAACAGCAAGTCACTTCCAGTTTAATGTTGCTGAACTGTTGCTGTCCATCTTCATTCTCGACTTATTCAGAAGTTGTTGTGAGTGGCCCTTGATGCCAGGCACAGTGGGAAGTGAAAAAAAATTCTTCATGCAGGAAGACGTAGAGGGCCAAAATGTCATTTCACAGAGTGATTTTTATTTCCACTGTGTTTGACATGAATGAATAATCAAAGGGGGAAATGTCAAAGGTGAAGATGAGGGGAAGACATTATTCCATCTCCTCCCCGTATCAGATGATTGTGAGGAAAACTATTACAGTGGTTGATAAAACTGTAATTGTTTTTTTGCCATTTTACCCACTCCCTGATTGTTTACCAAGTGACAGCAAATCCAAACCCTGTTGTCCTATTGCTGCTGCTGCTTTTGTTTTTTTTTTCTTCTTTTTTTTCATTTTCTTCTTCTAGGGCTGCAATTCCTATAGTAAGACAGTGGCTGGCACAAACTCTAAGATGCTCATACCCGGGTTATTGCATGCTTTTTTGTAATCCTTAAATGTGAACTGAATCAGCACATAGAGGATATCCCAGTGCTGTGCACATCACAATACTGTCTTATCTTAGATGTTGACAAGGTAACCCTGAGCTGGGATGACAGTTCTTAAGAGATTGTGTATGTACACTATATGGACAAAAGCGTAATGAGCATGATATGTTTTAACATCCTCCAGTTTTTGGGGAAGACTTTCAACAAGACTTTGTAACCTGGCTGGATGTTTGCCTTCATTCTAGTTCATTCCAAAGGTGTTTGATGGGATTGAGGTTAGGGCTTTGTGCAGGCCAATCAAAATCTTCCACATTGAAGTTGAAAAAACATTTTTTATGGACATCGCTTTGTGCACAAATTGTCTTAAGTCAGTTTTATTTATATAGCCCAATATCACAAATTTGCCACAGGGAATTTACAATCAGTACAGCATACAATATACAGCATAATAGGCCTTAGCCTCTAAAATTGGATAAGGGAAAAAGACCTTAAAAATAAAAAAAAATAAAAACAAACACACACCACAACACACTGACACCAATACTAGCACAGACATAGCAGATGAAACTGCACACTAATTCATCTGCTCCCGCTATTTGTGTTTCAACAAGCATCAGACTAAATCCAGTAGATGTAGAGTACTGTATATGTGCTGCTGTCGACTCCTGTGGTTTCAAGTCTCATAATAAGAGATGGCACCTCATCAATAGATACAAAGCAAGAGCTCAGATCAGTGTGCAGTCTCTTTTCAGTCTAGCCCTCTCAGACATCTCTATGAAATACAGCTGCAGACCAAAATTATACAACAGTGGCCATTCAGTTTCTATTCACTCAAATATCTAAGAATTCATATCAAGGATGTTGAGAATAAAGGAGTGAAACACATGGGCCCCATCCAAGCTCCCCCCACTTAGCCCTACCCCTAGCTTTGGAGTGCCCTCCACTTGGTAGTGGCCCTTTAGATCAGAGCTGCAATGGGGAGGCCCTGAAATCTTTACCTCGGACCTCTTATTGATTGTTTCGCAAAACATTCTAGAAAATTTCCTCTACCACTCTGTTTGGAGTCTGCATCTAAACACACACTGTTTGGAGGGCCCTTTGGAGATGACCCCTACCCCTTGATCTCCATAAGAAAACCCTGTGCAGCAGCTTGAAACACAAAGGGGTTGGCCAGGCGGGAGAAATTGGGACTGGGCCATGGTCATCTTCCTTACTCCCTGGATCATCCACCCTAGTGTGCAGAGCATGGACAGGGCAGCCTACTCACTATAGTCTCTCCACCAACCTTTTGTATCAGCTTATGTCCTTTTTGTGTGCTACTAAAAATATACAGAATTGCATCATTTGTGTGAGCTTGCATTGATCAAGCTGTCATAAAAATGTTTATATATATATAAAAAATATATATATATATAGGCTTTAAAACTGTACTTGGACTCAGCACTCTTTGGCAAAGAGGTTTGAGCTTAAGAAGTGGGCCTTGAACAATGTAAGCACCCCCCTTTTACTCAAGGACCACTGAAAAACATATGCAACAACATTATGTTTTATTTGTGCACTTCTCCCATTGTTTTGTGCATTTCTTTGTGAAAACATGTTATTCCTATGTGAGAACAACCTTCGAATATACATGAATTATGGAGAAAACAAAGAACATATTATGGGGAATGTTTTTTCTTGGTATTGAATCAGCGTGTGTCATCCAGGTTTGGTAAGAAGACCAGTCCATGGGATGTAAGATTCTAGTGTGTTGTGTCACGCTTTTTTTTTTTTCCTTTTCCTTTTTTTTTCTCAAGAGAGTGTTGAGAAAACATCTTTTTCATCTTTAATAGTGCGCTCGTCATACAGTTTATTGAAAGTAATGAAAATCAGTAGCCTCCACCTGCCCTACTCCTTTACTCCAGTCTCGTCTTCCTCATACTTCTCTCTGCATCTGCATCAGAACTCATGTTCTGTATTTCTACAGGACGTGAGTCCTGATTTGAAGCTGTTCATGTGCAGTGTAACCCTGCCTGACTTGTGCGCAGAGGTCATTTCCATCCCATCTGTGGTAGCTCATGAATTTCTTCCTTGTACTGAAGAGCCACAGGTTGTCAAATCTGTCAGCTTCAGACTGCATTACCTAACCCCACACTATTGCGTGGTCCACATCATTATATTACTGAGTGAGTGAAAGCATGAATTTCTAGAGATACAGAACTTAAATGAAGATTTATTTTTTTCCAATCCATTTAAGGAATTTTTTTTATCAAGAGTTGTTTCCTGAGTACCACACATTTGAGGGGCCCTCCTCCATCACTCTCAAGCACAGCCTGGAAACACTGTGTTTGAAATATGTTTTTCACTTAAATGGATGTTATATTCTAGACACTCTTATTTTTGTATTATATTGTTTGCTTTTGCTGAATGCATTTCAGTGGCTTCAGTAATATTTATAGTCTTACAGGATCTTCCAGTTGTCAACATGCAAACTGTAGCTGGCCTGAAAACATTGTCCTTTCCCAACCAGTGAGCTAACACAACTGCATGTTTCCTGCTCTAAAAACAAAACCTCAATGGAATTTGAGTGAACCAAGGACAACACTATTTTTTGGAGTTATATGTGCCTAGTGCATACTGGTAGTGAGTGGTGGGCGGTGCCTTCTCAGCTTTCAGTGCAGGCCTGCAAATAAAGATTAGCTATCTGGAGTAAATACACACAGTGGAGTTTCTTCTAGGAACTGTTACATTGCTTAAGTGTGTTTGTAACCATGCTAGTGGCATGGTTCTATAGCAGATGGTGGACCAAGTATTAAATGATTTTTTTATTAATGGTCCTCAGTGGATGACATCTCCTCTGGCACCACCAGCAGGTTGACATTTTTGGCTTTTGGTGAAATATCTACTGAATGGATTGCCTTTAATTTGGTTACAGATATCACTTCACTTATATTGTGAACTATCTTAACATCTACTGGATGGATTTGCACAAAAATTAGTACCTGTAATGTTTACCAGACAGTGAAACGTAATGACTTTTATGATCCTCTGACTTCTCCTCCAGTGCCACCATGAGGTTAACGTTCATCATTTTTTCCATTAACACGTTAACATTTTCAGTGAAATGTCTCAACAACTGTTGGATTGCCATAAAGTTTGGTTCAGTGTTCTGTTCAGGACAAATTGTTAAAACTTAAGTGATCTCCTGACTTTTTGTCAAGCACCATCATTAGTTATCACCAGTAGTTTGGTTTGCTGATGTTAGTATTAAGAACAGCTGTAGCTAACACAGCCTCACAGACCTGCTAGCTTCACTGTAAATTCATAGTCGTGTTTCGCTCTATAATCCTGAAGTGTCGGGAACCGTTGTCAGTTTTCTATGGATAGACCATCTGAACTAGGAGGAACTGAGCTAGTTTTGGTGCCAAACGAAGAATGTAAAATATCAAGGCAAAAGTACGCATGGTGAGGTAGTCAACAGATCTGTGAATGGATATCAAGTGTATGTTGGCGTGTCAGTAACAATAAGTTAAAACAGTGGCAGGGAGGCACAGCAGGCTCTCATGTTGTCTGGTGCTGACCTGTGGAGAGAGGTAAAATCAGGTTAGTAGACATGATTCAAGTCTATTGTCATGTTTTACTGGCCAAAGCAGAAAAGTGAATTTAAAAGGACATGGGCTTGTGCTTGTCCTTTTCCTTGAATCAGCTATGATTGTTCAGTAACAGGTTAAGAAAACAAAATAATTTTATATAGGTATAAGGACTGCACAGAGCTCTGATTGAAAAGCTCCTTTGGACATTTGTGCATTTGTCTAGTCTAGTGTTTTGGATGTTACATGATGTTATGACTGTGTTTAATGAAACCATTTTATGATTCTTTTTTTTTTTTCGTGTGTATTTGTGTGAAAGAGATTTAGATGTGAGGTGTGCATACATGCATGTCCATATTTAGACAAAAGACTTGCGTATACCTGCTTAGTGTATGTTCCTTAGAGGGCTTTAGGCTGTGTGCATTGGTCAGGCTTGAGTGCTTGGCTCTGTCAGAGTCAGCAACGGACAATGAGCTGAGGAGGGAAGGCTCCAGGTTTGTCTCCCTGGAGAGCACCTGTGGCTAAGGAGCTTGTTATTGATCTAAGTAGGGGGAGGAATGAGAGATGGAGGGCAAGCAGGGAAGCACCTCTGCCCTCTCCTGCCCTCCAGTGTCCCATTGGACAGAGTTGTGAGTCTTTATCAACTCCACAGCCTGCCTAAGTCAAAATGAAAAACCAGCCACGGATGAGGAGGTCCACAGTCCCACAAGGATGAAGATTATGGTGCTGGAGGTCGAATTTAAGCAAATCCAAACAAAACCTTTAAAGCAACCTTTAAAACAGCATTTTTTAAAGAATTATTTTCATATGGAACTAATGCTGAAAAAATGAGCTGATTAGCAGAGAGTTATAAGCAGCAATTTCAATAATCAATGTATCATTAAAGCTTTTCAGATGTGAGGATTGTGAGGATCTAAATTGGTTCTTTGGGGCTTTGACTGTTGATCAGTTAAAACAAACAATGTTAATCATTGTCTATTCCTTACCACAGTCATTTGCTCATATCTAGCAAATGACCTAACAAATGTAATTCACATAACTCTGATCATAATTCACAGGGTTGCCTTAAAACCTTGCCTGTAGTTCAAGAACAAGTTTAAGATTGAAATGGAATAAGAAAATAAGGGCTTGTGTGTCTTTACAAAACTATTGTTCAGCTTACTTGACCTGAAGTTCAGAAACACCCAGCTATGAATCTTGCATGAAAAATTACTATAAGTAGTCAGGTAGAAAACGGTAGAAACCACCGGCATTCATTGTTTGCTTAAAAAAACCTACACCTACACACTTGCAAACACTGCTAATACAGATGATGTTGTCCCTTAATATAATATTATTTCATCATGCCCAACTCCACTCAGCGCTTACCTGTTAGCTCCTGATTCAGTTCCCATGAGGAGCAGGATCCCCAGCAGCCTCTAATCATGAGGGTGCAGAATCTCCTAAAATCTGACTGTTGTGTTATGCACACACCTGCAGACCATTTTGTCTTTTTTTCAACTTGAAGTCTGTTTACTTTTGGCTCACGTGTAGCTATTTTGATTGTGTATTCAGGTGTGGCATTGTCAAACTGCTTCCGAGAGTCTTGTGAGTGAATGGAACTGGTGTAGACACTCAGAGAAGACAGCAGCAGCTTTGGGTATCTTTTGATGTGTGGTAATGTAGACATGGTGGTACGGGTTGAAGAACAAGCACATCATAGGATGATTGACATAGGGTGTAAAACCTATTTTATTCCATGTTTTTTCTCTTGATTTTCTTTATGTGTTGTGTGTATGTTTTCTTGACAAAATGAAACCAAACTAAACCAATGCACAAAAAAGAAAGCTGAGCCAATTAATTTTTTTTCCTTCTTGCCCAAGCCAAGTAGATATGGTGACAAGATGACAGGAAAGCAGTCTGCAGTGCCCAAACACATTCCTTTGGTAGAACTGATCTAAAAAATATGTAGAATTACAACATCATATAGGCTGAAGTGACCTATGCTAAACCACCCCTGCTGAATGAGAGAACCCCAGAGAAACACAAGTCACTACAGTCCTTACTCATACTAATTATATTAATATACAGCTAATTCAAATGGTTTAATATATCTTCAAAGAAAATGTAATGCCAACCATGCCAACATGTTGACCAAATAGTAGTAATGATTTACCCTCAATCAATCCACACCAAAAATGATCTGTTAGATGTGATTTGAATACACGTTTTTCAATTGCAGAATCATTTCCATTTGGTAAATTACAGCTGTGCTATAGGCTTGCTTGTAAGATTGAGGTAGTCTTCTCCTTCTGACATCAATCATTTCCAGCCTTACTGGAATAAATGCAGAAGATTTGCTATTTGATATCAAAACCAAAAAACCCATGGAATTTAATGCTGAAATGTTTTCGTCTCCACATCATGTTCATGAAATGGTTTTAATTTGAACTGACAGCTATTAGAAACCTTGACACGCCTCACACTTTTTTGCACATTTTTCACAGTCTGAAATGAAGAATTAAGGCTTGGCTAAAGTAGATCTTTATGGTATTATAGATTATAGATAACAATTGCAATTTGATTCTCTTTTAATCAAGGACAATGTCTGTTATGTTGTTTTGAAACATAGATGTTGCAGTTGGTTAGGTCACTCCTTCAAGCCACACACACCAGATCCTTTAATTAAACAATTGAGGGATCTTTTGGGACTGTTCACTCAATAACAGTATATAGGTACATTACATACATGGATTCATTCCATAGGGGTTTCACTGCTATTAAAGCTTTGAGAGAGTACAAATTGATGTGAGCTATTTAAAGATTCAGGTTACAGATCAAAACATTTGTTTCTCATTGTTGGGTGAACTTGTAGGAGGTGTATGATCAAATTAACTTTCAAAAGGCTCAATTAAAGGCCAAATGCATTCAGTGTTTCTGCTGAAATGTAGTGCTGCGGTTGTGTAAAGGGACTAAATTACCTTTGCAGTTGGACGGCTGCAGAAATCAGTGCTTTCATCAGTGGACACAGGTTGATGTAAGTATTCCCAACCTGTGCTGATCTTGATTATGCAATTACTGCACAGGCTACAAATTCTCAACTATGACAAATAACACTAGAATAGATCAGGAAAACAAAACACAGTAATGGCTGTGCAAAGGAGTAATTTTGCACTAAATTATCACATTATCAGCATGCAAACTATGGCGTTTAACGTTTCAGATTATTTTTAGGTTACCTCATAATGAGAGAAACAGAGTGCATAGAAAGCCAGAAGAGACAGAAATACTGACAAAACAACTGTGGAGGGCAAAATCAATATGTGTCCCTGCTTCTAAGCTACATACCTTCAGTACACTCCCGAACAAGACCACTGCCCTGGCACTAGACCGAAAAGTCTGGGTCAAAAGAAGCTATGATGGTGGTGTTTGTTGTGCAGTGCCCTGTGTGTTTGTGAACACCTGTTTATTCATGTGTATCGCCAGAAAGTTTTTTTTATTTTTTTAAGTTTTTTTATTGAGTTCTCCTGCAAAGCAAATTTTATCTGGAAATTGTTGAAAGTAAATGTAATAGAATTGGAATTTGGGTTTGTGGACTGCTGCTGTCCTACTTGTTGTTTGTCATATTAAAGGCTTCAGACTGTGTTGTTTCTATGGGAACAACAAGGTGGAAATAATTATGGTACTGTATTAATTTCCTACAGACAGTGGGCTTGATACTAAATTCTGTCAATGTTGTACATATGCTCACATTACGCTTACTTACTTGACATATTTATACTAACTTTGTAATATGTTGTACAGTAATTCAGTAATTATCTTCTATCTCATGAACCTAAAATGCTGTTTGTATCCTGGGACTGTGTTGATCTTCTTCTTCATCTTATCGTTACTATTATTCATTAGGAAATACAGACCTTATATGTTCATGTCGTTCTTTGTCTGTTTACTCTTCAATTATTGGCTGCACAAAGAAAAAATTCAGCTGTAGCTCCTTGTCAGGGTGGTTATGAAGAAGAGAACATCAGCTTGTTGATCATGATAAGGTACCCAGGGTACAAAGCACAAGACCTGATTATTATTGGTCAAAAAATAATACAACTGCAATGATCAGTCGACATTGTAGAACACTGAATATCTCAGGGTTTTTGATCCTTGGGTGGACAAAATAAATAAGCTATGAGAGATTGTATTGGGCATTTTTCACTATTTTCTAACGTTTCATTAGGCCATTGATCAATCAATTAATCAAGAATATAAACAAAAGATACATTAAAAATGAAAATAATTAGTTGCAACCTAAAAAAAGACAAAAACAGACATATACTCATGCAGTTTTGCATTCACATTAACAAGGCAGTTCTTCAGTTTTATCAGTATATGTCCTGATTTATTTGAACCCTCATTAATATACAGTATATTTTAAGCCTTGGCAGTTTATTTCTTCCACAGAACACCTCAATGGCTGCCTCAGAGCCTATGATGGGTCAGATTTAGTACAGAAGACTTGTCAGTGTTTAAAGGCTCATTTGATACCACAAGGCTTCAAGTTGTAAGTATCAGTTAGTCATTATTTGTTTGTTGGTGGGCAGTATTGAAAGGCTAATAGAGCTTGACCTAGAAAGCTAATGGTTTACCAGAGAAAATAACAAAGTAACTTTCCATAAAACTGTTTGCTATTTCAAAGTAGTTCCTTTCCTGCGTTCGTACTGTGTGCCCCGTCAGCTGTGCCACCCTCCTCTCACTCGTCACTTGCCTTCTGTGCCCACAGGATCACTCCGCTGAGTCAAGGGATGTGGGAGGGGTATTTGTCACAAGGCAATTGTGAGAATCCAACATGCGGGCATCCAGTCAAATGTGTTCATTCCCACACCTGCAACACAACAGGGGTACCCTAGTTACTAACAAACGGATGCAGACTACTGGCAATATATACAGTTGGCATAATACAGCAGGATAATGTGTGATTTCATTGTTTGATTGTTTTTTCAGTGTCTGCAGTGAAAACTTTAAGCATTATTATGGTGTTCTACAGATTGTTGCTGTTGCATAACTGCTGCAAATCTTTGGAATCTCTACATAACGCCTTTGTCTAGAGTCAAGCACCACATCTGTATTTAGTCAGAGTACAGTAATAGCTGTCTTTCAATGTTTCCATGACAATCTAACATAGTTGTTGAATATTTATCTCTTCAGAAAGAAAATCTATATACTTAGCTGTCTTCTTCCTCTTTGGTCTGTGATCAGACGGCTTGATTTGAATGAACAGCTGCTCAGATCTCAGAGCGTCTTGATACAATTAGAGACTCAAAACATTTTCAGATTTCACTGGTGGTGTGATTTGCCACAGACAGAGATACACTTTTCTGTACATTTCAGCCTGTCATATTTTCCATATTCTACAGAGAATAAATGAACATCAGGAGGGTTAATTATTCGTTTCATACTTGATGCTTTGAATAGGCCACTTGAGGAGACAGAATTTTTAGTGGCCAGTGTAAAACACTTTAAATGGATGGAAATGAGGTTCTGGAGCAGGGCCTGAGTGTTGATGAGATGCTTGAGAGAGAAGGCCAGCAGTTTTCATGGATGCACACTTTAAGGAGGACAGGGCTTGTTATCATAACTTCATTTATAAAGCCCTCGTTTTTCTTTGAAAGCTTGTGTAGTTATTAAACAATATAACCTAATTAACCTGTATGTGCAGGGCTTACCCATATGCCCTGAAGCTTTGAAGCTTCAGCAGTTGCCATGGTAATTGATGTCCAAATCAGTATTTGTATGCTGTGGCTGCATTACCACAAAAATTCCAAACAGCCCATGAAATCAGAAATAATAATCCAACATCATTCATTATGCATCATCATTAATTATTGGTAGTTATTCTCAGATAGTGTCAATTAATCTTTGTGCGTCACAACTCTCATCACCAGCACTGGCACTGGGACAGTAACATGTTTCCACGTCACAGGCTTACAAATTACAGCTTCGCTAGCAAGATGTCAAAAAAGACAACATGTCTGAAATAATTTCAAAATATCTGGCATAGCACAAATCGGTGAGTTTGACGAAACACTGCAAAACTGTAATATAGCCGTTTTGCAAGTGATAATTTTGTTATCTGTTATTTTGTTATTCTCTATTATGGCCGATGTTAGTGCAACGTACATGTCCAACCCCCATCAGAAGTGATAGTAGCAAGAGAAAGGTGATGTAAGACTAAGCAAAGCACTCCCTAACCTAGACCAGACTCAGAGACAATATGTTTCCTCACAGCAGTTAAACTCTATCATACGCCAGGGTAAGATACAACAATCATTTTATTTTGTCTCAACAATTGCAAATGAAACAATTAACTCTGGCAGTTCAGGACACATGCACACTGAGGCTTGATTAAAAGTTGAAATAAACAGTTTCCCAACATTGCAAAACTAAGAAAGGCAGAGACAAGAAGCATCTCGAAAGTTAATGCATGAAAAGTTTTGACTGAATGAAGGGTTTGAATGAATGAATGACAGATATGAATGAAAGATCTGAAAACATTTTTCACTTTTGATGTCACTTACATAACATTTTGTTTGATGGTGTCAAACCTTTTCTTTGGGTTTAGAGCATTTTTTCCACTACAGCCTTGGTTTTCGGCCAGTGTGTTTGTATCCTTAGCTTTTGCACTGGCCTTTTTGCCTTTTTCAAGTAGAGATGACGCAAAAAGAACTCCAACCTCTGCAGTTCACACAGTCATCTTAAGTGCATGTGTGGGTGTGTTTCAGGCATGTATTACTGTGCATGCGTGTCAATGTGTTCTTCAAGTTGCTGTTCTACAACATTCTTGCAGTAACAGTAACAGTATTTATGAGAAACAGCCATGACCTGAATGTTGTAAACAGCAATAATCTTACCTTGAAGGTTAATGGCAATGATAAATATTTACCCCAAAAAAATGTTTCTGCTGTGGGAGTTAAAATATGGCACTATGCACCTTGGATTATTTTCCACACAGCTGCACATTCTGATAATTAAAACACAGGGAAGACAGTTCATCCATGATAAATGCATGTGCTCTGACAGCGCTGAACTGCTGAACTGCTGCAGTATAATGGTTCATGTCCCACTGACTTCACAGCTCCAAAACCATGGCGTGTGTAATGCGTCACTGTGTGTGTGTGTGTGTGTGTGTGTGTGTGTGTGTTTTGCCTTATACAAGTGGGTGAGAAAGATGGACAAGTGTCCTGATGAGTGTTTTTTTTTTTTCAAAACACACCAGTTTTAGTTAGTATTATAAGTTTAAGTATGAGAGATGAGAAATTAATGTTCTTTGTGCATGTTCATAGTTTATATACACTCAGTTGGCAGTTTATTAGGAACACCCAGTTTATAATGTTCAGTCTTTGTTATGGTCTGTGGTGCTGTTGAACTGTATTATACATTATACAGAGAGCACCATAAAGTAGAGCCTCAAAAATGATAATCATTCAGTTGGTTCAACTGAATTATATAATAAAAACTGAACATTATAACCATCATGATAGTAGCATTTATTGCAGAACTGTTGTATTAGACTGCATTAGTTTTAGTCAGGTGGACCTAATAAATTGGCAACTGAGAGTATCGTATATGTATAATAAGATTTTACATGTCGGCTGTTAGTCAGTTGTTATAAAGAAAAAAAATGCAGATAATGGGAGGTATTACTTTTGCTTTTAGAAGAAATGTTGCATTGTTTCACAGTGCAGTTTTACCATAAATAACCTGTACATTGTGTGTTTGTAGGCATTGCATGCTTACTGCACTGGTGTGCCTCTGTCCCTCTGCAGTCACACAGAAATCCGTAATTTGATTTACCATTTGCAATGAATGGGGTGAGCCATTATTTCTGCTATACCTATCATTAAGCAACAGTGGACTTTAATGCCCCCTTGTCTTGTTACATGTCTTACATGCTGTGCACATGGCAAAAACCTGCACACAGTATTTATAGCTAAACCCTTGCAGGAGAGCTGGTGTGACACGATACTAATTTTTGGTTGGGCTTTGGTTATGACAAGAACCATAATAACCATAATAACCATTTTAATAACCATAACCATTTTAACCTTGGGAGCAACCATGTATGTTAAGCTGCTGTAGTTTTTATTACACTCCATCAGGACAAGGACATTTTTTTTTTGTTTGTTTGTTTGTTAGTTTTTTTTTTTTACTCTTGGCTATTAAATGAAGTCAGATTTATTTTTACAGCCCCATATATGACATGCGTGTGTCAGTGGACTTGCATCAACAACAGTACCTGATCTAGCAGAAGGAACGACTCTCCACCAAAAAACTTATGTGAATATAATTGGGAGAGGCAATTCAAAGACACCAGATGTTCCTTGGACCAAACATATGTAGGAAGAAGGCAATTATTAAAAAAATGAAGAGAAAGTTGTGACAACAAAAGAACTAGATTACAACAGTGGGGTTACAGTAAATCCAATTTAGATATACAAACACAAAGTCCTATAAAATAATTCAGTTTTCCTGAGCAATAGATGATTTTTTAATTCCATATAAATTAGAAAGTTGTGTACCCATGCTGGACAGCAAAAACAAATGGCTTTTAAGTCTTGATTTAAAAACCACACAGGAGTCAACTTCCACCAATAGTGGCAGGAAGATTATTTAAAAAAAAGGTCTTATTGTCTGAGAATTATGTTGTAGTTCTCAGGATAATGAGGAGGACTGTCTGCTAAGATTTGAAGGAACGTAGGAAGTTGCGAGGTTAGTTATGCGTGATGTGGCAGGATCATTTACTATTGTACACATTAGGAGAAGAATTTGAAACTTAAATTTTTCAGCAATAGGAAGCAATGCAGGGCCACTAACACACAATCACTTATGCCTCCTTGCTGCTGTGACATTTTTTCAGTAGACAAACATTAAGGTTGAGAAAACAGTATTATAGCAGCCAAGTATTTAAGTTACAGCTCTCTTTCGTGAACACCATCTCTCTCTCTCTCTCTCTCTCTCTCCAGCTCTCTTTTCAAGCAACATTGCTTCCCCTGGTTTGAATTGGTAGTGAATGCTTCTTTGCTTGTAGGGTAAAGGGAGAAGTGTCTTTAATATATCTAGCTGATTTGCTGGCAGTGTTTAATGGAAATATTGGCATCGCTGGACTTTTGCATGAAATTGTATCATATCATAATGTGAATTGCAAAATAAAATTTAATGTGCTGTGACAGTAAATCTCAGTATCAAACCTCAAGACTCTCTTACCAAAGGATAAAAAAAAAGTCTTGTTTAATTTTCTTTGATCAGATGGTTCATCTGATTTAAGTTTAGGTTGTATTTTATTTAGGCAAAGTTCTTGTATTGTTGCTTGTATCTAGACAATATTTAGTGGCGCTGCACATACACTCACATATTTTAGTTATTTTGGCTGGCGAGACCTCTGCTCAGATTGAAGAGGAGTGGAAGATTTATATAACACAACTGACTAATGAGGCTGATTAGAAAGGCTTTAGTGTTCCTGCTCTAACTGGTGCAACAAAGCTAACAGGAAAACGAGGGAGAGGTGTCAATCAAGCACGATTGGTACCTGCCCACGCTGTCTTAAAAAAGTGGTGTAATCTGCCAAAATAATTGATATCAGCTGTGTGGGTTTACCATGACTATGCATGGCTGCTAACATTTGTTTCTATTCAATCAATCAATCAATCAATCAGTTTTATTTAAAGGGCACAATCACCATCCAGCATGGTCCCAATTCACTTTACAATTAAAGATAACACATAGGACAAAACATTCAGCAAGCAAATAAAATAATAATAACAAAAACAAAAATGCATATAAAACAAGCACAGTAACATTATCAATGTTAAAAGGTATTTTAGCAGTTTAATAATGCCAGTTTTAAAAGCTGAGGGTACAGAGCCCATGGGAAGTAACTTACTGATATATCAGACAGAGTCAATATCAAGAACAGGAGAATGTACCATAAAAAAGATTAGACTGTATATGGTCTAATATGCAGGTTGTAGGTTTGGAAGCAGGCCTCAGGCCTCAGGGGAAGTTATTTCAAACTGTGAAAGAGTTAGTCCGTGTCACAGTGAGTTCATATCCATCATTCTGAGAGGAGTGTTGACTAGTTATTTTATCTTTAATTGATTCAGTCGTAATATTGAAGAAATTCTGAAGATCATTAGTAGGGAGTGAAGAGCTGTTGTCAGAGGTATTCTGTGTAAGTTTAGCAACAGTATTAGACAGAAACCATGGATTTTTGTCAAATGGAAAAAGGGTTTTGTAGACAAACCCATTTATATTTCTTAAAGACAGTGTAAGGTAGTGTAAATGTATCATACTTACACCTGTGCTTATCATATTGGTCATACTAAGAAAATTCTCAGACTATTCTATCCATATGGCCAATCCCCTATGCTCTACATGCACTACATCATCTGTTCAGGTGACTCATGAAATGAGACACATTTTGATGCATGTCTCTACATTTTTGACAGTACATTTTTGAAATGACTTATTTCAGTGTCTTGCTCATCTGTACAATGTAGGTAAAGCATGTTGGCAAGAATGTTTTGTAAAATCATGCTGCAGGAGCTGCTCATCACTGAATACTGAGGGGAAAGTGACTTGGGAAAGGAATCAGTCAGCAACTGTATTACAATAACATAGTGTTGTATGAAATGTGAAATGATAATTGTTTAAGATAAAACATGCAAGATATATTTATAGATTACAGATTTAGAGCTAGATTTAGCACTTTTTATAGCATATCTAGCTCAGGTTGAGTTTTTCATATTGGTTACGCTCCCTCAGCCAGCCTCTGTGAGCAGAGTGTGCATCATGTTCAATTGCAGTAACCCAGCGCACCCTTAACACATCTGTCAGGTTGCTGCTGAGCCTTTCAGGAAAAGAGTCAGCTTGTTGTGAAACATAGAGGGACAAAAATAGAGAATGTCTTTGCTGACAAGTAGCGGAGGTTAAACAGGGTAAGGTTGTATTTCAGAAGTAACTTAAGAAGTTCCAGGGTTACTTGTCACCTATGAAATTAACAGGTCTTGGCTTAGGATTACATTTAAATGGATGTACGGCCAAGGTACTTCGCACACATTGTAAAACATGCATGCTTTTGACAGTCTTCCAAGCTCTGTTATGTTCTGGGTGTCCTGAACCATCACTCCCACATTATCAGCAGTACACGCAAGAAAAGGAATGGAAAGAAGAGACAATAGCTTAGATTCAAAAGCTTTTGTTTTATAGTCACTTTATTAATTTGACATCGGTTATATTTTAGGGCTATAAATAATATGACATTTGTATGTTGGCATGAGCTAATTAATTTTGATTTGATTTGAAAGGAAGGGGAATGTTATGTTTTTATTTTATAGTTGTTTACCAATGACTCACAAAAAAGCCACTTTAATTAAAAATATACTTCTATCGCTTTTAGTTCATGGAGTTGCCCAAAGGCACTTATGTACTGTTTACTGTTTTGTACCCATATAAGATAAAATACCAGCACTTCTGCAGTGACTTTTGTTTTTCTTCAGAAGCCTGAGACTCTACCCAGCTGTCCAAAAAAAGTGAAGCTACACCAGAAAGTGTGACTGAATATTCCAGCCCTTATCTTGAAATGGGAGCATGTTTTTAAACCTCAAAGAAATATCAGAAACTACAGTATCACAGGACATCTAATGCCTAGTAACAATGTCAGCCTTTCAAACCTTTTTTTTATGTTATTATGGTTATGCTTATACACAGCACTTGGTTAACATTAGAGAAAAAGGTCCTGTTCTTGCCTAAATATTGCAAAAGTCAAAAAGTAACTTGAAGGATGAGACATGACAGTTAACATTATGCACTTTTATCTGTAACTGCTGTCTTTCTCTGTCCTTTACCAAAGTGCTTTTATTACCTAAACACAGTTGATGTGGAATCCAGGATGTGAACCGAGGCCTTAAAAGTGGTGTAAGAGTTCTACACTGTGTAGACCCACCATCCACCCGAGACCACCTCAACAAACACATCTGTCATTAATGTGGCACTTATGTGACTCGTACAAACTTTGCTAGGGAAAATAATCAGCAATTACATTTCCCTACAAAATGTAGCTGTGAAAACAAACAAATAAGAAGTATATAAACTTGACAGTCTTGATGAGGACTTTGTTGCACTACCATTGTACTGTATTGAGACATTAAGAGATATCATTTTGACTTCTCATCCAGTCCTAATAACAAGTCAGTATATGTCACAAAAGCATGTTTCAGGTTTGGTTTAGTGACGATTGCCATGTTTGCCTGGCTCAAGCTCGCTTTTTCTTTAGATCTCGTGACCGTGATGACTCAAAAACATCACTGCAAGAGGCCAGACAGAGACTAAAACAATACCAAGACAAATGACAGCCTATCAGAAAAGAAAAACTAACAGCGAAACAGAGAGGCAGGCAGAGAACATAAGAAAAAAGAGGCAGAGAGTAATGGCGAGGCTGTGAGCAGAAGAAATACACATGGTAAAGCTGTTCTGACACAGCAGACGGAGATGAAGTAGACAGAGCTCACAAGAGACCAGAGTGAAGAGGCTGGCATTAAAGCCCTCCACATGCCACCACAATTCTGCCCCAGGACAACAAGACAGAGAAAATAGCAACCATAAATAAATGTGGCCTGTCTGTGCGTGCGGACGTGTGTGTGTGTGTGTGCGTGTGCGCATACATGCATAAATTGTATTTGTGTGTCTGATTGTATGTGTATTAAATGATAATAGAATCGATGTTTAAGTGGGAATGATGCATGTGCTGCATACACCCACTTACACGTGTTTCCACCATTAATTGTACGTGTATGTGTGTGTTTAGAGTGCGCACACTAAAACTCCCTGAGAACAAATTCTCTGTGGCCATAAAACAAAGCACAAGACTATATAATAAAATAACAAGTGGAATGTTAGGGTATGTAAGAGGTTTAAAAACCTGCCGACTAAAAGATCAATAACCCCAGCAGATTTATGTGTAAGCCAAACTTTAGCCTCCTCGCTCCAATCTTTCTTTCACTGACACTTTTGTTTAAATTACAAGAACAAAGAGGCACAGAGACACATAAAGAATAAGAAAACACCATCCAGGAACAGGTACCGGTGACTGCTAATTCAACTTATTGACAGCCATCATCACAGGAGAGTGCGGTTAATCCACAAAGCTCCAACAAATGCTGGCAAACATAGCCCACCTAACAATCCAACTAAATAGAGGAAGACTGGAGTGTTTCAGCTTTTCCATCCATTTCTCTCCATCTCTCGCTCAACTGAGAGACTGTTGACGCTGCATCCCAAGTCCATACTACAGACTAATTCTAAACAGCAGCACAGTCATGTCACGTAAAACTGCATCAGTTAATGTCTGTCAATTGACTTGCAAAGCACACTCCATATGCAATTGCTGCTTATCTGGAGAGCTGATGCAAATCAACACTGACAGCGGCATATTCTAATGTGTCGTCCTGCCAGCCCACGATGATGCTCGTCAAGATATCGAAGCTGCGGTGGCTTTTATGGAAGACAAGTCGTGTGAGTTCAGACCTTGCTAGTGCACGTTATCCTTCAGGTTCTCAAACACATGTTCAGTGGTATGAGTTCTCACTGCAAGGCCTAGAGCGCAGTGTGGGTTCAAGTGACTAGTATGTGCTAAAGAGTAGGAAAATAACGTGAAATTTGCCTAATAAAGACTTCTTAATTACGGATGTCCCTATCAAGTTCTTCTGGCCCCGATATGAATCCACTAACATGAGTATCTACTGATGCAGAGTCCGATCTGACACTTGATTACAGATATATCTGAAACACTGAAATAACATTGCATAGAGCAAATCTGACAAAAGACATGTTAAATTTTCACCTGGAGCTGATGTGCTCTTGGAGTTGATGTTTATTAGCTACAGCTGATGCAACCTGGTGCCACTGCCACTATTTGACATGTTAGCCGCGACTGTTGGCGAAGCGACTGTTGGTGCTGGCTAAAATCAAAGAAAACATTAAACTTTAATTTGCGCTCATTGATATACATCATAAATAACTTCCTGTTGAGATAAAATAGTGATGTAGATAAAGTTCTTGCAAAATTACTGCAGACACATTACACTATAAAGACAGTGATATAGGACTAAATGTGTCCCTAAAGGTGTCCCTTTCCTGGTAATCACCTTGAGTCTCCCACAGCATGTAGTCTACCATTTCCTGCTGAATAAACAGAATTTTTGAGACGAAGAACACAAATGGAGATACAGAGAGGTTTAACCTGAGTAGCTAAGAGTGTACATTTCTGTATGCAGTGGCAACGCATAGTGAGTGCGTAGGCCCTGATTTCCCTAGCATGACTCACTGCAGTAGTCTGAAGAGTCAGTTAAAGGTCTGGATGCAAAATTCAATGCCTGTGTATGTGACAGAAAGCATCCTTTTGTCTGGTGGAAGGCTAGGAGCTGAGAGCAAGTTAGTGCTCTACCAAGCTGCAGGCCTGGGTGTTGTGTATGTGAGTGTCTGCACATGTGCTTTCATGGTCTTACAGATGCATGCGTGTGTTTGTATGCAGTGAAGATTGCTTGGTATTACATTTTATGAGTAAAAAAAAAAAAAAAACATACTGTGGTGACACTGAAGGAGAAACGTTTTCTTGTAATGTAAATGTTCTGCTTATTACAGACTTTTTATTATTTGGAGAAGCCTTGTTTCTTTAATGGCAGATCATGAGGAATTTTTCAACAGATTGCCCTGGGATAGCTTTGCTCTCATTTATATTTTGTAGTCTACACACTGATCTGTTAATTGTGTGCCACAGCTCAGAAGATTTCACTGATAAGTCTCTGCATAGTATCAAACTCACCCAGCATCCCCTCTGTCTTCCCATGAGACACTTTAAACAGGTTTTGTCCTGCATCTGTGATAAATCTTGGCCTCACCTTTCGGCATAAATAACACTGCATAGCCAGCTGACTCTCCCATACACTGCATGACACCCACAAGCCTGGATTAAAGTACTGCTCCTCTTTTCACACTGTCTGAAATGAAACAGACATGATTTTGCACACTACTGACAGCACCAAGCGCTTAGCATGTTTCCAGCTGTCAGAGTGTCGATAGCTAGAAGCAGGGGTGCTGCTAGAAATTTTGGTCCTCGTGAGGTCAGCAACAGCTTTGACGTATATCCAGAATCACTTGAATGTTTCAGGGCCTCAGTCCAGCTTTAGGCCCCTGGGTGGAAAAAATAAATTGCGACCAAAAAGCATCATACTCAACTTTACATGATGTGCTTTTATGAGATGAAGTATACTACAGCTCAAGTCCCAGGATAATAAATAAATAAATATGAGTAGAGTAGTCAATTAGTGAGTCAACAGAAAGTTTATTGTCTAACTGATCATCAGTTGATTGTAATTAAGTCATTTTTCATGCAAAAATGCTAACATTCCCTAGTTCCAGCCTCTCAATAGTGAGGATTGAGGTTTTTCTACTTTCCTTATTAGCTAGTAAATTTAATTTAACCACTACTACCACAACATGTATTTAAAATATTGATTCATCTGCCTGTTATTGTCTTGAATAATTGATTATTTGATCACAAAAAAGTTGTGAAATTGTCCATCATAGTTGCTAAGAACTAAACATGATTTTTTTAAATGTCTTGTTTTGTCAAACCAGCAGTCTAAAGCCCCCAACCCCCCAAATAACTCTTACACAGCATAGTACCTACTTACTTACATACCACAGTATTTTGGAGTGTAATCAGATGTTAAGGCTTGCTTTCTGTATTGATTATGTACACAAAAGCCAGTGTACCAAATTAATGACAATCTTCTCTTTTTCTTATCCTAATGCATTAGAGGGCCCAACAAAAGATTAGTAGACCTATCGGCATGCATCCAAAGACAAATGAATGGGACAAAGCTTTTCAGGGCTTAACCTTTGCAGTAATGAGTGTAAATAACAGGAGAAAAATCTCTTCAGAGGTTGAAAATTACTAATGTAAAGACCTGATTATGGCATAACAAGGGCAGAGCTAAATAAATCATAATTACCCTACTAATGTGGATGGGTGGAACAGATCACTACACCAAGCATCAATAGCCAAATATTTGACCCTGTCCATGTAGACAAAATACTAAGTCAGTGTCACTCATTTTTACAGAGTTTCACCTCCATGGAGCACAATGAAGCTAGAAAAAACTGTTGCGCAGTTGTTTTAATGTGAAGATAAAACACACCCCATCTTCCCCTACAAATTTATGCTGAAGTAGATTAGATTAAATGAAATTTGGTTTAATTAGAATAGATTGGTTTAAATTAACACATTGCATGGCAAATTGTGATCATGTTCACTTTAATGGGCCATACGTACAGGCCATACATAAAGTGTAAGGAGTGTGAAGCCATGAAGACATGCATTTAGAGTTATATATACTCCCCTTAAATATTATTGTACAAACATCCATGTATATTTTGAAATGGAAGGTGCTTTGAGGATGTTTTTTGCAAGGCACATGCAAGTTTTTAATATGCTGCAGTGACTGAGTAAGCATTCCTACAAGTGCAACTTTAATGTGACATTATAAAGGGACGGGTGGTCTGTGTGAAACTAGCTAAAAGCCTGCTTTTTTTTTATATTGCTTTTTGTATAGCCCAGAAATAGCCTTTCAAACTACTGTGTGAGATCAGTTTACATGCTGTGTGCTAAATTGGCAATAAAAAAAAAAAACAGGCCCTGTATGCAACTATCGCTGCAATCTCATTCACACTATACTAAGAGCTTTTTTTCCATCCCTGATTTGCTGTTTTTGAGAAGCTACATAACAACGAATTCTAATTTTTATGGTTGACTATGTTTCCTTTACAGCATGCAGGGACACTGCAGCACAAATGGGAACCAAGTTTTTTCAATCTTACTGTAGGACTATGCTGTTAATAAAAAGCTGCCTGAAATGATCATAACTTAACCAGAAGAGCTTGTAACCTGTTTGGATATATTCCTATGAGCCCCTTAACTGTCATGGTTGCAGCACACCCATGGTACCCATTGCAGCTTTGCTTACAGTATTTCAACTTAAACCATAAAACATGCTGAGGCAGTGAAAGCTCAGTAGACATTTACTGTTAATATCACAAGGAAAGGATTTAATTCTGACAAATAAAGGCAGATAATAAAATAGGCTCTATTGGAAAGCAAGTTTCTATATATAGAGCCTGGGGGAAGCAGGTGTGCCTTTACTGTATCCAGTCTCCCTGGGAAATGCATCCTTATTGGGCAATCACAAACAAACCCTGCTCATAACCATGATCTTCCCAAATCTTAACCTTACTGTAGATGTCGCGCACAGATATTGTAGATAGCAAGAATTTTGAAAATGTTGGCATGGACATTAAATGTAATCTGGATTCTTGCAGAATGATCTAACTTCAACAGACTTGTCTCGAGATAGGATTGATTACATACATAAAATGAATCTTGGGAGGTTTCTTTCCACCTATTTTACACATATTATATGACCATATGCCAGATGCAAATGGAAACAGACAAACAAACAAAAAACCCTGATACCAGTTGAATGCTAGAAATGTAAAAACAAACAAACAAACAAAAAAACAAAAAACCAAAACAAAAAAAATTTGAATATCCAAAATGATTTTTAAGATTCACAACATTTTAGATGTGTGTGAGCAAGCAGGGAATGGGACAAAGCAGGGAACTGAGCTTCACAACATTCACTGTGTACTAAAATCAGCTGGTGTATTTTTAATATATACTGAAAAATGTTTGTCTAACATTATAATTGTACATGTGAGAATTTCTTATTGTGGTTTTCACTTGAAATGCTTCAGTGACTCTCATGCTCAAGCACTCTACTTACCTGCTTCAGGGATTCAGGCCTTGTAGGTGGTAGCAGAGGGAGGCCAGGAGACCATTTGAAATTCATGAAGGCATCTGTCAGTGGCACGCATGAGGTAATTGGTTCAATAATAAAAGAAGAACATGTCACTCCTCGTCAGGTGGCATTGTGAATGTTGTTTCTGTTTGTGTGAACAATAATAAAACTGTTTGATGTTACTACATCAATGTCAGGCCCACTGTTTTCCCCAGGCATTTAGTGATGACACCTTCCCACTTTCATTTATCTTTTAATATTTCTTCTAAGACTTTGGCTGACTGCCAGTGATACACAGGGACTTTCACTAAGTTGTTTGACAAATATCTACCAGTCCATGGGGGTGCCCAACCAGTGAAAGCTTGCTAAGAAAAATGTATTTGTTTGTTCTGCAGAGTAAATTAAGAGGTCAGTTCAGTTAAATCAGAAAAAATATTTTCCTGCTTGTGGTCTTTATTTGCAAAGATTTTGAGATGCCTAATACTGCAACTTGTCCAACAATGGAAGTGAATGGGTTTTTGTTAGCAATGCTCAAAATGTTGAAAATAACAGTTTTAGTAGCAGTATATACTATTTTAGAACAAAATTAAGTGTCTGCAGCCAAGCTGGCAGCCATATACTATCTACAGACCACTCTGTATGCAGTTTCCTTGTGACTGTCTTTAAGAGTAAAACAAGTAAAATCTGCTGACAGCTCAGATAAAAATAGCTAAATGAGTTTTTTCAAATAGAAACAAATCATGGTCAGTGGTTCCCCCATTTAAGCAACATTCTAAGTAAAGTACAGTATGTGTAATATAAAAACAATGCATGTTCTGTGTAAGGTTTTCACATTCAAGCTTGTTTTCTCCCTGAAGTGATGAAACAGAACTTAATTCATTCTGCCAGAGTAAATGTGTTTCAGGACAGTCAGTACATATGTACTCCTCACGGTGTATCTTAATGTCAAGATGATGTATGCTATATTCTCAGGACATCCATACAATTACACAGTGTGTATATGTATGTGTAATCAAATCTATATCTAGTATACTTGTGCTTGCATAGATGGATGAACTTTTTGCTATAGGGTAAGAGAGAGTGGGAGTGTTACTTGAGTTGAACCAACTCAAGTAATAGTAAGTGGTAACAGTTCCTCATTACTCCACTTTTCTATTTTCTATTCATTTTTCTAAGACTATTATGGAAGAGCCCAATGTGACATATACAAATGGATTATTTTATCCAAAACCCAGAGATATTCCATCTGCTGTGATTCTATGACTAAGAAGAGCATCAAAATCCTCCCATTCTGACACTGAAATAAGAGAGTAGTTGCTATTTTGCAAATTTTGAAAATACTCAACTGATTATATATATATAGATTTTTTTCAACACCAATCAATTATTCAGGGTAATCATTTAAAATTTTCAGATTCAGGTACTAAACCTTGTTTTGTTTGCCTGCTCAATGTTTTGACCAAAAGTGTTGCAGATATCTCTGATATAACATATTATCCTCAATAAAAGGACACGCTAATTGAATAGCATGTCATCATCCTCTTCTAAGCTTTCCTTCTTTTGTTACTTTGATTTGTTACCCAAAGGTTAAAAAGTGATGTAGTCAAATAAATAAATAATTTCACCATCTCACACCACTTCTAACACAATGAGCGATGACTCATGCATGCACAAGTACACACACAAACATGCTCGCACACATGCTCAAATCACAGTCAGCCTTTAAGATGCAAATGTCGAAATGAATTTCAGCAGCTCTTTTCATAATAATTTCCAGTGCGCTGTAAATGGATACAGTAATGAGAGCAGTATGGAAGCCCTCACTCCTCTGCTTGTGAATCCATCTGATGCATTTTTAATACACGCCCCACTCTGTGGCTTTTGCAAGCCACCAGAAGCAGGAAGGTTTCTGTGACTGTACAGTGGCAATATCCTTTATAGCTCATACTGTAAAACTTTTTTTCATAGCTTCCACCCACAGCTGCGATCTGAAATCAAAATTCTTCAATCAAAACCCACCAACAGTCTGTCTGTATATATTCCATACATTGCTTGTAGCCTGTGAAAATAACCTGTCAATATAACATCATAAAGCCGCAGTAATATCTGATCATACTGCGTGGCTCATATTTTATGGAAGTCAGTGATACATCGTGTAGAAGGGTGAGAGTGAAAACTTGGCAGGCTCTGAACATAATGTCTGAGTTTTCAACCAAGCAGCATCCCCTGCTATCCAGTATATGTACGGTGCATGTGTGTTTACTGCAGATCGTGTTGTGGCCTTTTTGAATGTAGTAAGTAGCCTTAAAATGAAAATAGGTGTGTATACACTGTAAAATGGTAGACATACTGAGATAAAACTGAATGGCTGTCAACTTGTTTCTAAAATTAGAATCTTAACAGCAAGTTTTCTGATCATGGTGCAGACTGGATAACTACTATTACTACTATACTATTGTTATGGGAAGTTTTACAGAAATTACTGATCAGGCATTTTTAATAGTCTGTCAAAAATTAGGTGATAACTCAAACAAACTTAAGTTTGCAGCTGAAGAACAGGATTGGAAGAGGTGGATTGCAGATATTTAAAAAAAATCTCATACATGTAATTAGCGTAGATGTTGTAGTAATCTACAGAATTTATGTCTTATAACCAACAGTGTCACAGGTGACTTCTTTTGCGAGAATACTTAGTACTCCTCTATCTGAATTCTTTTGCAGTCCGTTTCAAGTCTGACTTTCTTTAATTCTTTGCCTCAGTTTTGTGCCTCTTTTCTTGTATCTTGAGTTTAACGTTTGGTACAATTGTATCCTTGAAAAACATATAATATCAAAGTATCTGTAACATTTATCATCTATTCCAAGATTCTTCAGTTGAAGATCAAACAACTTCACAGCGAGCCTCCTGCAGTTTTATCAGTTTTCTTATGGCCAAACCACAGCATGTGATTTCTCTAATGGGCTCTGTGTAAATTTACCATTTCTGATAAATGTTTACCAACTTTTCTTGATCAAGCTTGTGATCCTGTGATTTGTGCGAGACATGAAACACATTGACGCCTGTAGATATTGCCTGTTGACCTGAAGCAGCTCTCCTTGGGAGGAATTCATTCAGTGTTGTGTCATCATCAGCCGCCAGAATAGCATAAGTTGTTCTTGGCATAGACTGTACAAGTTTCTAACTATACTGGGAGGATAAACACAATTCTTTTAAAAGAAATCCCATTATTTGGCGTTTTGATGGTGGTGGTGGAGAGCACAGCCTAAAGTCTCCCATAGGTGTTCATTTGGTTTTAGATCTTTTGATTCTAAAGTCCAAAGTGAGAGGAGCTATTTCAGGCACCAGTACTTTCGGAAACAAAAGTCCCATTTATTGTTCCCCGTAGACAGTGTTACCTGACTCAAAGTTGGAGCAATGATGTGGCTAGGATCAGCATGAAACACTCCAGACTGAATCATCAATAAAAAAGCTGCATTCGAAAATGTTTTTTTCATAAAAAGTTGAAGATGCAGGTACATAAACACTTTGGGGGTGAAGTTAACTACGACTCCCAGTGTGCATTTCAGCAAGAAACATCCAGTCACAGAACTTCAACATAAATCTGAAATGTAAATCGGTTCACTTTTGGAACTTGGATCCATTTTGGTTGAACTCAGCATGCTGTGTTTGTTCACAATGGTAATGATGAAGTTTTGATTTGCTACTTGTTTGATTTGTGTCTCTAACTGGTGTTATTCTCTGTAGCAACAGTGGTCGAGAGTGATGGATATTGTAGTATTTAGAGCTGTCCTCCATGCCAAAATGACTATGATTTCTCAGAATCTAATTTGAAATAATTGCAACTTGTGGGCATAACATAATGTTACATTATCAAGGAATATAATTATGTTGAGTAGCATTGTGGATGTTGTTCAAGAAAATGGGAAAACAATTGGGGGAGAAACATTTCAAGAAGCAGCTGTCCCTACCTCTTTGTTTATGGTTCACATAATTGTCATACTCATCAGGCCTTTTGCTGTCCTGTATTGACTTGTTATACACAGTATATTCATAACTTCAAATGTAACACCACGCCTACCTTAATGTCCTGTATATATACACTGACACACACACACACATTCCTACTTTTCCCTGGTGTTCAGAGCTCTGCACTGATGAGCCAGGTGTCACAGCGGCAGCACGAGACCTCATCTTAACTGACCTTAATGACTTCTGAATCCTGCCTTGATTACCCACCTTCATCTCCCCACCCCCACACCCATCTCTCTCTCTTCCTCTTCCTGTGTGTCTACCTCGATCTTTCCCTGTCTCACACGTAACCTATTAGCATAGAGCTATCTTTAACCTACCTCTCTCATTCATTTATGAAGCTAGGGAATAGGTGAAGCGTATTTAATGAAATCAGAGTGTGACCAGCCCTCCTAAATCATCTGCACAGGTTAAAGAGCAAATGGCTCTTTACACTTGATCATGCTGACTGTAAAGTTGTATGTTCTAGATGGATTTCTGAGTTTGTCCTGGTCAAACTAAATGCTCAATTTGTAGCAGTAACTGAAAAAATAATTCTAACATGATGCAATAGAAAGAATTTAGTGACATAACTGAAGTTGTTGACATAACTGAAACAAAAACCTGTAATAGTAAGAGGTTATATCTGTCTTACTTTTTGATGATTGAAAGTGGGATGAGAGACGAGACAAGAGAGAACTGAGAGAGGAAAAGACTAAATGAATCAAGTGGCAGGTTAAGTCTGCCTCATGGAAGAATGGAAACAGTAAAACTGGCAATACAGGATGTATGTGGGCTGAGAGGTGTGTCTGATTGAACAAATCCATGCCTGTGATAATGTTCAGTTTGAAGTGTCAGTAAAATACTGTGTGCATGAAACAAGATCAGTCAAAACCACTGTTATTTTTAGGTTCAGCCGTGAAATAGGTGAAAAGCTGTCCGATAAAAACAAGCAAACCAGTGGCCAGAAGCATAAAACTAGAGATTGACAACTGAAACTGTGTACGCACAAAGACAGAGATATGTACACACATTATTTTTGATAAGAGCTATGTATAGGCATGGTACTATTTTACGAATCCCAATCATTGTGGAACTGGGTGCACATGTTCAAGCCTCATCTACACTCCAACAGCCAAAAATGAATGTAGATGCTCCTTCTGCATCCTCCCCTTCTTGTTAGACCAAACAGTTAAAAGAAATGCAAATCTGCCGATTGTGCCACATCTGTGGGGTTCACCAACAATTCCTGGATTACCAGCTGTCATTATGCACAACCATTATGTATGGATGTTGCTATTAATTCATCAGATATATATGTAAACCATCACCAGTGGTGATATTTCAAACAACACTTTTAAACATCTGAAAAATGATGATTCAGTTTATAGCGTTGTTACCAAAACAGACTTTCCGGTGTTACACAATAAAAGCTGTAATGGCAGGAACATTAAGTTGGAAAAATAAAACCATGCATCCAATAAAAGAGCGATAAAAATGATCACACAATCAAAAGTAAGTTTAGCCTGAAAATGCACCTTTTAAATGGGCATTTTGCAAATTACTCTGTAGACTGCACAAAAAGTCCCGTAATTAACGAAAATTGTCTAAAAACATAAATAGCTTTTTTTTGTTATTTAGATTGTGTCTATTCACCTGCAGCTCGCTTTAAAAAACTGTGTATGCTTTAGGTGCACACACTCTTCTTTAATAAATGCAGGTTTATGTGTGGGAAACTGCGCATGCATGTGTATGCATTGCTTATTCAGATGGCCCCAGGTGTAGTTTCTGAAGCCATATATTCACTGGCAATCGGATGTAACCTGCATCACTGAAAAGAAACTGTAGTCCAAATGCACCCGCACACACCAGCGCACACACACACCCACACACAGCCGTCCTCCATGTGCTGCATTGATGACTGATAGTCAGATACAGTGTTAACCAAACACAATCACCATCACGGTTCACACATTTCACCCAAAAACACAGTTCAAATTTTCTTGCCAAATACAGCTCGTCTGTGTACCCGCCATAAAACATGTTATTGCCTTAGCGTGCCAAGTGTTAGAGGGAAAGGTCACTCAGAAAGTGGGACATGATTGGCGAGTGGTTATTTGCAGTCAGTCATCGTTGTGACGCAGAAATCCATAGGGAAGAAGAGTTGCCTCTCTCTCCCTGGCTGGAATTGACCACCAATCGATGGACTGGGAAATTGGTCAGAGGTGCAGAGCTATGGGGAATGAAGCGAGGGGGGGTTGAAACTGTTTGGTGAAGCATTAGCTAAAGATTATTTATGATCATACATATATTTCTGCTGACACATCGGCAGTTAGGTCCTGGATTACAGGTCTTTCATTATACACCAAATGTTTCTGTTTTCTTATTCGAAATGGCAGACTTGGAATTGTATTTCTCAGCAAATGGCTACTCTGTGATTACATGCTGGAGTCCAAATGAGGATCATTTACTCATCTACATTGTCCTTTCGTTTGGGCTCAGGTCTGTGAGCCCAAATGTGATGCGCTCTCCTTGCCGTTTTCTCATTTTATCTTTCTTTCCTCCGTCTTACTCCCCTCTCCCTCATTTTTGCTGGCTCCACTGGTCTCATTTCCTTCTTTCATTCCCTCTCTCTTTCTCTTTTTCATTTTCTCTCTTTTCCTAGTACCACAGAGACTTGGAGATGAGCTTATCACTTTCTGCATCACAGGACCAAGCTGTCATGCTGGCTCTGAATAAGCCTCTGTGTGTATGTTGGGGGAAAAAGAAGAGAGGAATAGTTTGAGTGTATGTGGGTAATAAATTATTTTGTCTTAAACCTGCCTGTCTGTCTGCAGACATTACTGACATGATACCTTTGATGGCATACTTTCACATGTTTTTGCTGATTGTTGCTTTGTTGCTATGATACACTGGCGACATGTCCAGAGTGTGCTCCACTTCCAGCTCAGTGTGTGCTGGTACAGGCTCCAGCACTCTGCGACCCTGAATAGGATCAGGGGTTTAGGTAATAGGTGGATGGATGGAGCCTGACCAATCAGGGACAGATGTGTCATTTAACAATTCCAAGAATAGCACTACAGTATATTGCAGAGATGGCAGAAAATTACTTGGTAGAATCAACTTATCCTCTAGAAAGGTTCCCCAGAAATGTTTAAAAAGCTATAAAGGGAAATTATTTGTTTTGCATTGCACTCAGAGGGAATTTCTTTATCAGACATGCAAGGGTATAGGACTGTTCAAAAAGTGATAAGAAGCCATTATGAGCCCAAAACAACCTGAAGTTTCCTTTCTAAAAGCAGTACCATCCAGTGCCATTCCATCATCACAGGAGCATGATTTTTTTTAATCTGTCTTTTTCAGTCACCAAATGCTTTTCACATCTGGCAAAAACAGAGCAATTCTTCTCATTGAACAAAGACAAAACAAACCAAAGAATTAAATAGAGGTCAGAGATAGGGATGCAGCAACCCAGCTTGTTCTCTCCCAATAATGATTATGCCTTCCAGTACCAGTGCTCTCTTTTCCCCAAAATGCAAAATCTTATATACCTCTCTGCATGGACACCATTCATCATTTCAGTATTGTAACATGAGGCCAGGGATTTTGCTGGCATTTAAAAAGACTCTGCAGTCTGCCTTACAATGAATAAATGTAACTGATGACCAAACTTGTTTACTGGTATTGACCCAAAAAAAAAAAAAAAAAAATTTAAGAGGGATCGATCCTCACCCCACTTAATGAGGTCGGTATTAGTACACTGATCAGTGCATTGCTAGTCAGTTCCAAGAACAGCTACTTCTGTGCCTCAAAAATTACTTTCCAGCTTGTTATACTCTACCTGTATGTGCAAAAACAGACACATTTTGTTGATCTCCAGCTACGTGTTTTGATCATTTGAGGATGACAGCTCTGCTTAATGGGTCCTACTAAAATAATTAAAAAAAAGCATGAAGAGACCTTGTCCCTGAAAGTAAACACAGGAAGTTGATTTTAACAGATAATCTTTAGCTTTCCTTTCTAAAGATAAGGCTTAACCCCTCCAGTGGCTTGACATAAAGATACTAATACCAACCCCTGTTTGTAAGTTTCCTGACTACATAGTTACAAATAAGTCTTTTTCATCACAGTGGTAGCCGTTAAGTGGGCATTGTCCGATCTGGCTGTTCAGTTGACAAAATCATCATCCAAACATCACCATTTTATAAGATGTTTTCCTGTGTTGTCCGAGAGGTAAGGTAAGATAATCCTTTATTAGTTCCATAATGGGGAAATGTACAATGATTTACAGTGATAATTCACCATATTCATAGGAATATAGAGAGAGCAGTTAGCTCAGAGTTTCTCACATCATCCAAAACATTTCTCCCATGTGTCGAGAAGAGGCCTGCACATTTTGTTAGCTGACTTCAGCTTCTTCTCGTACAGCTGGTGCCGAGCTGGCAGCAGAAAGCACATATGTAGAGATGATTTCCCGTTTGGAAGATGGGTAGGGCCATGGCAGCCATCACACAGATATTCTGCAAAAATACCCACTTCTGTAGATTCTGTAGATTGAACCTGTCAAACACAACTTATAGGCCACATCAGCTAAATGATCACGCAACATAATAGTAGGCAGGGACAGAAAGCACCATTACTCTTCAAGTTTTGACGACTTACATCTGTATCTTTAAAGCTGTATAAACAATACACTTAGCATTTTCCCCTTGCTCCTACAGTGTGTCCCAGCAGGTATCACTGAATTTAGGGAACTGCACTTTGCTTTCATGCTCTACAGTTTTAAAAGCTGTGGCAGATTTTGTTTTCTTTCACAATGCATGGCATATAGCCAAAGCAGAGCAAGAGGGTCTCTTCAGCTGTTGAAACAAGATTCAGGAGGTGACATGCACACTTGTGATGCTGTGGGAGTTGATACTCAAGGCTGGTGCCGTCAAGCTAAAATAGCATAGACATCTCGATACTCCACCTCTAAGGGACTTTCATCTCCTGAAGCATCATCAATGATGGAGTGCCTCTCCACCTGTTCATAATTTGAAAGAAAGTTTTCAGGAGGTTTAAGGGTGCTGTCTGGGTTTGTCCTGGTCCACATCAAATGTGTGGGAGCCTTTCATGCATCTGTTAGCCAGTGCGTCAGAGCACCTCGCTAAAGAGGTCGGCTCTATGCAGTGACAAGTGACACCCACAAGTGAAACTATGCTGTCAGGCTGTCCAGGGGAATGCTATTACAGAACTCAGCTTATAATGATTGCTCTCTTCATACTGTCTGCAGCTTCTTGGATTTCTAACCATAGCCTTTTTCTGTGTCATTACTGTACTGTGAGGTTGTGAGGTTTCTATCATATCTTCTGTCATATCTTGAATCATGTTACCTCAACCAGATAAAGTGGTTGAATGTCTTTTCAAATGAAATTGAGCAAAGCTTGTCAAGTGTTGCATTTGCTGCCTGTGAGAGGGAAAATGTATTTATGATCTTTGCATTCTGCTATTTTTTTTTTTTCTTTAAGGAGACTTTCCACTTGCTGCTGCACATTGCTAAGTCATCTTCTGTTTGTTGCACCCCTTTTTTAAAAAAAAAAGAATCTACAAAGGATTAGTAATAAAATAGTCTCAGCATCACCACATGTACAGGCTTGCTAACAATCATAGGTAGTGAAAACAGCCATGTATTACATAATACAGAAATCACTGCTGGTATCATAATGGATACATTATATGATTATTTCTGCAACTTTTCAGTCATGTAAAATGAAAGTCCACTGAAGTATGTGTGTACAGACTGTAATGGTGGATGTATTAATGATAACCTGAAATGAAAATTCATGGTTACTGCCTTAGCTGAATATCAAGTACCTCAGATAAATACTAAACACGAATTATGAAATACTGTGCACCAATATTTCATTAAAACTCACAATTTGTTGTGCCCCACTGCATAAATTAAATTGCTTTTATTTCAATTAAATTCAATTCTAGAGAAAACTGATTGAAGATTCAGTCAGTTTGGGCAGGCACAGGCTTTGTAAACACAGAACTGTCCGTTACCATTACTTGAACTGATCTGTGTTTTTCTTTTTCTATTCACTGTGTGTGCATTGATGACTATGCTTCATTCATTGCTTCAAGAGAACTGCATACCC
This sequence comes from Lates calcarifer, assembly GCF_001640805.2. Taxonomy (NCBI): domain Eukaryota; kingdom Metazoa; phylum Chordata; class Actinopteri; family Centropomidae; genus Lates; species Lates calcarifer. Next base: position 13,458,213 of record NC_066837.1, on the reverse strand, counting down.
TTAGTACTGCTGTTTGATATTTACTCTGAGAAAGACAGCAGAAGTAACCAAACATTAATGTATGCTATGTTAATATAATGTTTAAATTGTGGACATAAAGAGACAGACTTGCCTGTTCTCTGTCACCTCAGTGTCAGTGCACTGCTCTGATGTTCTGCTCTCAAACAAGCATCAACAACTGGAGGAGCAGGGTACATCTGACAGCATGAGTCGCTAGCGCTGTTTGAAAGTGCTTCAGATTAGAAAAGTTGATGGAACCACAGGTTCTTTAAGTATCTCCCCCACTTACTGTGAAGCAACATTTTCTTTTAATGGTAACCTTTTCTGTTAATGTAACCTAAAGTCACAGGGGTCTTGCAGGTTAATGTAATAAAGCCACTGGGTTTTGTTATATAATGATGATTTTTTTTAAAATATGAAAGTCAATTGACAAAAAGGGAAAGGTATTTTCTGACTCCTACATTAAAGTAGGAGTCTCAGTAAAGTGCTGCTTTACTAAGCCCACAGGTATTCAGTTCCATCCTTAAGATTTGGTGTTACAGTCTTGTGGATTATTTATCATGCAACATAGTTTTTGTTAGCGCAGTTGCTAATTTCTTGTTGAAGCTTTAGAGTAGAGGTCTTCACAGGTCCAAAAGCTTTGGCCCCGACTAGAAATGGTCCTATTGAAGGTCTACCTAACCCCAACGCACATGCATGAATTTTCAAAAAAGAGAGACCCGATCCAAGGAAGACCCGAGAACAGTCAGACCTGACCCCAGATAGACCTGAGGATGATTAGACCCAGCCCCAAAATGTGATCAATCCAAACAAACTCCAACAGAGATAGAATGTCAACACAGGCAGCAGCATGATGTGCTATCAGTTAATTCCATCAGTTAGCAAGCAGCAAGTACTGATAGAAAAAGAGCAGCAATATTATGATAATAATATCCTTAAGTCCTAAGAACAACTCTAAAGTCACAGAAACCATAAGGGTTTGTCTGTACCCCAAAGAAAAATCCATGTAAATGCAGTCCTGCTTCCACTTACTCTTACAACGGTAAAATATCCTGAGGCCAAATGGGAAGGTCATGGTTCCAATTCTCCCTCTTGTCTCACATCACATCACACCATTTGCTCCTGCGACGATTGTGACGTACCACCTGATCAGAGCCGATATCGCGTACGCCTTGGTCCATTCAGATCCACCCAGGTATCGGACGTATTGACGCATAGGCCGGAGACTGAACATAATTTGTTGTATTATTTTGGAATATTTCAGTGAACAGAACATGCATTTCGTCCCTAGTATGTATCTACTCTTACATGTATTGTGCACTTGCATTTATTAGAGGTGATAACTTTTCTAAGCTCTAGGAAAGCTTTACAAACATTAAATCTTTGTGGTTTAAAAATTCCAGATATTGACCTGGTTTGCCAGCCTTGTTTGTTGAGGTCTATGTGGGATTCAGAGTTTGATACCGAGAATAAATACTGAAAAATATCTTTTGTTGTTCCAACTTAAAACCTTTTCAGAACATTTATGAAAAGGCCATCATGACAAAATGTGTACCTCTTTTTGGGAGTTAAACCACTGTGGGTCAGCACAACAAGACTAGGGCTGTGTTACTCTATTAACATGCAGTCTCTTTAAAACATGCTGCATCATAGATTCTTTAACTAAATCACCTGTCATTTATCTTCTTGACCATATGATATTTTTCATGGATGCATTATTTTGGATCATCTGAGTAACATAAATCTCTTGAGGCATCAGTGTTTTTCTAAATCTTGACATTTATGGCAAAATTACACCAGCCCCCACAGCTTTATTACAAGTGCTAGTCAACCTTCCCTGTGCAGGGCACTGTTGAGCTAGCATTCACAGTGGCACAATGGCATATTATAATTAGCTTATCTGTTGCACTACTGGCCAGCTGGGTGAGTCTTCAATAATACAAGAGATACTAGCAGAGAATGAATAATTGAATGAGGTACAAAGGGGGGAAGGAGGTAGCACGATAATATGGTTGGGTATTATGAGCAGTGTTTGCTGAAGATGTGATGTGTATTTCTCTGAGGATGATGGAGTAATATGCTGTACATGGACACTCAGCCTTCATAGCTCCCCCTCCTTTATTCAGGCGACCGTTGACCTTCTGATGTCATTGTTACCACTAATGATGAAATAAACAGATGGTGTCATAGCCTGCATATATTGGCCACAGTGCCCTGTGAGTCAGGGAGCTGCTGAGTCATAGCTCTGACTCTAGCTTCAGCCCACTTGTAAGACTAAAACACAGAGTATTTTAGAAAATATTGCCAATAATAATAATAATAATAATAATAAAAACTCTGATGACCTAACCTAAAATGGCTATTAAAATGACCATGCTTTATTGTGACTCCTCCCTTACAAAATTATTCTTGATTTGCCTCTTTTCTGTATGCAATACTGTTACTTAAAATGAGTGCTAGTGTTATTACTAATTTTCACTTATGACATAGTCGCAATAAATTAGAAGATTTTAAATAAATGAAATAATATGTACGCACATAAATCTTATCTGTATTACTGCAAGGCAGGAGATAAGTTCTTGTGGATACAAACACACTTTTCCTAGTTGTCATTGATATACTAGTGGATCTGGCCAAACATACTGTAAATTTTAAGTAAAAATGTACTATAAATGTAGGCTGAGTTGAAAGACTAGATTCACTGCTGCTGCCACTGACATGTTACTACTACTCACACTACTTTCAGCTGTTTAATGTGTGATCTAATAATATTGATTCATATTGTGGATCCAAATTATGTTCACAATCAAATTATAATTTAACTCAAATTAAATTACATTTCCCCCCAACTTATTAGAGATTTATTTTTTAGAGGGGAACAGAAGTACACACACATACACACACACAGGAGGCACAACATGAGTACAGTACTTAGACTCAAAGCCAGTGACTCAGATACAGCAGTAGGCCAGTATGTGATGGCTCTATTGGGGGAATTTTAATCTTCATGCAGCTCTACAGTGTAGAGACATAATTAAATCAGGGCCCTAACATAAAAATGCTGTAACTAATTAACCAATAAATTATCAGTTGCTGCTCTATAAATCATGATGTACAGATCAATTTTTATGTGCCATAGTTGAGAAAAGCTCAAACTAGCCCATTTAAACCACGGTTTTCTGACAGAGTGAGCCTTTAGTTTTTAGCACTGAACAAATAGTATAAAATGAGAAATGTTTATTTTAATTTTCTGTAATTTCAAGTGCAGAGCTGCGGGTTAAGGTTCAGTCATAGAGATTCAAATTTCAAAGAATTTCCTAAATTATTGGATATCCATTCATCATTGAAAAAAATATCAAGAGTGTGGCCCATAATTGCCACAAAATCCAAGTAAATTACATGTTTGAGCAAGACAATTAATAATGAAAAATATGGTTATTCAATGAATGGCCAGATAAGTTCAAAATATTAAATATAGTGAATAATGGGGAACAGTTCTAGGCTTGGTTGGAGCCTAGCCAATTTTTTATGTCAGCAGAAAAGACTGTATCTTGAATAGCTGAAGTAAAAATAAAACAGCCTACATGGATCTCTCAGCAACTGACTTAAGTCCTGCTGGTTTTATTTAAGATGATAAGCATATCTTAGCTACATGATCAGGGTGAGTCAAGTGCTGAAGACACCTGTTCAGGTGGAACAGCTAACGCAGAATCAGACAAATACTGTTGTACAAGCCCAGGGACAGCATTTCACCTCCACCAGGAAATTGGATTGAGTCATAAATCAGTCAAAACCTAACAAAGAGACGTATTCTCAGATTCAGTGTGACTGACACCTTCCCTAGACATTATTATATTTGATATCAATCATCCAAATCCATAAAAGACACTCTTTATACTCCAGAACTTGACAGTCATCACACGTTTCTTCAATTTTCTTCAGTACCAGAGTATCTCAGTGACTCTCGTCTGTACATTCATGGGTACATTGCAAACAGGAACTGCCAGTGAGTAATTCTGCATATTTTTTAATGGTGCCACTGTGCCAAAATATAAAATTACTAGGGCCCACCATCGACTATGGTTCTGTTCATATAAAGATATTCACCCAGTGGCATCTCTATTCAGCTACTGTGCTTTAATGTAGATATGTCTGAGGTGACAAAGTGACATTCATTGGAAATATAGAATGGGGTGTTCTGTTGTGGTAACAAAAATGTTCAGGTTGCTTTATCTTGAAAATGGTCTGTGACTTGATGATGGAACATTAATGGTGAAAATGAGAAATGAGTGGGCGAATAAACAAAGAGGGAAAAAAGCTAATTGTGATGCAAATGTGATCTGAAGCCTTTCAGTTAAGATGCTTGTGGTAGCTGTCTGTACCTGACGCATTAATAGCAACACCATCATTCACCTTCATCTGAGAGGCATTCTGTGAAATGTTTTGAAATGTTGCCCCTTAAAACCACATCTGCCAGTGGAAACAGCAAGACCATTAACATGCACTTGTAGCATGCTCTGAGGCGATTTATATAATCTCGGAGTGAATAAATGAGCCTGACATTAAATGATAAATGGATGTTAATGAGTAATTATTGAAGCACAGCAGATATGAAGTCTACATGCACTCAAATGTGACAACCAATATAAGATGCCTACTTCCTGCAATTCACCTCCTACCCCGTGCACCCATAAACAATTAATAATCATCAATTTGAAGGGGGCTGATAAACTTGGAGCACGCTCAGATAAAGCATTTTATAGCATATTTAAGTGTGATGACCGTGTGTTAATTATAGAACATATGAAGAAATAAATGAAAAATCACTTAACTGTATATGACAGGAGAAAAACAGCATGGAAGCGTTCTCAAGTAATTACCCCCCTCTATGAATCTCCATGCACCATTGCAGAATTGCACAACAGTGACATTAATGTTTTATGGCAACAGAAGTATCTGATAAAAGGCCGGAGTGAGGAGCATGTCACTTTTTTCATCATTTCTTTTTTTTTTTCAGTCCGTTACCTTTGTTGTGTTTTGTTTGTAGATGAAATGGCTTAGATCTTCTTTAAACTGACAGGCACGCTGGACAAATTATTCTGTTCTGACTTTGATCCCCCCCTCTCCTGGCCTTCCAAGCCTGGGAGGGGCTTCAAAGAGGTGCATAACTGTAAGAGGACATACTAGCTTACAAGAGGTCCTCTCTAGAGGCCTTTGTCAACCAAGACCCAGACATGTGCATACAGTAAACTGGCAAGCAGCCAAGTTTACTGTATGCACAAAATATGTCAAGGCATGATCAATTATTGATTTGGATGCAGAGTTATTATTTGTTTATCACCTCGTGTGTGTGTGTGTGTGTGTGTATCAAGTAGAACTTCAAGGAATAATTACTTCAGATGGGATAGTTTAACGTTTTGGGTAAGATGCTTACTCATGTCCTTTCTAAGAGTTAGCTGAGAAGCTTGATACTGCTCTTAAGTCTGTGTGTTAAGTATCGAGCTAGAGTCGAGAGGCTATCAGCTTAGCTAAGCATAAAGACTAGAAGCCGAGGGGAAACAGCTGGCCTATGTCTGTCAAAGTTCAAAAGTAGACTTGCAAACACTAATAGTGCGTTCACACACAAGGATACACTGTCAGAAGTATCTGGCCAATAAATCTCTGGGTGTGTGTCGTGTTGAGCATATAATTTACATACTCTGCTCCGACTGGACAGTTGTTTTCTGATGTATCCTCCATCACCACCACACACCAGCACACCAACAATGTTGGCGGTTTACTTGCAGAAATCATTCCGCCTTTTTATTTCCCAGCAATTTCTTTAAGACACATTGTAGAGAATTGGGAAGCCTGAGACCACGATGATCAGTTCCATTTTGTTTAAAGTTAAAAAAGTCCAAAGTTCCTTTGCATAGTGAAGTACTTAACATATATTTCAGCTGGAATCGAGATGATTGTGATTGATAATTGCACAAATTGAGTCTTGCTTGGTGGGGAGCATGAGACCTGCAAAGCTCACAATGAGTAACACCAATTAAATGTTCTATCTTGTTTGTTTAATCCATATACAAACATATATTTAAGAACAATTTGTAGTGTATGAGGAGTTATATGCTATATTATTTTCATTTTTTTTTTTTTTTTTTTACAGTTTAATTGACTCCTTGCTGCTACAAGTGGAGACAAACCTTAATTCACATCTCAAAGTCCTTCTGAGTGTTCTGAGCCAATATACAGAACACACTCGTCCCTTTCAGCCCATGTCTAATCCTTTCTTAATTCTACACCAGTAATCCTGTATCTGAGCTGAGATGTGATCTTTAAAGGGAGGGTGAAAAGAGGTTTTCTGCCAAGACTGAGAGGAGAAAAAAGTACTTATTTCATAACCTTATTGTAAATGCAGTTTCCTGAAAAGGTGGGAAAGCATATTTGTAGCAGTGCACAAGAAAGAAAAAGGGGGAAAGGGGGGCAAGCTTTGCTTGCTGTGATTTAATCAGGCCACTAGGGATGGACCACACAAGGAACAAATCAGACACTGGTTAAGCATCAAGCCAAGAAAACATTTTGATGGAAACCTATATTTTTTCTTGTGTCCTCAAAGCAGAACAGAAAAGACAGAACTTGAAGAAGCACAAAAATGATAATACATTTAGCTGGATTCATCTCATTCATTCATTCTCTAATAGAACACTATGTCAAAATTAAAAATATTCACTAAACTGCAATTGCACAGCCAGTGGATAGTTTCATTAGGCCACAGATTAACCATTTTACACAAATGTGTGATTTTAAAGAATTTATTGGATTCTACTTGTATTTTGGAAAACAGATAGCTTTTCTTAAGAATCATTAACTGGTGTTCACCTACAATTAATGTAAAAGACATTTGGAAATTACTGCAAACATTTTAACCTTTTTATGCCAGATGTTTTTAAATGTTCTCATACTACAGGCAACAATTGGTTTCCATTCAGTACACTATAGAACGGAGCTTTCATGGACTGGAAACTTCAGAGTTGTAGGTAATCCACTGCAGAGAATCTGGAACCTTCTTGCCAAGGAGAACACTGATGTGACAGTTAATGTAAACAATTTGAATACGTTTTTGAATATTCAGTGCCAGTGTTGTTGTATTGTATTGTTGTATTTATTTGTTTGTTTGTCACAATATGCATGCATGGCTTTTACAGTACAGGTCAGTTTAAATACATTTCCCTCACCTTACACAAATGAATGCTTATCCCCACTCTTTGTGGGTTGTTGGATGGCGTTCTGGAAAAGTTTGCAATCGCTGCCAGAGGGAGAAGAGACACATTTGGTTTAGGGAATATATGTAAAACAAAAATAATTTTACCAGAAAATAACTCCTGGAATGCATTTGGATCACAGATTGATGGTAGTGGTTCAAACATGTCTGACAGTGAAATTTTCCTTAAAGGGTTCTCATTGATTATTCACATTATTTTGAGACAAATGCTGGGTGATGCTTATTAAGAACATTATAGGGGCTGTGATGAATATGGCTGCTGGCTGAGTAAGTGGCTCAATACAAACCCTGATACATTTTCACACTCCCTTTATTCTTCAAGAATGGGCTGTTTAATAATTTATGGTATAACGTCATCATGAATGTGCAGCGCTGTTCGTTTATTTTGCCTGTGGGCACATTGCCCTTGTCATGCAGGGTCACTATCATTTGGCTATTTCTTGCTGGGCTCCATGTCTTCTCATCTTTTCTCAGAATATTTTCTTTGCCTCAAGGAGGGACACAGTGGGCTCAGAGTGGAAGGGTGCAGTGACATCAGTGCTCTTATACTGAAATCAGAATGACTGGTCACCAGAATAACACCTCTGCAATGGAGTAAATAAATGACAAATTCAGAATTGTTGAGGGGCTTTCATGTCTCTTGACTTTGAACCAGCAAATATAGATTTTATTTTATTTTTTTGTCCTGCAGACAACTTGCAGTGGAAGCAAGTTGTGAACACAAAGTTGACATATCGTCACCTTTTAAGTTCATACTGCAAACTTATTAGTTGCTTATTTACACATCCAGCAGTTAAGAAGCAACATTATCATTAATTTGGAGTTGTGTTTGTGTCCACCTTGTGAATGTATGTTCAAGATTCATGCTCTGTGATTGGTCTTTACTGACTCCTGAGATAAATACCAGGGTCTTGAGCTGCTCAATACTCAACTTTGTTCACAAGCTGGTCGCTTAACTGGTCTGTCTACTGTTTGTTGTGGAGCAGGCAGTGAACAGTGGGTTTTTAAAGCTTTTTCTCTGAAAACAGCTACCTGCTACAGCCAAAAACAGTGAACCAAAACAGTGAAGTTGCCAGGCAAGAAGAGCTAAACTTTGCTATAAAGCTCTGAAAAGCTGAGGAAAGCTGCAGATTCATGCAGATCATTTTCTGTGGGTCCATCACTACGAGTGCCCTCTTTCACGTTGTCACATTATTTACTTCTTATTTTGATACACTGTTCTCCAGCGCTATGATAGTTAATAGTAAAGACAACATCAAGCAATGAACAGTGAACCTGACCTTTTCAGTAACACAGCACAGCCATCTCCACTTCAGACCCTTTGTTTGCATTTGCTATTTATCACAGTGAATTACTTAATTCATATATGACCACTTCTGCTATTCATGTTAGCGTGGCAGTGGTCAATATTATAACACATGCTAAAGGCTTTTATTTCTCCTATCAAAGTAATCCTCAAACTCTTTCTTTTTTGTTTTTATTTATTTATTTTCAAAATCATGTTAGTGGTCTAGTTTCAACAGTAGTTAGAACATATCACATGCAGATGCACTAGCTAAGTGGGTAATAATGGACTTGCTGCCTTGTCCTGATGATGTACGACACACATTTCTAGTGTTGCAGTGGTGCCGTTAACGGATGTAATCCAATGCTGAACTAAAATCATTTCCTGTGCTGGAGGCACTTAAGCGGACACTACACTATACTGTGATGCAGTAGTTATAATATACAAAAGCACAAGTGGGCCTTTGTAGAGATGAAAATAATGGGAGTATTCTGACAGAAATGCTGGTATGCTGAATGCTGAAAAATTCAATTCAATCAAAATGCTGTTCAGATATTCAGCATATCACACAGGAGGAGGAGGGTTAGTCATCACATCCTCCCAGACAGTCTGGGGATTTGAACCATTCAGGCACTGACAGTGCTATTTTCAAGTTTGGAATTGAAATATTTCATCTTTCAAAATGTCAGACCAACTTCTGTTCCAACACATGTTCATACTTTCAAAGTTATGCAAGAAAATCAGGTCTGTAATTACATTACTCCCCCAATAACTTACTGACCTCGTTATAAACACCCAAACCCCCTGGCCTTTCTAGTACTACAATACCGCCATGTCCTGGTTGTCTTTATATTACTTTAAACATTCTGCATAGTTGATATTTGTCTAAAAACCCTACTGTAATATTAAATAAAATCAAAGTAATTGAAATTGGTAAAAATCTGTGTATAGCTGTCCATCTGTCTGTCAGTATCTCGTTCTGTCTCTCTTTTGTATCTCTGTCTACTGGTAATTGCTCTGATCGGCAGTGTTAGTATAATTAGGCCCCAATTTACCATCCACACTGCCATAAGATATAATGGATGTAATGAAAAGCACAAAATTGTTCTCTTTCTTATTGCTTTGAGAAAATTGACTTCAGTTTTTTGAGTACAAGAGGCGGACACCATTGAAAAACAGACCACTCCAGTAGACAGAAGCATTTAATTTATCAGCATGAGTGAAGGACAGGAGACTCATTTTAACACAAAGCTAAGGTATTATCATAAAACCTTTACCTGAGTCTGTTCCTTATCTGTCTTGAAAGAAGTCTCATTTTCATCCATCTACCCCAGAAATGCTGCTATTTTGAAAGTAAAACCAAAACAAATGCCAGCTGAGAAATAATATATCAAAATTTAAATGGAATGCTTTTTACACAGCCCTTTTCTAGTCTATCGACCACTCGGCGTGCTTGACAATGTATGTCTCATTCACTGATGGCGAAGCATCAGGAGCAGTTACAGCATCAGTGTCTTGCTCAAGGACACGCTCTCTGGAGGAGCTGGGGATCAAACCAGGAACAGTACAATTAGTAGATGACTGCACTACCTCCTGAGCCATGCTCCCTCAAACTGTAAATGAGAATGTTTTGGTTGGCATTCATCCTAATTGTCTAAAAAAAGGCATCACCAGTGCACTGGAAGCAACATTATCACATAATTTTTTGTTTTCGTGCTTCAAAATTAAACACAAACCAAAAAGTATACATCACACTTTGCCAACTGGGGCATTATCCAACTTTTTAAGACGATTGATTGAAATAAACAGCAGGCTTCACAACCATTCCCCACATCTTTGCTTTACAGCTCTTGTTACTGCAGAGGGCAGAGATGTTACAGATGTAAGCTTTAATGTTAGAAACTGCATGACAGAATTTATTGATTTCTCCCAGCTTAAAACTTTGTCATTGTTTGTGCCAAATACATAATTACCAGGCAACAACTCTCCTCCACATAGTAATTAGGTTATTAATATCTATGTTTAGTTACAGCATTTCTTTTCCATTTATTGCTTAGCAACAGAATTGGAATCAGAATGTACTAACTGGATCAATAGAGCTGCTCAACTGAAGCCATTTTGTACCTAGAGAGCTGAAATGTATGTGAAATATGAATGATCCAATGCCTATCAACACTAAATTCATGGTGTAAAATATCACATTGAGCCATTTTATCTGTAGCAAATAAATTATTTGATTTCCAAATGAAAGTAAAGCCTATACACCTTTGCATCCACCCTCACAGTAGTTCCCCAGAGTTTATTCTTTCTCAGAGCTTATCAAATATACTCTTATATGGGTCACTTGATAGTATGATAAATGAGGAAGAGGTGCACCAGGGGACATTAGTGTTGAATCTTGGGAGGCAGTGGGAGTCCCAAAGCAATGCTCGCCTGGGGCTTAGCCCAACTTGCTTCCCCAAGGAAATGTGTGACTGATATACTCTCCAAGTTTAAAAATAATTATCATCTCAAGGCTCAGCTCACGTGCAGTGTTGTACTTTGTAGTGGTCAGACAATACACTCTGATAAATTGCTGTTAATTTACATGAAAATGTCAACAGTATAAATCTGTCATCTTTAAATGCAATACATTGCTCTTTTTTTCATTACTCTAATTTCTCTCAGTGAAATGGCTTATAACTATGTATATACTCTATATACAAACACAACATCATTTTGGAAAACACTGCACCGTTTCCAGATTATGGAAAGGTGGGATAACACAATTTGTTTTGACAAAACCCAAGTCAACAGTTTGCATATATTGTTTCAAATTCCAATTTTGGGGCTTGATAAACATTTCATGTTGTTGTATTGATGCAGATATGCATCTTACATTAACTGTTGCTGCTTGTGTTTTTTCTGCAACGTCTTCAATATCTCGTCACACTATTCAGTAATGCAGTCATTTTATTAGTCTTGAAAATCAGTGTTTAATTATGGTTTTGTTGTTCTTTTTCAGGCTGCCGCAGTGCTTTAAACAACATTATGTCTGAAGACTGAGCTTCAACCTTGGTTATCAGAGAGGTAAGCCCATGTTGGAGGCATCACATCTGCAAGAGCAGAGGATGAAGTCCAGAGACGATCAACAAAGACAGACAGATGGTGTAGAAGCCTCGCTGGATCTCCAGTAGTCAGCCGAGAACTCCGAGCCAGAGGACGTCACTGAGATTTTACATGATTGACAAGGTAAATTAATTGTTTAAGTAAGTGTAGCCACAGTGTCTTATATTATAGTTTGATAAGGCAGACATTATTCTGACAACAAATTATGTATGTAACTTTAAATTAGGCTGACACAGTAAGTTCTCAGCAGTGGTGGAAGAAGTAAGGCTACTGAATACCAGCCAAATTATTGTTCTGTTCCTTTATTCTTGACCGGAGGGTAAATGTTGCCCAAGCACCTTCATATTTTTTGTTGTGTATTTTAATAGTTGTTTTCTTAGATTCTTTGCGTTCATAAGGTAATCTTGATGATACAAGTTGTGTCAATGACTCAACTAAGGTTGTAAAGACTATGACAGACTTCAGCAAAGTTGGAAAGATATTCACAGATTTGAACTCCCTGGATTAATAACTCATAAGTGTTTAAACACAAACAATACCTTTTTCCAACCATATTTAGGCAGCCAATGAGCTATAACCTAATTTTCATTCAAACAAGCTGTCCTCCGAGCTAGAGAAATAACATTAGTCTCTATGCTCAATGTTAAGTATCTTCACCCTTACATAGTAGTCACCTTAGGATGAATCAGTTAGGATGGTTGGATTGGATGGATTTATTCAAGTTCAGTTTCAATTTAACTTTTTTTTTTTTTTTTTCAAAAAATGTTCTTTTCTCTTAATTAAAATTCATAAATTTATGCACCTCAAAAAGTGTGATTGTTTGTCAAGATTTTAGTGATTAGTTTTCAGTGTAATGTTCTCCTACTCACACAACTAAAAGTTTGTGTTATTATTATTTTTAATTAGTCTATTAGTTTTTCAAGTGTTGTACTTGTGTTTTCCAGCTCTGCTTGTTTAACTGCTGCAGCCTGGATGGAAATACCAGCTCTCATCTTACAAACCAACAAGGTATGTGTCCTAAAGATTTACCCAGTCTGGAAAAAACATGTTGATGAATTATTAATCTCAACAACCACTTTCAGTCTTTTGAATTCAGTGTTACTGTTTAAATCCCAGCAAAACCTTGACATTTAATATAGATCTATAGATAGAATGTCAGACAACAGCACCAGTTCTAATGTTAGTGCCAGTTAAAATTTCCCCTAGCTCAAGGCTTTTCCAGTAAACAGTATTTAATTTACTATCATATGACAAAGAAAGCTATTAAATTCTCACATTTGAGAAGCTCCAACTTCAAGGAAATATTTGGCATTTTGGGTTAAATAAAATTATCTAAATATTTTCTCCCTGTGAACTAATTGATTGTAGCTCTCATCTGCAAACCACATAATATCAAACACATAAAAACCAAAAAAGGCTAAACTTACTGTCTTTGAATTGTTATTGTTAACTAGAACATTACAGGAAATTCAGGACAAAGTTTTGGGGTTTTTTATTGAAAAAAAAAAGTATAATAAAATATAGTGGCAAACAAAGTTTTACTGATGTGCGTTTACTAGACTACAACATGCAAATCAATATCAATTGTGCAAATGAAATATTGTATTAAGCTGAAAAACTGCTGTCTAGAGCTTTGGAAATCTTAATTTGCACAAATAAATACTATATACAGAGATCTTACCAAAATTAGTTTATCATACAGTTCTATACCTGTTTGTGTATGTAAAAAAAAAAGTCATAGTATAGTAAGGAATTAAAAACCATCAATAAATATCATAGTATACTAAGGCCTCAAAAAACGTCATTGTATAATGAGGCATCAAACATCGTTCAAAAATATCATAGTATATTGAGGCATAAAAAATGTCATGAAAACATAGTATAGTAAGACATAAAAAAATTTCAGAAAATATCATAGTATAGTAAGGTGTTAAAATATGTCACAAAATTTCCCTATATTTCCCTGCGACCAAAAAGGGTCAAAAAATGTCACGAAACGTAAAAACTGACAAAAAAATATATAGAAAAGCATCAAAAATGGTCAAAACATATTGTAATACAATAAGGCATAAAAGTGTCATGAAAATGTAAAAAAAAAAAAAAATCATAGACATAAAAAAATGTTATAGTAAGGCATCAAAATGTCATCAAAACATATAGTATAGTAAGACATAAAAAATGTTAAAAAAAAAAATGTCATAGCATAGCAAGGGTTAAAAATATGTCACAAAATGTCAAAGTATCGCAAGACATCAAAGAATGTCATGGAATATTCACAGTCATATTATTACCCTAGAATGAGTGGGGTGATGCATAGTATTATGTGGCTGTGCTGATTAGCTTCCACAGTGAATCAAGAATATGTTTTGACACTGCAGGAACAAGGAGACATCCATGTCAGATGAGGTGCCGTCCTCCGTGCTCTCACTGCCAACGACGACTCCAGCCCTCTGAGAACCTGGGTGTAAGTAAACATGTTGTTTAGAAATTATGTGACAGTCAATGGAAGACAGTAAAAATGATAGGTCATAAAAATGCAATAGTATAGTAAGACATAAAAAATTTTCAAGAATTGTCATAGTATAGCAAGGCAAAAAAACCCCCAATAAACGAATCAAAAATGTCATGAAAAAAGTCATAGTAATGTGATGTGATGTAATGTAAGGTGTCAAAAAATGTCATAGTATACTAAGACATAAAAAATGTAATGAAATGTTTAAAAAAAGTCATAGTATATTAAGTGTATAATGAGGCACCAAAAAAGTAATACTATAGTTAGGCATCAAAAATGTCATGGAAAAAAAAAATCATAGTATACTCAGGCGTTAAAAACTGTCAAAAACTGTCAAAAATGTCATAGTATAGCAAGGCAAAAAATAAAAATAAATATTAAGTACTATCAGTATAGTAAGACAATAAAATATGTCACAAAATGTCATTGTATAATGATGCATCAAAAAATGGCTTAGTAAGGCCTAAAAACATCATAGAATATTAAGGCATAAAAATGTCATGAAAATGTAAGAAAAAGTCATAGTATAATAAGATGTCAAAAGATTGACCTACTTTTTACAGGTGGAGGCACTTTGTTTTAGCTCCCCATAATGTAGCTATGAACACATTCACCAAAGACTAACATGTCTCTGTCACCAATAAGCATCTTTAGGAACACATGACTCCTTATGTGACAATTACTTGATTAAGAATTGTCTTTTTTAAAGATTATGAGAATTATAATTAAATCAAAATAAGCATTCAGAAATGAAAAAAGTGGTTCAAAGTATGTTATTATCTTTGCTGTGGTTTGTTAAACGTCTGCAACAAAATCATTGAAAGGTTCCCACTAAACTTTTGAGGTGAGTTTCTCTATTTTCAGACTAATTGATCAAAAAAGGTAGCTGCTAAAAGAAGTATGCATCATTGAGAAAATGTACCATTTCTTTCTATTTTACACGATTATTAGTGGGAGTATTTGAGATTTTACCTGAACATATGGCAAAATTAAAATCCCTATAATCATATATATTGATATTTATACTCATCCTTTTTTTCTGTTCCAGACAACAGGTTTTAACTGTCAAACTACAGCTCAGATAATGACAGAGACTGACTGAAAAAAAAAACAAAAAAACACTCACCTTCTGTAAATCTTCATGTCAGTCTCTTCCTTATGAGCTGAAGTTTGATTCCTGTGATGAAAAATCTGAAAAAATAAACATCACCAACTTTTGAACCATTATAATAAAAGCACAGATGGCACAGGCATTATAAATAAGTGAATCAACAAAGCACCTCCTTGTGGTCAAACTTCTGTTTGTTCAATGTTACATCTCAAACACAAATCATTAAACTTTTGAGGTGCACATATTTGGTGGGAGGTTTGGGGGTCCTTACCCAGGAAAATGTTATGTTTTTCAATTAAAACTATGCATTACACTATGCACCTGGTATACAAATATTAATCTGCAAATAAATTAGACCTGATAACATGAACCTTTGTAGAACATAGACAACTACGAATCAATGACAACAACAATTCACATCCTTAATAATTTGGAGAGTAATTTGGATAACTAATCCCTCTTTCTACTGCCATATCTTGTATGCAGATGCAGGATACCAGACAGACGTAACCATGGATAACAGTGAGAGGATGGAGGACACTCTGGGTGATCTTTGAACTAAAGCACTGGACACTGTTTTGCCAAAAGGTGAAAGGGTTATAGGATTAGTCAGAGTGAAATAGCAAAAAAGTAGGGCCATGCCCATCGAACACATGGCAACAGAACAAGGTCACTGTCATTGATTGATAAGATGGGAGTTATTTTCTATGCCTTGTCAAATTTATCAGTCTGTCTGGAGTAAGAAATGTAGAGGAATGTGGCCTACAGATGGGTCCTGGTTGATTTGTAATTTCAAGGTGAAAGTAACAGAGCCAAGTAGTGAAAACTAATGCAGTAATAACTGACTATGAAATAAATAATCTTCCAATTTTTAGCAATGATTATGACAACTTCTGTCTGAAAAAACTTGCTTAGCTGAATGGTTAAGATGTTTCATTTCATGGTATAAAAGGAGATACACTGACAATATCTATGATATGAAAAAACTTTGGATCATTAGCTGCTGTTAATATTGTATAAATATATGTAATTTATAAAATGTTGGCATGCTAACAGAATAATAGCGTTATCACAATCTCTTGTGTCTTTTGTGAATTACATATACAGTGGTGTGCACAAGTCTTAGGCCATCATTAGATTTGTTGTTTTAGCAATGCTATAATGACCATATATAATTATTTCTCAGTCTCTTTATTAGAATACAACTAGATAATACAGGAAATATGTCTGCAGTATTAAAAAAAAAACTGAAAAACCAGCTTCTATAGGCTTGAAGTGGAAAGTATTTATATATGTAACTATTTCATGTCAAAATGACTGCTGTGAAGAAGATCTATTACACCAGGGTCTGTCCTGGTTTGGGGCTGCGTTCCAGCCAGTGGTGTTGGCGATATTGTCCGAATTGATGAGATCATGAATGCTGAAAAGTAGAGACAGGTTTTAATTCATCATGCCATTCCTTCTGGAAAGTGCCTCTTTGGGAATGGTTCTGTTTTTCAGCATAACAACGATCCCAAGCACACTGCTAATGCAGTGAAATTATATTAGGAGAGAAAAACAGGTGATACAACACTGACAGTCATGAACTGGCCTCCACAGAGTCCAGACCTGGGTATTTTAGAGGCAGTACGGAATCACCTGGACAGAGAAGGAAATAAAAGACAGCCTAAATCTGAAGATGATCTGTGGGAAGTGCTGACAGAAACCTGGTATAATATACCAGAAGATTACTTCAGAAACCTGCCTGTAGAAGCCATTTTGTATTTCCTGTATTTTCTGTTTGTATCTTAATAAAGAGACTGAAAAATAGTAATGGAAACAACAAATCAAGTAGTGGCTTAAGAGTAGTGGTAGTGTGTGCGTATATATATATATATATATATATATATATATATATATATATATATATATATATATATATATACACACACACACACACACACACACACACACAAAAAGACAGGAAGATATAAAAGCACAAAGCCCTGACGTACTCCTTAGTACCTTTGACTAGGCCCTAGCCCTAGGTCTGGAAAGTCTGGAAAGTCTAGACTTTAATTAAATCAAATTTATAAATTGTACACTGTTTTGGTTCTTGTAAATAAGATAACACTAACACATGTGTTGTGTTATTTCAGCTTCTCAATAAAATTCCAAATCATTTGCAAAATATGACTGAATCTAGTACCTGAGCCGATCTCTGCTGGTGTCCTTTTGTCATATTATATGTTAATACGTGAGTCTGTAACTTGCTGTCCCAACACTTCTGAAAGTTTCTGTTTCTGAAGCAAATTCTCAACTTTGAGAATCACATCATCCCAAAAACAAAAATGATGCTATAGTTCCACATCACAAAGTCACAACACTTAGCACCTGCAAAGCAAAGCTGTACCTGGACTTGGAAGTAGTAAACACAGTTTGTGTCTGGTGTAACATCATCTCCAGCATCGATGAGGCAGAATCCCTCTCCTCCAGTACACAGACGCAGATTAACCTCATCTTCGATTTGCAGTGTGGGCCCTAAAATTCACAGTGAAAAGAACATGTAAACAACAGACTGAAGAGGATCATTTTTTCGGCCTTTTCGGCTGCCAAGCCTGCAGTCTACATCAGAGGTGCTGCTGGAGCTTCCTGTCAGCTGAATTATGTGGTCATGGTCGTCTTACCTGTTATACCTGTTACCACATAACTGGCAGGAAGCCTCAGCAATATTCCTGATGAAGACTGCAGGTTTGGCAGTTGGAACATATCTTTTCACAGTTTACATGAAAGTGAAATTAGGGCTGCACTGTTATGACCAAAATGATGATCACGATTATTTTGATAAATATTGAGATCACAGTTATTCATTGATTTTAGGAACAAAATATTTTTACTGCACTTCAATGTTAAATAAATGGAAAAGTGCTTTCACTGCATGCTGTGTTACTCTCCTACTAATTTAAAACTGATTGTAAAAAAATTGTACCAAAACCTTTTACCCAAAATGAAGGGTAAGGATTCAGTCAGGTAATGTTAGTGATGCTATTCTTCATCCATTCATCCTGCTGCAGTTTGTGGTGTTTTTCAGGTGGTTGAACAAATTAGTTGTGTTGCTTTGTGGTGCAGACACAAGTCTCATGCGCTCTTTGCATATGATTTGCTTAACGTCACTCGCATAAATCCGAAATACTTCCAAACATTCCAAACTTGTTTTGCCCGTCGATTAATTGTGCAGCCCAAGTGTAAGTATGAATTTATTTGTTAATTTTTTTTTTTTTAAGCACATTTATAATGAAGCATAATATACCTTTATCTTGATAATCCCATTAGGTGAGGCTTCCATGTGTGGCTACTTGGGATTCAGCCAGAGAGCATTTTTCATAGAGAGGTCCTTGTGCTCCAGACCCATCAGCATCTTGTACTCTCTTCTGACTTGGGCCTCATGTTTTCATCCTGTAAACAGAACACAGAAACAAAAGACAAAAAATGAAATCATAATTTTATATTCAGCATTGAATTTAAAAACTTTGGAGTGGGCCTGTATTGAGGGCAACATTATCACAGTTCCGTGGTTTAAATATTTGCTACTATCCTGATTCTTATGCTTAATCTTACCCCTGCTTAAACCTTGTGCCAGTCTTCCTAATTCAAACTCTAAATGACTTGTTGCAACTGTGGTACTTTGTTTGTCTTTTATTTTAATACTTAAACCACATTTTGTTGCAAATACTGTTGTACTGTTGGTACTTTTAGTAAACTAGATATTTCTTCCATCGCTGCTGAGAACTTACTGTGTCAGCCCAATTCAAAGTTTACAGACATTATTTGTTTTCAAAATCACATCTGCCTTATCTAACTGTAGTCTAAGATACTGGCAAGTGGATACATTTACTAATACTTACCTTGTCAATCAGTACATCTCAGTGACATCTTCTGGGTTCTCGACTCATAGAGATCCAGGGAGGCGTCTGCACCGTCTGTGCATCTTTGCTCGTCTCTGGACTTCATCCTCCAATGTGAGCCTACCATTCCGTTAACTGTACGAGCCCAGCCTCGAGACACATGTTGTTTAAAGCCTAAAGAGAAGAAAAAAAAAAACATTACTAAACACTTCTACTTACTACACCTTCAGTCCTCACTACCAAGACGATGCTACATTGTCACTGCATTTCATTCAAAGCTGTTCAGATGTTTATATCCTTCAGCTGCTGCTGTGCTCACAGCAGCTTTGTGTATTTGGAGGACTTTGTGTCACATACAAGCTGCCCAAAAAACCAATTAAGTCACTATCACAATAATTTCCTCTGCTCCATGTTCTTGAGGAAATAATCATTGAATTTATATACTGCATGGATTTACAGGGGACAATGGGTAAGTCCTAAAAAATATAACATCACCTACAGCTAAGGCAGTAAAGGACAGTGCTGTTGAGAGATTTCTATTATAATTATCTCAATAATTAAACTTTTCTACTACACCAGCTCTGAACACACACACTCTCGTTTTTCAGGTGGTTCACCAGAATAAATCCTGAGGGAGACACCAAGACTGGATGGGGCAAAGTTGTCCCGATAAAGATGACATCAGAATGGACTTTGAGTGGGACTTTATATAAGTCAGTGAAGCCAGCCATTAACACACATACACCCACTCACACACTGTGTTAGTCTGTAAGCCACTCTTAAGTCAAGTCATCCACTCTGTTGCTTTTTGTGTCTGTTTGTCCTACATGTTCTTCAGGTTTGTTTTCTGGTTTCTTTTCTAAGATATGGTCTGAAAATACATTTTGAAGCTGTTTCATGTGTCTTAAACTTTGAAGTTGCAATATCAAAGACCGGCTTTATTCAGTGTATTAAAACATGGTGTCTTATAGCAAGACTGCCAAGGAGTAATTTATCAAATCACAAGGTTTAGAAAAAAATATCTCTGTAGTCCTTTTTGCTAGCAGTTAATTAATTAACAGCTTAGACAGTAGTACTGCAGTTCACAGTAAACATTAACAAATAAACAGTATCTCTTGTCACTTAGCCTGTTCTACAGAGATCATATACATCCTAAAACATTTAGTGTAATTCATTTCAAAAGGGAAAAATGCAATCTGTGATCTGACAAACCCAAACCAAATGGTTTCCTTCCTTCTTCTTCTGCTCCAATTTTCTCCTCGTGTCTTTGTGTCTCTTGCCATTTGACCCATTATTCCTCCATCACTCTATTTTTCACTGTCTATCTCTAACTATCTCTCCCATAACCCCTCTTCTTTCTCCCTGATTCTCCCAGAGGCAGGTCATTGCACACGTTGCTTCATTAAAGTAATGCTTAACAACACTGTTTCACTCATTCTCTGCCGGGGACGTGTGTGTGTGTGTGCGTGCGCATATGTGCACACTGTGGAAAGTCAAGCTGGTTCTGCTCCTATTGAGATGGCCAAGACTGAAAGAGAGTCCCTTGAGGGCCATTGCATATGCCAGTCCCTTTCAGATTAGGACCTGAATGCAGTTAGCCAGGAATGTGCTCCAATTTTAGACTTGCTGGTGAAAGTCTGCAGGTTTGAAGGGAAGTAGAACATGTGATGGTTTTTATCATTTTTGAAGCCTTTCCCTGGTTTTGTCAGAAAAATGGCAGAGTTATACAAAGGACAGGAACAAATATCCCAGTGTATTTTCAAGGAAACACAGCTCCTCTGTCTCTTACTACTACAACTGCTGTTATTGGTAGGTGGAGTGATAAATGGGTAATATATTACTCAGTTATTTATCGATAAATGATAAAAGTCTTAATTTTTAGTAAAATAATAGTTATCGCAAAGCTGAAATTTGATGACGACATTAAGTGAAGAGATACTGTT
This sequence comes from Lates calcarifer, assembly GCF_001640805.2. Classification (NCBI taxonomy): domain Eukaryota; kingdom Metazoa; phylum Chordata; class Actinopteri; family Centropomidae; genus Lates; species Lates calcarifer. The sequence goes on along the minus strand of NC_066837.1, from coordinate 13,437,103 downwards.
TTGTTTTCTCTGTAAAGCTCTCTGAATTGCCTCTATTTGAAATTGTGCTTTGTGAACACTGCTGAACAAAATCAGGACACCAAAGCCTCTTGGACAGTTCAAAGCAGGAATTATAGGCAGACAAAACCATTTTGTTATAAAGGTTATAAAACCTTAACTTGCACTATTCACTTCCACTCCACTACCTTTCACAGAGAAATATTGTTTCACTTACGTAAGATTTTGAATACAGACTATATACTTGTAATGGAGCATTGTTACATCCTTATATGAGTACTTTTATTTATGTAAATGATCTGAATACTTTTTCCACCACTGCTATTAGATATTGCATTTAGGGTGTTTTACAATAGGGGATAACTTGCATAAACAACAGGCACAGTTTGACAGTCAAACACCTTTCACTTGGAGTATCTAGTTGTTTCTTAGGGCGATGAGGCTGACTCAGACTGGATTCAGATATTCATGACAAGCTGGCAAGAGCAAAAAGGGCACACACTTCCTTCCAGTACAAATGCATCCCCCCTGCAACTTCCTGGACTTACACTGCAACAGCCCAGTAAAGGATATTAGATGAGCAGAAAGATTCTGAAACTCAGTGGCTGTTTCTTTTGGATATTCTACTTTTACACATCAGCCACTGTGGGGGTGTTATAATCAGTCCTGAATTTTTTTTCCAGTGCTGTACTGCATCTAGTTAGGTTTTTTTTTTTAATCCATGAGCTACACAGAGTTAGACTACATTTATTTTCCTCTAAATACACTGTTAAAGTATTTCAGATATAGCTGTTACGCTCATTTTCATGGTAAAGCCATCTGATGCCGCTCTCTGAGAAACTTATTCATGAAGCGTTTTCTGAAGGCAGGGATATACACAAGCATAATGTAAGACAAAACACTGCTCTGAATTACAATCACCATGGGTCCACAAATACATATAAAATAAGTAAATTTCATTTAAAGGGACTAGAGAATTATCCAGCTTCACTCACTTCAGTGCTATACTATATATAATGGGATAAACTTACAATTGCTCGACCATAGAAATGAACCGATTAATACTGATATCTAAATTGACACTTCTATAAATCCTATAAATGTGTTCATCTTACAGTGACATAATTAAAATTTGAAGCTTTGTATCTAATATGGGTGAAAAAAATGTAACTTTGAGCTGCATGTCAAGCAAGCCCCCAAATATATTTCCACTGTTTATCATTACCAGCACACACTGTGTAAAAATAGGTTTATCTCCAAAAAAGTAACATCAGACAGAGGTAAGAACTTGAAACGACACACAGTTCGTCACTTCAGGATGAACCACTGTATTTTTTTTTTCTTTCTCAAATTGGCTGAGCTGCCAGTTTTATTAACTGTCAAAATAAATATACAGGCCGCATAACTGGGAGGTGGCACTTTGCATCTAAACCAGTTATCGATCTTTCTGAGCAAGCTGCTGCAAATTGATTACCTTGATAAGGTGGGATGGCTGTGGTATGGTGAAAACCTTGGTGGGGTAATACAGCATAAGTGCTCTGAAGCTGCACTTTCTCCTGTATTCTTAAGTTAACAGTCGATTAAACAAGACATCAGAAACAGTGAGGAGGATCAACATGTCCTCACGTTGCTTCATAGAGGCTCCAATATGACTGTTGACTGAAACTTTGATTAAAGCTCAAAAATTATGATGAAAGATGAAATGCTGCGAGTGACTCTTACTTGAGGAGAGCGTGTTATCCTCAGTGAAGCAGTAAACTGAAATATCTTCCTCTTTGAGAATATTCATTTTTACAGTTGTATTAATAAAAATAAATCCATTCAAACCTCAGTGTAAAAACACACTAAACAATGGGCAGTTGTGGTGTATGTGTAGGTTGGAGTTTGAATGAAAAAAGTCAAGCATTATGTCAGTGTTAATAAGACTGGATTCTAGAAAGAAGTGCTACCATACCTAAAAAATGAGGGTAGATACTAAATGATGAGAATTGGAGTTCTGTTGTAAAATGTAAGAATTTCTAGCCCTGCAACAACCTATCAGGTCTTGGACTGGGAAATGTTTATACGGAATGGTGAAATGACTGGCAATCAAATCTATAATCTACCATTCAGCAACAACGTTTAAACTGGTAGCTGGTTTTAAATGTCGCAGCTGTATATACATACATATAGATATAGATGATCCTAATACGATGAACCTTCTGGTATTCCCTGTACAGTATGGTTTATGGTGCAGTATTTTGTTTCCATAAGTGCGTTTATTTCCCTCAATTCCCCATAAGCTGAAATTGCATGAACATATTTTACTCATGCCCCCTGCACTCAGGAACATCTGGAAAGATCCTATCAGGTATACTTATATATTTGCATAATTGTTAATTTACCTCACAGCGTTACATTAAAATTTAAATTCCGTTCCACAAACAGTGCAGCAGAGGGGAGCACTAGACTCTCCACAGACAAATACCGGCACAGAGAAATTGGATACCATTTGCATAGCAGAGAAGTGACATTAAGGAAGGCTGCAAGGCACTGTTGGTCCATAAAGTATTATTTCACTACATGAGCCCTAGTCATGTCCACCAGTTAGTGTTAGCAGGTGTAAGAGGCAGGTATTTGTGCTAAAAGGCTGTTTTAACACAGGAATCAAGGGCTAATAAGCTACTCCACATCAGCATAAACAAATTGTTGAGGTGCAAATCGTTGGGAGTCGCAAGTTTCTCTGATTTATGCACTTTTTTTCCTCTAAGCTTGGACTTCTCTGTTTGCTGCAGAACAAGATTCAATTTCATTATCAAACCACATTTTTCCCAGTGTCCCTGGTAATAACAAATAGCCCTTTTTTTCCAATAAATTGGTAGCAAGGGAACATATCTCGCTCTTTTGTGAAGACGTTCCAAGGACTTTAATTTTCAGTGCCTTCGGGAGATAAAAATGTCTGTCTTTTGTACAGAGAAGCATCTATGGTTATTATAGCTTTCATCTGCAGCCCTGCTTTTCATCAGAATGCTACTATATTGAACATTAATAGCATTTTAGTCTATCAAGCCTTATAGTGCGTGGCTGTGCACATGTGAGGATGTTTGTTGTATGTGTGTGCATGAGTATAGATGGAAGTATATGTGTGTGATTACTTAAGGGCTGGTCCATGTAGGTAAAAGGTAGGGCTTAGTAAATGTGCTACAATCTGCCTACAGAAGGCTGAGAGAACTACCTTACATTCAGATAATATGGTGTGATAGAAGCCGGTTCCAGTCTATCTGAGGGTTCATGCATGATTGCTTTTTGCAAATTTATTCAGGTAACATTGGTAGTACCACTGGGAATTCAAGTTTCAATCATTTTCTTGAGCTCTAAGCTCTACAAAAAGCCTCAGCAAGCACCAAGTTAGGAGACATATATTATGAAGGCTTGAGGTTAGCGAAGAAGCAGCTGAAACATGAACATCATAGTTGCTATGTAGGCTGTACCTGACTATATTACTCTGATCTGACCTGGCTGTCCAGTTAAATTGATGGTCATTGGTTTAGGGTTATCAGTTTACTGTCCTAGTAAACTCTTTGCCAGTACCTACTGTTCTTGTCTGCACTTTCTTAGCATTTAAGAGTCATTTAATTGAGACAGATGCAAACAATATTTTAGATAGAGCTTAAGCTTGATTAACTGATTATTTGAACATTTTTCACATGACATTTTATAGGCAAATTGCTTTATAAATTAATCAAGCAATCTGCAGATTAATCAATAGCAACAGGAACAGTGAACAGTTATGGAGCTGGACCTGAAGAGGCAAACATCTATGGTTGAATTGTCATGTCTATTTTGAAGCATCTGGCCTTTTTGCACACTTTCAGTTGCCCTCAGGCTGACCTAATTCTACATTTTCTTTTTAGCATTGATTCAAATATTACAATGGCATAATAGCAAGAAACAAACAAAATACATTCTGGTGCCTTGACTGAGAAACCAAGAATCTTGTCAGGTCTCCATGATCAATATCAACTTTTTAGAGGTCATTATAAGCCAAGAAAGAGCACTGGTCAGGCAAAACTATGCAACAGAATTTGGTATTTATGCAGAGTAAAGACTCCATGGACTTCTGGTTTCATCCAGTGGATTGGACTAATTATTGATACATATTAAAACTCTGCAATACTGATTAAACCTCCTTCTAACTGTATCACCTCAATATTTTAAACTCATCTGTCTAGATGGCTCTGAATCTGGACCTCTGGAGCATTAAGGGCTGAGCAGCAGCTTATCCTGTCAGTCAGTCAAACTAAAATCTAGCTCAGCAGCCAAGGTGGAGACTTAGAGCTGTCATGTCGCTTTAACACTAAAGATATCTTTAGCTTTAACACTGTTAGATGTGATTTAGTTCCCTGTAGTTTGATATAATATTTGGAAAGTTCTGTGTGTCATTAATAGAACAAAAATGACACAAGTTTGATTGTGAGTGTGCATATTAATACATTTTTATGTACCAGTGCTACCAACCAGCCCACCACCACATCAAGCCAGTCAGACAAGTGTATGTGCAAATTGTAGTGTATTAAAAAATGTGAAATTCTCTTTGTTATGGCAATAGTGTTATTAAAAGATCATATATTGTCCCAGGTAGACATTTAATTAGTTCTCAATGAAGTCTGAGACCAGAAAACAATACGATGTTCCCCACTTTGATGGGAGACATTTATTATATGACACCTCCTGATTGCTGCTGTGCACATCAATTTTGTATTTGTCCTTAATGGTTTCTATGTGACTACCAGTACATTTGCTTTGAGAGATAACTGTTGATTAAAATGAGAAACCATATGCCTGAGCAATGACACAAAACGTTTGTATTCTAAGCAAGCAGTTACCGTGCTTATTATGCAAAACAAATACAGATACAATTTGATGTACAAACATGAAAGTGTGACTGTATGGGGCCTTAACAACACATGTTGCTGTAGGCATGCAGAAGCAGTTATCAAGAGGCTGAGAGACGCTGTGCACAAACCATACATCCAGTATGAATGAGAGGGCTGCATGCTGAATTAAACATTGGACCGTGGGTGGCATAAAGGTGGAAAGGTTACTAAGTGCTGTATCCATCTATCTACAGCTCTCCATAAGAAAAAAAAAAGGTTTTGAATAAGATATCCAAATGCATATTTCTGCCTCCTCCATATAGTAGTAAACAGAACACATTACTAATCAAAACTGAGTTGAGGTCAACCTACAATACACGGAAAACCACTTCACAAAAAATAAATAAATACATTAAAAAAAACAGTTGTAATGGGTTATTGAGGTAATAACTTTTATGCTAGTTCTTATCTTTAAATGAGTACTTTGGATCATTGGGTTAAGTTCAGCTTTCTAATTATTTTTCCTTCCTTTCCTTCTATTTCCTTTGCCTCATGGGAGTTTGTTATAAAGTTCTTTCTAGCAGAGCACTCCCGTTTGCGGTCTCTATAATGTCAAGACTGAGTGCATTATTATACCAACAAACAGCAAGCATGCAATTTATTGGCCAAAGCAACCAGGTTATTGTAGCTGTATGTTAATTATCCTTTCTATCCATTTATTCATCAGTTTGACTTGAAGTTCTGAGTTGTTATGAGCCAGAGCTACAATTCATGATTTACTTTACAGGTAGTTCATAATGTATGATTACCATGGTTTTTAATTATCATTGTTATTCTCGATTCATGGATGCTGATTATTTTCTAGGCCAATCACTTACTTACTTAGTTTAGTGCATTTGCTGTTGTTTGAGCAAAAGTCCTAAAACCCAGAACAAGAAAACTAGAGAAACTAGAGAAACAGAAAATATGGAATATTTTTGCTTGATAAATGACTGAATATACTATACTACTATACCAAATGATACCTAAAAGTTGAACATTAAATAAAAATTGGAAATGCAGAAGAAAACCAGACAAGACTTGTGTTTCAGCTGCCCCTTTGATACATCTTACCATGACAGCTGCCCATAAATATTGTGAATTCTATTCCTGTGTTGGAATTTTATGTCACACTGGTTGCTCCATATCTTGATGTACATCATCTAGCAGCACACTTTATTATGATGTGCCACAAAAACTGTGTCAAAATGACATGTTCAAGATAAAAAGGGTCAGTGTTGGTGCGTGAGACAAACAGTATCCACAGACACTGAGGCAGTCATTTTTTCAAGACAATAAGACCATGTGTTAGCACACAGTTACATGGGAAGATAAAAATATTTGTTCAGTTTTCATTCTGTTATCTTGTGGGAAAGAAAAGGCTGAACGAGAGTGCTGGGGACCTCATTCTATGATTTGTCTGTCAAGAAAAACGTTGCATGGGATTGCATAACCCGTAGCAGGCAGTTGAGCAAAGATTCAATTTGATTTATGCGTAAAAGCCTTGAAAAAGACAACTTTCACTGAGTTGGTTATTCCTGAATGAATAAAAGAAGCACCATTTATGTAACAGTAGCTTAGACACAGCTATAGCTATAGCTATACAGCTGTTCTGAATCAGTCACGGTCTGAGGAACAGGGTTTCATTTAAACAAAAAGGGTTTGGAAAGGCCAAGGATGAGCAGCTGCACAATATTCTGTTCCCTGGCTTTCGACACAAAAGTTCTGAGTTTAGTTTAAATCTACATACAGTACACGTGGTTTTCCACTGAAGTACAAATCCTGTATGGTAATCAATGAATGTTAAAGAACTGTTATTTAGTAAGACAGCTTTACAGAAGTTTTCGTCTTATTGTGAGTTTACGTTATGTAACGTGGACAGACCCCACGCCACTTTCAATTCGACAAGATGCAGAGCTGAGGCACGACAAGTTTGAATAAGTCCCATCACAGTGCAGAGAATAAGCAACTGGCTCACTGCATTATCCCCTCAGCGTTATTAACATGCTGCAGCATACATGAAACCTGATTAATAATTAAATCTTTATCTATTTAGCAAAATGCTGTCAGTCAGATGGAGGCAGTATACATTATGCAGATTGGACATTGCCTTTCAAGGAGAACTAACGTGGCACAGTGAATTCAGCCACCATGATATCTATATATGTTGACGTTTTCATTTAGAGGAGAGAAAATGGTAGGTCTGTTGCATTGTGCCACTGTTCTAGGGGTGACAGGGTGATTTCCTTGAGGGGATTTTTGTCTCACTTTCAATAACATTAAAAATGGTGCATTACGTGAGATGGTGTCTTCAACAGTAGACTGCAATTCCCTCCATAGTTTTTTAAGAAAAGAACTGCGAGATGAATCCAATGAAAGGGATTGTTTCAACCATTGTGGACACCAACAGAAAATGGCTTGCAAATTGTACATTCAGAGGTCATTTCGAAAAGGTTAATATAATTTTGAATTTGGTAGTATGCGCTATTAAAATTAATACCGTTATTCATATTCAAAAAGCTGAAGTAAAAAAATTACTGTAGGGAGCAGTGGCCTTGGGTGCAGAAGTCACTGATGTAAGGGAAGAGTTGCATCGTTCCATTCATTAAAATGAATAGAGCCAAGCGCATGTCCTCCCCATCTTCTCCAGAGACGTAGCCAAATGTAATTATACCTTTCCAGGTGAAGGGGCCCAGGGGCTCACTGGTGACTGAGGAAATTACAATTGCATGGTTTAATTTAAGCAGACAATAATATGAAGCCATATGAGCGAGTGATTGGTGAGTGAATCCAGTGGTGGTGTTAAATAAAATAAATAAAAATGCTCAAGAACAGTGCAAATACGAGGACCTTGTCCCCATTCATAGAAGCCAGTCTTTCATAGAGAAAAATACTCCCAACAATATACACTGATCAGCTCAACATTAAATCACTGACAGATGAAGCGAACACATTGAGCATCTCGTTACAATACAGTGTTCTGCTGGGAAACCTCAGGCCCAGGCATTCATCTGGATGTTCCTTTGACATGTACCACTCAGACCAAGCACAGCCCTCCATGACAACAGCACTCCCCAGTGGCAGGGGCCTCCCTCACGGGGACAATGCCATGATGCAAAAACCGCTCTGAAACACAACAAAGAGTCCGAGGCGTTGACCTGGCCTCCAAACTCCCCAAATCCTGACCTCATCAGGCATCCAACACATGACCATGTAGTAAAAACTAGACTAGCAAAATGTGGAAACGGCCAAACGTCTGGGATAACTCCCAAATTTCAGAGGATATGGAATATCACTACAAGAAGTTTGGCAAATCACCTGAGCCGTATTGCAACAGCTAAAGTGTTCTTTTGACTATTATGACAGATGTTGGTGCAATGTTGGTGCAAGCTGAAGTCCAGTTATTGTCCTTGTTTCTATAGTCCAGGGAGTCATGTTCCAGCCTTAATACACAGTTGGTTATGTTTCCATAGTCAGCTCTCCAAAACCCACAAAATAAGACACAGTTATTACCAAGATGGCACAGATGAGTGTCTCTCAATTTTTGTATTTATGTGGGGCTGGCTAATAGCTATATTTCAAATTAGAGTTTTTAGACCCCAGTTAAATGTTTTCCGTGGTGGCCCCATAAATAGAAGTACTAAGAAGTCCAAAACAGAAAAAGACTTAACACAGCTTTTCAATTTATGCTACACTCAAAGCCTAACATTAGTTTAAAAGTTAATTATAATGGGCCACAACGCATTCTTCACATAGAGCCCTTAATGGCCATTCAAATGAGCCTCGAATCAGAAAAAAAAGAAAGAAAAAGAAAAAAGAAAGAAAGAAACTCAAGACAGAAAGACACAATTGCTTGCATGGAAAGAGCACGAATTAAATAAGAAAAAAAACCCAACTCCTACTTCCTATTGTGTCATTGTTTGAGGGATACTGAGCATGGCGATGTTTTCCTTTACCTGTTACACCTTAGTATTCACTTGAGGCCTCGCTTGAGTGAGATTAACAGATTACTTACAAGAGTTCACAGGAGAAAACTGAGCGTGTGACATCTCACAGAGCAGAATAAGATGACATATTGTAGGTATGTGTTACAGTGCTCACTGTAGGTATTTTAGATGCTCATTATTAAGCCAAAGGACTTATTTACACTACACAGAGACTTCACAAAGATGGAAATACACCAACACTGCATGATTTCACTATCGCTGTGTTGCATTTTTGGAATGAGTGGCTTTTGACCCTATGAATTGTCTGCAATTTGCACAACTTTTCCCTGTGGTTCTAGGATAAATAACCCCCTCCGCCACATTAGCTGTATACACCACAGGACATTCATAAGGGCTACACTGCAATGACATTAATTTAAACCCTTACTAAAAGCAACCAGAGAAATCAAATAATGGATTGAAAAATGAGGCAAATATAGGAAAACAGGCAAGGGTAATACAGGAACAGTCATTTTTCACTGCTCTTTCAATATATACTCCTAACCCCCAATAGTGTTGTTTTATAGTAACAATATTTATTTAATGCCCCTCTCCTCAAGGGGTGTTTCTTGGCAGAAAACAACCATTTTATACTGCATCAACACAATTTTTATACACATTCACATTCATTAAGTAAGAGTAAGGCCGTCTGAAAATTGAAATATGCATTGCTGCTGTCCTAGCCTCCGTTTGAATGTTCCCTCTGAGGACATCATGAAAATGATTAAGCATGTTACATACATCGATGCATACTTTAGCAGTTACCTACTGTCTATAGTATTCTTTGTGCCTCAATTGACCTCATGAACAGTTCTTTCTAATTACCTTTTCATGTCGCTGCTCACTGCAGATCAGTATAAATTAAAGTGGTACAACTGCTCTCTAAATGGCCATTTACAGGGTAAAAATGAAGGAACAAAGACCTCTTTACTACTAGCACTGCTGATTATTCTTGGAAGCAAAGGCAATTCTGGCTGTGTAAAGATGTTAAAGAGACATTACCAGTCTGGGGCCTGGCACAGCAAGGAAGCAGAACAAACACAAAAGTGCTCTTTATTTGTTTTTTCACCTCCTCTGTGCTTGTCTTAAATAGGTTAAAGTCATCAATATTCTATTAGTATCCTGTTGAACATGGAACATCACAGAGTTAAAGGATAACTGCAAATCAAAAACTGATTTGAACAGTTTAAATTAATAATGGCATTTTTAACATACATTAATTTTAATATACAGAGACCAGCAATTTATGCACATTCTAATTAATGAATTCTTTTTCATCTTTGTTCATTTGAAGGTGGGGAGAACCTCACATTTTGTTGTACGGTGAAGTCTCGAGTAAGACTCGAGTGGTCAGCTACATGCTTAACATTTACTCCACCCACTTCACATTAGTAATTAAAAGTAATTATCCACATTCACCTCAGCCAGACAGCATTTTCTACTGTACATGAGAGCATGTTATGGTCTGACTTTTGTTATGATTTCTCTTTACCATCATCATCTACATGGAACTGGTTTATACAGTATGATTCCAGCAGAAGCACAGATGAATTTACCCTAAGGCATGCAGCATCTATCTCTTTTATGGTGGTGGCTTACATTGTAAGATGGCAAACCAGCACAGATTACTTTCTAATACACTATGCCTCTGTTTTGTCCTGTCTGATAGAAACATATTTTTTCTATCAACAGATTTATGTAAAAAAAATATGGAGTGTATTTAGGTTCTAAAATCCCATTATGGAAATGATTTAGCTCATAGACCTTCAGGATATTTGAGAGCAGCAGAGGGTACACAGATGGTGGTTAGAGGGTTTCCTCACAACCCCTCCACAGGCCTGGTGGAAAAGGAAAGTGTTCAATCTGCAGTGCCTCACTCACTGCTCCATACATCTCTGCATTATGCAGAGGTGCAGCCTCGATGAGACAAAAAATGTCTGAAACTGAAAGGAATGTAGGTATTTCATCTCACTGTGCTACTCTATAGTATCTATATAAATGGCTACAGATTAGCATTATCATGGTCCATCAGTTTTGTGGATTTGGATCTTCAATTGTTTGTTGCATCTGCTGAAAAACTGGATGTACATGACTGCTTAAGTTAGGGGGTGATTTTTTTGTTTCTTTAATCAAATAAACAATACACCACAAAGGCAGTGTTTGCACTAGCTGACAATTTTCAGACTCTAAATAAATAAATAAATAAATAAATAAATAATGAAATTGATATTTCTTTTAGAATATGAACTCTCAGCTTACTCATATTTTTATTTTACATGTGCAGTCGATCACTTTTGTGGAGAAACTGCTTTTTAGATTAGAATACAAGCCTAAAAGTCAGCAAACAATTATTTCTCAATGAATTCTATTCTATTAAATGTGAGAGAGGAAGAGGAAGAGGAGGAAGAAGAAGAAATGTACAACAATATAAAACATGGAAAGGTAGCAATTTCTGACATTGGAGATCCTGGACCCATACAATGTATCTACACGGATGAATCCACTTGACTTGAGACTTGAGAGCCAACTACTGATACAGAAACATTTTTGATGCAAGAAGCAACAAAATTCAATTTGGCCTGCTTCTGCCTTTTCCACTGTCATCCTCTGCACATCTGTCATTCACACCACCCTGTTCAGGATGGCAGGGGCTGGACTTTATTCCAGCATGCACTGGGCAAGAATTCAGGTACAGCATGGAAAGGTCACCAGTCCATCACAGGTTTAACACAGACCAAGTTCACTCTGGATAAGTATGAATTAGATCGCTGCTCCTTTGTGGTTAAGGCTTCACATTAGGACATCTCCGTAGAAGTATACCAAACATGTTCATCTGGGAGACAATGGAGGCCACTCAGAACAGGCTTTATGGATTTTATAATTCATCTGGGAATCTCAGCAAGAGCTGGAGGATGTGGATGGGGAAGAGTTCACCTGAGTTACTCTTAGGCCTGTCACAATTATTACAAAATTACCTGATTATTTGAGCTGACCTCAATCGTTCCACAAAATCATTTCCATTCATCTGTCTGAAAATGGCCAGATGAAATTAACAGAAACGTCATATCTCCATATTTCCACATCATTTTAAACTATTTGAGGTTTGACTGGCACTATTTTAATGATGCCATCTTGTTGCGCCCCTTCTTCTGCTGTGGTGTAATCGCACATGACTGGAGAATTAATGCCACCAGGCTTTGTATTTATAAGTTGTTATGTATGCCATATCTGTCCTGTGCAATTTTTGTTTACAAAGCCTAAAAGGCAAACAGAAATGTATTTTTTATTCATATGTTCCAATGTTGAGTGCCTGTAACTGGCTTGTCTTCATCCATGTGTAATGTAAAACTATCATTAGGCTTATACTATTATAGTGACATGAAATGAACAGAAAAGGGCAAAACAAAGTGAATTAGTCGTCAACTAAAATTTCAAAAATTCATAGAATTTCCTTGTTACTCTGTCTGCTCTGTTGCCGCTGCAACTGAGAACACACAGGAAATGGCTACAACGAATGGATGCATTACATGACATGAAGAACAGTGGATTGATGTCTTTGCCTATGTATGATTTTTCATAATCGATTAAGGTGTGTTCTTTAGCAACACCTTCTTGGCAACACGTCACGCCTTGAGATTTGTAACTTCAGACTTCAGAGTTTGATTTTGCCGTGCTCAACAGCAGAGCAACTTTATTTTCTTCTAATCTCATCTTCTCCCTGAGGACATTACTCATGCTCTTTTTCATCAACATTCCCTGGGAAATGAACACTACCAGTTCCTAGAGTCCTATTTACCAAACTCCCTTGGGTGCTTTCACAGTCTTTTGGGAACTGGGAGTGGCACAAATAGGGCCTGTTGAATCAAATGTGAATTTAAATGTGAGGCATACTCATGCATAAACCAAACAAAGTGACATTTACCAGAACTAGTTCTGGAGCTCAAGAAACTGGAAAAAGCAGAACGCACACAGCTTGTTTTTACGATGAGAAAACACTGATGATCCCCTAAATCTGTAAATAACAAGTAAATAACACAAAACCATAGGTAAGCACAAATAAAAATCGTATTTAGCTTAACTGAGTTATACCAATTCTAATACATTAAGAGCTGAAACGATCAACTGATCAATAGAAAATTAATCAGCACCTATTTTGATCATTTAATAATGAAATTATTTTTCAAGCAGAAATGAACAAACAGTACTTAGTTCTAGTCAGCTGTGAGGATTTGCTATTACTTGCTGTTTTTACATAACAGTGTACTGGCAATCCTTGGGTTTTGCGAGTATGGGTCTGACAGTCATGCAGCCTTAGTTGCTATGTTAGACAACTTGTTGACATCACGGCAAATAGGAAATGCAGTTCAACAAGTCCTCCAACCTAAACGATCATACAGATCATCACCAATTCAGGTCTTACATCTGTCATAAGCTAAATGTCTAATCAGGTAAAAGTCAGTAGCTCACAACCTTAACTGGTAGTTAAAGTGGAGGTGAAACAGGTCTGTTATGTGGGGTGTGTGGGTGTGAGAGTGAAGGAGAAAGAGACAGAAGGACAGGCCTTATTTCTCAGTCTTTTTTTTTTTTTTTTTTTTTCCCACCCGGAACCTCGCTGGGTACTGTGTGGTCTGTCTGTAAAGTGCAGCATTATTCTTCTTTTAGTCACTGAAACAGAACAGAAAGTGATTTAATGGTAGAGAACTGAGCTCAAAGTACAGAACCAGTCTAATGAAAAAGTTATGATATAAAGGAGTAAATGTTGAGAAAATACAAGCTGGGAGTAAATTGAACATCAGATGACTCACTCGTCTGGTGTTCATAATAATCTCAACTCTCTCTGCTGATGTGCCCTTATATTACATTACACTGATGTTAGGCTGTTATTATGTTATTCCATTATTTTTGATTGATACATGTTTTACCTTTTCACATTTATGGATAATATATGTTTCTTTAACATTTTCATATAGCACTTATATTCATTTGTTTGTTTGTAGGCTATTCCATTCTAATTCTGATTAACAGGATGATATAAAAACAGATGGTTATCAGGTAATTTAGTTTATATTCGATATATTTTTATCACAATACTGGGTTTGTTCATTTCATACTTGTCTAGAGCTAATGTAGCAGCCTTTGTTTGCATATAACTAATTTTTTTTAGCCATTTAAAATTAAAGTGTATCTTGCTGTCTCTGTTTTGTCTGTATGGTTTGGAAAACATCAATTGTAGCCCTCTGGAAAGAAAACGTCTGTCCCCAGTGAATTCATCTATGGCCTTGTCAGACCACAAAGCACAAACTGAAATTGTGGCTTTGGCTTTGTCATGCTTAATCTGACTAATTAAAAAAGAAAAAATCTCCCAAGGTTGTTTGAGAGTAATCCGAATTTTTTCATTCAAAGAAGCAAGAATTTGGAGGTGCTTACAAGACACTGGGCAGGGATTCAGCGGTACTAGCTATGTGTATGTATATATATATATATATATGTATGTGTGTATGTGTATGTTCCTGTACCTGATTCTCAACATATATCACCTGAAAGTAGCCAAAGTTCCTAAAGTACCTAGTCATGCCCTCCCTCTCCTATTTGCACATGCTCAGGGGTGAGTGGGTGAGTGGATGAGAACCTGAGCTGGAGTGCAGCCAAGCCGTGGCAGACACATTAGACAGTTGTAAGCACAAAGTAAGGTCATGCTCAAACTTAAGTGGCCAAGACTGTGAACCTGCGCCCTGCTCACTGGAGAGGTTAATAGGGATTAACAAAGAAGGGCTCTCTTGGGAGACACAGTTGTGTTGCCTGTTTATAAAAGCGAGCGTGGACTTGACATACAGCAGCGCCTACAATGGACAATAGGAAACTGCAGTTCCAGGGGCCATAATTGGTACCAGTTTCTTCTTGTCTTCTTGAGAAGTAGAAACAGAAAAGTGTTTGTGTTTTCTCATGGTTGGACACGTCTTTTTTCCTACATGCTGTTGTAAAGGGTCTGGTGCAAACAAGTGCATATCAGTCATGGCGTGAGTGTGGAGAGATTGATAACAGTGAGATATTGTGGCATGGACCTGTGGCAGTTTGGGCTAGGTCAGCAATCCACCCCCCACCCCACCCCCAAGGCTTAGGTAATGAACAGATAGAGCTGTTATCATCACTGCGATAAAGGCAGGACAGAACCACCACATCAATACAGGGACATCACTAAGGATGCACCATCTCTGAGAGCTGAGAGGCCAAAGCCTCAGTCGTAAAGTCGGGTCTTACACCTTCATAACATTTAGATTTAGAGGGCTGGCGTGCTTTGCTTATTCTTCTTGGAGTTAGGTCAACAAATGTGAGAATTTTTTAATTAAAAATAGATGATCTGCAACCAGGCACATTATATCAGAATAATATATGACTTAGAAGCTGTCTTATTCCACTACTTTAACTTATAAAAGATTGTTTTGAAATGCAAAAAAACAAAGTTTAGTCACCTGTCTGTACACAGTAATGCTTAACTGGCAACATGCAAGTATACCTGCTACCAGTACCAGGTGATGATGTAGAACTTAATCCAATTTATATCTTCTTGGCAAGTGACATGTAGTCATAACGGCCAATATTATAACCTCACATTAATACTCAATGAGGGACAACATAAATTACGCAAAATAAACTGAGGAATACAAGCACATCAGCCAGCGGCATTTATGTCAGGTGGTTGAATGCCGTTAGCAGTTATTGTGCGATGCTTTTGCGCACAGTGAAAAATAAATGAATGAGCGTTTTCACAGTGTTAATTCCCCTTTAGTGAATGATCTGCTGCAGCAATTAAGTCATAACTCAACAAAATAAGGATTATGTTAATGCTCTGTATTACATACGGATACATACACTGGAATGAGGACAGTGAAAAATAAAGTGCTGTTGAAATATTTGCATATGAAAACATGCATGCTGGTAATGCTTGAAAACTCTACACTGCTATACTGCCATCCTATGTCCCCATCTATTTCATTTCCTGTTACTCTCTTGGTACCTTTTTTCTGTTGTATTTTTTCCTCCCCTCTCATTCCCACCATTTCGTCATTATTTCTGTTGCCAGTGATTTGTTTCCCATTCCTCCTCCTCTTTTACCTCTCATTATCTCCCTCCTTTCTGCTCACTCTCAGTGCATCCCTTCTTTTTCCTCCCGTCTTTCTCCCCCACTCTCTTGTCTCGACACCTTCCGTCATTTACTTTTCTGCCTTCCTCTCACCTATCACTCTCCTCCTCCCTCCTCACTTCATCATTCCATCTTTGTACTGGTGCAGCTGCAGAAATGAGACTTGGCTGTGACTAATCTGCTGGCAAAGCCTCCGAGGGCCCCTTGTGGTGGTGCCTCTTCACAGAGGACACATGTGATTGATTGAACCTGGGGAAAACTTTGTCAGGCTGGCCATCATGACTGGATCTCTTGCCTGATAATAAATCCCCCCCACCCCCTCCAGTACTGTGGGGAGACACGGGTGTCATGTGGCGCATTTTCATGACACATGGTGCCCCGCACTATTACCGTTGATCCACACAGCCAGATTCCACTTTCTCTTATACATACAGTCTCACTCGCTTTCTACTCCCATGGCTCCACGCCCCTGACCCTAAACTAGCTGACACCTTTTTTTATGTGCAGTGTGTGTTTGAACAGGGTGGGATGTGAAAGAAAAACTGGGTAATGTGTGTGTGAATGTGTGTTATTGTGAATATGAGCATTAGTCTGTCCAAATATGGAAACACAGGGCGTCTATTTGCTAAGTGTCTAAGTGTGCAACCAATCATTCCAAAAACCCCCCTTCTTGGTGCTAAGCCTAGTGTGCATATCAGATGAGGGCTGGAGAGAGAGATCGGGGGAATTACTTTTATCGGCAAAGTGTCATGACAAATTGATTTTCTCACTTAAATCCCAGACAATGGACAAGACATAGCAGGTTGACTGTTTCTCTCCCTAAATGGCCCATTTTCTCTTTCCTTCACAGATCAACGCCACCAAGTCATTAAGAATCGCGAGGTAGACCCCAGCGCCGAAACCAGGGGGGCTACAGTGCCAACTCTCTCTGTTTCTCTCTCTCCCTTTCTCTCTCTCTTCACCTCTCCCCTCTCTGTCCCACACATGTTCATTTATCAAGTTTGCTACTGATAGCTCTGGAGCACAAGTCCATGTATTCTATCACAGGCTCAGTCACCCATTGAAAAGACTACGAGGTACGTTTGTCATTGTGCTGCTGGATTCTTAGTGAAGTTAGTGCACACAAGCCCCCATACATACACTTAAGAGTTACAGTAAAACACAGAGAAGAGAAATCTATATGTTTAAGTATTGTTAACCATTAACCAGTGCTAATGCTGCTGACTCATGGTGTGCTCATGGTCAGATGAGTCTGCATTTTCAAATATGTTACCATACAATGATGAAACAACGATAACAAAACAGTATGTAATACAAAATAGTCACAGATTATGTACATTTACCAACTTTAAAGCCTTTTCAAGTTGATTTTTCATGTTTCATGTGAAATGAATGTCATATTATGAACATATACATTATATAATATGTTTTATATATAAGTTAAGGGTAAAATACAATGGGGCTGTCATGACATGCAGTGACCAATGATGATGTGTGGGACTATGCCAATAACCTATTTCTGTTTCAATATTCACTTCCAAGAATGGCACGTCCTCTATCCCAACTACTGTCTTCACATCTCCAGTGTTGATTCGATAAGTAAGGTAACATGCATGTGTGCTGCCTTTTAGCCCTTGCACCTGGTATAAGTGATTAAAACCAACAGCCATGCTCTACCCACAGACTGAGAGCGACAGTACATTTGACTTGATCTTCTCTGAGAGCACTGGTCCCAAAGCACACAATACTGAGCCATAAGATTACAGCACCTTTTTCAAATGAAATCTCCAGCGCTTTCTGTGCAGAGCTTTCAGTGAACTAGGTTTTCTACAGTACAGTCCAAATACATGTAATGCAGAATGAATTCCAAAATAAAGGTAATATGTGTTTGGAATACGGCACATTATTTTTGCTTTGATACACAAGTGTATTCAGATGTGGTAATAGTCCTAATAATGTGTGGTAGTGTAATTCATGCAAAGTCTGACATTTACAACCATATGTTGCTACACACTGCAGGCAGGTCTCGAGGTAATTTTTGTGGGAAGTCATCTGAAAACCATTACACTCTGCTTTTGTAAATCTTCTATAATTTATGTGAACAGTAAGAGACATTCAACAGTCTCAGCATTAGTGTTCACTTGCCAAAAAAGAAAAAGAAAAGAGGTCCAAACATAACCAAAGTCACTTATGTTAGTAGGCATGTTTTGAACTGTAGAACCTTTCTGAAAACTCCTAGCCAAGTTGTTTAGCTTCATAGCTAAAATGATACGTCAACACTAATGGCTTTGTTGTTTCATGTTATTACATAGACACTATTGGATAAAGGGGAAGATGCAATTTGGAGGAAAATTTTCTCCAGTGTGGTGAACCGTGAAGAAGTCTGATAGCTCACAGGTATAGAGAAATGACTGACTGACCTGAATATGTGTCTTGATAACCGTGGTGCGCTCGTGATAACACAAAAGTTACCATGACTGAATACAGTCATAGGTGTTACGCAGGAGACAGATTTCATGCAACAATTCCACACTCGCTGCTTCAGTTCAGGCTGCACCACCATCACCATATTCTTCCACACAGCAGTAGTAATTACAGTTACGGTAGTGAGATTCATTTACCACCTCCTCTCAGATGGCCCCAAATCATACACGTCTACAGTGAAGTCATTAGTCCCCTTTAACTTCTGTCTCTATGTATTAATAACCCAATTATTTCTTATTTGTACAACAAACACATAGGATGCTGGGTTCCACACATTTAACCGCAATAAAGCAACAGCATTTAGAGCCATGACCTCTAAATTGCACATCAATAACTGGGTTCCACACTGGTGGGAAGAACAAGTTAAATCATGTTCACAGTTCCTCGACACAGCAACAGCCTATACATGCATCTATGAAAGAAATTTGTCAAGGCTTATTTGGGAAAACATGAGGCCCAAATGTTATCAGAGTCAGGAAAAAAGGACATTTGATTGGGCTGTCATCTCGGTTTCACTGTGTATAAGACAGCTTTTCTCCAACCAGACATATGAATAGAGGAGTAAATACAACGCAGCTGGAACTCCAGTGTATGAGGAAAAACATTCATGCCTTTGGAATCAGATGCCATGCACCTAAAATCACTCATTATTTGTGTGTGTCAGAATTACATATCCACACACTGCGTGTCCAAATAGTTGGCTATCTTGCGACTCAGCATGCTGTATTCCTTCAAGCCATCTTTGATGATGTTTCCCCATTTTAGGGGGGTACACTGGTTCACATGTGATGTGCTGCCAGGAAACACAGAATTGCTGCGTGTTATTGACCCGTATGCTGTGCCAGCATGAAATCCCGCTTTGACATTTTAGCATCACCTGACTCATAAGTGTTTTTCTCTGCTGGTAAATGAGAAAATATAGATGTGTCATTAGTGTAGATCTCAGGACAGGGAGGAATTTACTGTACTGAGGTAGAAGTCAAACAACAGCAATGTAGTACTGTACCTTGTATTGCATAAAACAAGGGACATCGACTAGTGTCAAATGTATTATGACATAAAGTACCTGAAAAGAACAGGTATTATGCATGTCTTAAAAAGGAAAGAACTATACTTTCTATTTTTTGTGGCCAACATGTAATTGGTTTAAAATTGACTGAAACTACATCCTGAACTAAAATATAAGGATAGCAGGGCCTTTATTGTCATCTACCCACACAAATTATTATGTGGGGTGACTGATTACATCAGTAAAAGCCTTGTTCAAGATTGACACATCAATTGCACTGTAGCAACAGTCCCAGATGCCACTAATTGTTGTATTTGGGAGGTTTACCCAAGATGGCTTTTTAAAGCAATGGTTAGTCCTTATCCAAAACCTTTTCCCTAAAATGAAATTTAAATGTAGTGCACTTAATAACAAAAATGCATGAATCTAACCTTTGTTTGGTGTGTCCAACTAATGTGTGTTTGTATAGTAAACAAACGAGACAAATCATAATATTGCACTATAATACTAACTAGCACTACCCTTCAATACAAGAAAATTTCTGCTCTTGTACTGTCACGTCTTCTACATGGATCATTAACTGATGAGGATGCTGACTTTTTGCCTGAAACCCTGTAAGCTTGAGCCTCACTCACTTTGCATCATTACACAGCACAGTATTAGCATATTATGTATGTTGCCATCAAATGCATATTTAAGAGCCTTGTGCAGGTTTCTCATTTTCAAACAATTCAGCTGGAGACTTTAAAAAGTCAGCTAGAGACTGAGTTTTTGAGCCAGCTCACGGAGTTCTGTTACAACACTTGTCATTCCAGACAGAAAATGTGAAGCCTGCTCTTGCCTGTAACTGAAGTCAAGGGCCCATTGTTTAAACAATTCTACAGAGTCTGAGTGGTCAGTCTGCCACTATTATCACTGTAAACTGCATATGTGGGTGCTACATTTGAAAACCTAACAGGTGTAGCAACACTACCTAAGGGGCCCTTAGTGCAGAGTCACTTCGCTTATTTCCAGTGCCACTGATGACATACTAAGCAGGTTGTTACAAAATCATAATTTTCATGCATGTGCTAAGATTGGTACTGATACACTGTTCACAGCTGACAATATGTTAATAATGTAGTGCTGTTATTGTAGACTATAGTGTTATACTGATAAAGACTTTTGTTTATATCATTAAGATTGGTTAAGCATGCGTGTCCTGATGATCCCAACTGGCAACTGATGGCAGCAAAATGTTAATTTAATATATGGAGTGTTTGAAGTGGAGCAACACATTTAATACAAAAGAGCAGGGGATGTTCTAGACTCCTGAGGGCACACAAACCCACCGGCCCACTAGGAAAACTCCTGCTACTGACTGATCCACCCCTACTTAAGCTGCATGATTTCCCAGATGAAGTGCAATAGGCCACTGCACATGTATAACGTGACACGCAGTTGAAACAACTAATTTAAGACGCAAATTAAATTCAGCATGTCATTGTGGCTGAGCGGCTGTCTGTGTGGACTAGAATGCAAATAAAATGTTGGGGGTAAGGGCAAGTGAAGTTATATAATATGAATTGACAGATAACAGCCAAAGTATTTCCTCCAAATTCTAATTAATTTTAAAATAATCTCCTTGATACGTGCCACAGGCAGGTATTTACCGCAGACAGAAACAAAACTTGGCAAAGAGGGGAGGTGACTGGATTGGTTTCTCCAAAGCATCACTAGCTAAAAACTCAAAGCAACAGAAGCAGGAAGAGATATCCTTTCAATGGATCAAGCTTTTAAAATGCTGGACCCAGTATTTCCAAAACTGTAATTCTGAGGCATCTTTTTAACTACAATTATAAGCACATTATAGAAATAAAAAGAAAATGTTAATGAGCAAACACTAGATCCTGATGCACTGTTGTCCCCACAGGATGCCACCTGCATGTGGGTGGACATCACTGGTGCTGGCATCAGCATCATTAACACCCTCCATTATAATCAATCCTCCTCTACCTACTCTGTATAATTATTTCAATTTGTGAGCAATGACATTAGAAGTTTTCAGGTTTAACTCTGTTATGTCACCAGCAGTTGGTCTCAGTTCAACACTCTGTTTCTATAGCAACCACTACTGACACAGCTCCATAGCAGCTGTAGTTAAACTGACATTGTTACATCCACCATTTTGTCAGATCTGAGATTAAGGTTTAGTCCAAAATCACACCCTTGGTTACATATACCCTCCAAATATATCAGCCAATAAACAGTTGACTCAAACATGAGCAGTAAATAGAGATCTGAGACAGTTTACTATTTGACAGAACTGGAGGCCGGATGGTGCCCCATTTATTTCTATGAAAGCTGCTCACTCGGGACATACTATGAAAAGTGTCATGTCTCTGTGAGCCGCCTCATGCATCTGTGTTTATGGGCCAATAGACCACGCACGCTACAGTCCTTCTAATGCGGGTGAGAGTTTGCTCTTCCAAGACCTCCGCAGGCCGAGCCTTCTGACTTCCTGTTGGCTCTCCATGCACATGAATGGGATAAAATTCGACTCCTCTGAACTTTCCAAATGTTATTGGACTGAATGGATTCAATTCTGATAATCAAGAGTCATTTTGCAAGGTTTGTGACTTCATACAGCTGCCCCTTTTTCAGTTAGTGATGAACGCCTATGGTAGTAATCCAGTTTGGTCACTGTGCTAAAATCGCTTCATCCTGGAGGAATGGTAGAGATTCATAATGGTAATTTTCACATCAGCATACAACCTACCTGCTCAGCACCAAACAGCAGACAGATACAGTTAGCAACTAGCTGATGAGTGTAGAGGAGCTAAAGAGCCAGATTTTTCTGTCAAGAGTTGATAGATACCATGGTGGAGACCAAAAACAGAGCTAAAGAAGAGAGAATACTGGGCTTACATTTGCCAGGTGACAGTTAATGTTAATGTTGCTCCCTAACTGCTGGATGCGTAACTAAGCAACCTCAAATTTGCCCTAAAAGGTGATGTGATGTCAATGTTGTGTTCACAACACATTTTATGCTGCTCCCAAGTGGTTATAAATAAATAAGGAAATAGATCAGTTATTGCATATTTAAACTTATCTTTTATTGGTGAATTTGAAATTAGCTCTCTGGATTATAAACCAAATGGTTAATAGAAAGTTAAATTACCATCAATCCATAATAAGTTACTTAGTCTTAATCTCAACATTTTTATGAGCTACTAGGATACATAACTTTTTGGTGTTAAATTATCTAATTTTTATATTGTCAACACATGCTTTCTTCTAGATCCATTTGGCAGGTTAGCTGGTGTCAATTCTAATCCCCATTTGTGAATATATTATTGAGAGAAGGTTACCTGACTCCAAATTTCTGTCCCGCTGAATTAAACTTCAATAGTCTTATTTGTTATTAAAACCCTCAGAGAGGGGGACTTACACGTTTCAAGCTGTGTTTTTGTGCATTTGTGCGTTTGCGTGTGTCTCACCAAGACACTTGAATTTGAAAGCAACAGAAGGGGATAAAACAGATGACCTTTTAATAATAACCTTTTCACAGTGGGGTCTCCTGTCGTAATCACTGTCAACCCAATATTTTAGAAATAGAAATCCTCTTATATGTGTCCTTCTCTGTCTTACTCTGAGAGTGGCCATAGGTCTGTTTCCCCCCAACAGGCTTGTCATGAGTTTGCAGCCATCAACATGCTCTCACTGACATTCTCTAGGGGGTTAAGTCTGTGATGACCATCCTGTAAAGCAAGGATTCCCATGTAAAGCTGCCTCCGTTTATCACCCGGACCATGTTTCTGTGTGTTCTCCTCTCTCCCCTGTCCTCCCAGGTGACCAAGGTATGACATGTGTCAGTGGTGCGTGTTAGTGTTGGGAGATGGAATGGGGAAAGGGCAGGGTTAGTCTCCCTTGTATCAGAAGTCAATGATTCAGTGGGGTGAGAAGGACATTCTGCAACAGTGAACACTTTCTTTAAAGCGTTCTATTTCCCTGCACACATTTCCATTCCTTGCTTAATGCTGTCTGTTCTTTCCACTCAACTCTATTTATCACCTGGCAAAAACTGCCAGACTTCCAAGTCTGCTAATTATCATGCACCAAACTTAATGAAGTAGCTTTATTATAGACCTGACATGGGTGCTGAATTATTTGAGATATGACATGATGAATAAAATATGTAAACACAATACATGCCATGATAAGTATTAATCCCATTAGATAACACAGAGAAGTCAAGAAATAACTTATTTTCTGTTGTGATGCCTTTTATAAAAAAAGACAGAAATGTACTGAACTGCATATAGTGTATGTACCAGTGCATAGAAATTATAAAAGTATTGTAGGATTTTCCATTTGCATAACAAAGGGCAATGTTTCGGCTCAGTGCTAATCCTGTCTTAACAAGGCTAAGGGTCGGGTTATGCACGAACACAACTGGTTTGTGTGACGTGTTGTCTGACCACGTTGGAAATTAAATGTGTTCTGAACAAACTGAAAGATGGACAGAAAAGCCAGCTGTCATAGATGTAAAGGTTTCCAAAGCCATTTAACTGCCCAATAAGCAGTTCTTGCTCAGCTTTACTGGCAGCAGATTTTACAGCCCTGCTAGCAGCTTTGTGAGGCTGTACTCCGGGACATCGCTGCTCTGATGTACATTATTACACCTGCATGCTAAGACGCTCAACAACACCTACATGATGACGTTTAGCTGGTATGATGTATGATGCTTTAGCATGCCTGCATACTAACCTTTGCTAATTAGCACTAAACACAAAGTACAGCTGATAATGTTAGAAACCAAAATACTGGACAAATTAGAAAATGTTAACATTTTTCATTACAATTCACCCTCAGGGGAACATGAATGTGTGTACCAAATTTCAATCAATCAATCAAACAGTGGTCAAAACACTTTAAATGTGAAAAACTACTCTTTCTGTCAGTAGCGATGATTCACTATAGCCTGTTTTAGGATTTGATCTTAGATGTACTGAACACTTCTACTCTTCTCTACTGCAGCTAAGTACAAATAGGCATTTCCTCAAATATTTGGATAACTGCCTTTAACAAGATACATGTGTGCAACTAAGTGTAAAGTGTAAAATAAAATTCATAAATGTAATGTGACACGTTGGCCTTGTAAACATGCAAGTACCACTTTGATTTGCCTTACTGTTATCCATTAAAGTGGTGAATTGCTATTTCTGTTCCAAAGCCACATGGCTGTCAGTATTACTCACAGATCCTTGAAAACTTTGACGTGTAGTTTTGGAGCCTGTCTAAACACAGTCCAAAATCCTTTGTCATTTAAATTTGGTTACTTTGTTTACAGTGGCACATTGTTTTTAATAGTTAGGATTCTTCTAGGTCACAGATGTAGGAAAATTGTTGACAGCCTCTTTTGAATGAAAGATTTGTGTTTAACCAAAACATCCAAGGAAAAATGAAAGCTGGTTTAATGCCTCACAGTTCCGAAGTTTCAAGCAACAATGTGAATTGATTTATAAAAAGACACATGGATGCTATCTGCGCAAGATCAGTTTATCCTCAGCCCATTATCAAACTTTTCACCACATTTCTATGAAATCTGTTATCCTGCAAACTAGCACATAAAGATAAA
The DNA here is from genome assembly GCF_001640805.2 of Lates calcarifer. Taxonomy (NCBI): domain Eukaryota; kingdom Metazoa; phylum Chordata; class Actinopteri; family Centropomidae; genus Lates; species Lates calcarifer. Next base: position 13,411,971 of record NC_066837.1, on the reverse strand, counting down.
AGACTGCCAGCAAGTAAAAAGGTAATCAATTAACACATAGCCAGTGGCTTTGCCTCTTTGCCTCTACAGGAAACCAACAGATCTGAGCTTTCAGTGCTCAAATCAGCTGGCAAATCATCATGATGTCATGCTATTTCATAATATCGACCTTTTGACATGAATCTGCTGCAAAAACCGGTCATCTGCCTTTTCAGAATTATTCTGAAGGTTCTTACAGCATGCCTGCTTTGCAAATGTAACAAAAATAGCTCATAAATTATCTTCCCCAACACCGGTCTGTTATTTTTTAATATTACTTTAATACTACTATGAATTGCCATTTTACAAAGTGAAGAAATTGCAGTAATTCTACAAAATTATTATTATTATTATTATGTTCAGTGTCAAAGTTTTTAAACAATTGCCTTTTTTTTGGTTGTTTGTTCTTGTTTATTTTTGTAATATCTACTGATGGCACTACAATATTATTAACGTTGTAGGTGACTGACAACCCCCTGACTCCACCTTCGAAGATTGTCTCAGTAGCTCTGATTCCTGTTCAGTGATAGTGCCATAAGACAAAGAAATCTGTTTATTGTGTCTGAGTGCTCTTGTGCTTTTTGACACTTGTGCAAGATGTGTGCTTCAGGTAATGTGGAGGAATATATCAAATATATATGTGTTTGTAGAGGTCTGTAAAATGCTGATGCTATCTATTCCAGGAAATGCATTTGTTTTTTCTTGTACTTTATATTATGATACATGTCTGTTTTCTGCAATCACACATCATCTAATGTATTTTTACACATTGTTGGCAGCATCAGTATCTAACAACTGCCAGCACTTGGCTGATTTCTCAAGTGCATTTTGTCAGTCTAATAATATATACTGATCTAAGCACAGCAGCAGCTGAAACCAGTGCTCTGCAGCTGGCTGTCTGCTGCCGGATAAACGTTTCAGCCTGCTCCAAATATGACAGCATGAATAAATAAATCACACTCAGCTGACCATCAGATAAGTGTGTCCCTGTAACTTTAAAGTTTCAATCATCAACTGCCCACAGAAAAATCCAGCCAAAAGACAAAATAACTACAATCATAAAATCACATGAGCAGCACAGGGACAAAAAGCCAAAAACATATGATCAACATCATTTTTCTGAGCAGTCTTAGACTGGAATTTTAGACAGGCAGCAGCATCGACTGTCATAATGAATTAATTGTGTGCAATTTTTTTGGGTGCTATGAGGCTGCAAAGAGGGGGGCAATCGTTTCCCCGGGGTTTTATATACAGAGAAGATTCATTTTGGCACACCATGAAGCTGTTGATGGTGGGCAGCAGTAGAATAATGGCCAGTTGCAAATGTACCATTACTTCTCACTATATGCTTGACTTTCATAATTCCTGCTTCTAGTGTTTTCTTTTACAGTCCAAACACATTTTATTTGAAATAAAGTTATATTTTCATGAAAAAGTTGCATAATACAGATTTATACAATTATTTCACAACTGTAGATGCCAAGAAAGTGTAAAAAACAAAGTGAAAATGGATAAGAAAATGGATACTGAATAGAACATAAGCTGATCCTCAAGATATGTTACATCATTTTACTCATTTTAGAGGTTTTTCAGCTGTGCATGCGTGGGCGTGTGTGAAATTGTTGAGCATGTATGTGTTTTTCTGTGTTAATGTAGCGGCCCTCTTGTGACACTGCTGCAGTCTCCCTCGAGGGGTTAAAGTGTCATAATCACCCCCGTGCTCGTTCGCCTGGCCTTGAGGATGTTAAAAATGAGCACTCTCGGCAACGGAGGTGACATGAAACTTCTTTAAAAATGATGGCGAAACTTTGATAAGTCCTCAACAGGGACATGAACTGTCAGGAAGACGGATACCTCAAGTGAAGCAGGGACCTTTCATTAATGTAACACAATCCCTCTACCATCTGTTTAAGCTGACATCAAGAGGGTCCTTTTGAAGCACTCGTGAGCCTTGTGTGTGAACCACCCAATGGCATTGCTTAACATTGACACTCCTAGGACTCTCCAGGTAATTAACTGTGCTTCTCTGTTCTTACAGTACCTGTACACCACCTGCACACTTTCTTCAACATATGTTTGATCAAGGAAAATTAAACATAACAAGGTGTTGTAAGTATGCAATAATATGTTCCACAGCTTTGTTCAGGTAAAAATTAGAAAAATAATAAATGAAAAATGAGCCAGAATTTTGTTTACACTTAAGATGATGTTCTGACACTCGATCCTAAGTAATAGTGAATGTCTTGTTTTTCCTGTTGATTTCCGTTTTTTGTCTCATTAAAGGGCACTCCCTTTCATTGCCTTGCAATGAAAGCAATTGATCTCACTGAATGGCTAATGTTAGAAACTTTGATTTACCAAAAAAATTAGTTATAACTACAAAGCTTCCAGGACCTTGACAATTCTGATTTGGTTTTAGAAACCATAATATTATTTTTTTAAATTTCATTTGAAGCATCAGCAGTAGAATCCTGAATCTCTGAAAGCACACTGTGAGACAATTATCAAACAGAAAACTTTAAAAAGTCTCTTATATGGTTCATAGCACTGTAACACTTAGAGTGTAGCACATTGTGTATGGTTAAGTAAGTATGGACAGTTACATAGTTTATCGCATTAAAATAGAAGTGGGATATTCTGCTTAACCCTGTGTGACAGACATAAGGATGCCAACATGGCAGCACTGTGAAACCCTGGTTTTGAAAAGGGCTGTATGAATAACGTTTTACTTACTAACAACAAGTGTAAATGTGTGTGTGAATGTTTCTCAAAATCATTCCACTTAAAAGCGAATGAAAAGAAAAAGAATCCACTGTACTATCTGCCACATGCACACCACAGGAAAATCCAACTCTGCACACTCACCCATTATTCTGTTTATAAGCCTCTTCCTCTACAATTCATTCGCATCCAACTACAAATAAAAATCTCTGGCCAGCACACTACTTGATCAAGATGGTGTTGTACCTTGCTAACCTCCCCCCCCACTCCCTCTCCTTACTATCAGTATTCATGGCACTGGGCAGAGACACATTTTCAAAACAAAGCGACCGCAGCAGACAGAAAAATCCTCCAAAGCAGCCTTTAGAGTTCAGCGGAGGCCAGAAGGGGAGCTAATTTTTCATAATCAGTGACAGTTGTACTGATGTCAGAGCTTAAGTAATCATCGAGCACAAGCACAACTATCTTAGGAGGTGTCTGGCTGAGTGACAAAAGGGTCTGAAGGGGAGAAGGATGGAGTGGGAAAGCGAAAGCACTAACGCGTGTGACAGGCCCGAAAGAGAAAAACGAGAAGCAAAGTGCGGAGCCTCTAATGAGGGAGGGTGGACGCTAATTACATTTGAGAGGAAATCTCAATGCGAAACTTTATTCTAAAGGCATGGCTGATAGAAGTGGCCTCTCCTTGAACATGTTGCCTCTTTATTGTTCTTTGAGTGGCGCTCAATTAAATCGGTGGTCATGCAAGACTGAGGGAGATGCACACACAGCCGTGAGAGATTTGATGTTCGCTGTGATAGGTGTGAACACTCTGATGGCCAGATTAAACACTTAACTGAATGAAAAGAAAGAGGACAGATTACTAGACACAAATAAAGAAACAGCACCTTGTCCTTCAGTCCTTTCCTTGAATTACTGTTATCTAACCTAGTGTCTCAGTATATCTTTTTCTTTTTTTCCACTGTTCCCATAAAAACCTATTTTTTACCCAAGACTAAGTACTGTAAACAGACTCCTCATCCTCCAGTCCCAGTTGCATTTGTCCGAGGCTCATACTGCACATGAGCATATTAGCCTTGCCTGCCAGACGAGTCTGGCAAGTTGGTCAAGCTGTGAATCATGTCTGGCCTTTCTTCTGTTATCTTAGAATTTAAAAGCGTGAATGCAGTTTTTAGAAAAGAAAAAAAAATGCTGCAAAAGCATATTTTTTCATCTGAGGAGAAGATGTGGCTGCTGTTTTCCCTAATGGAGTTGGAGAGTTCAGTTGGTACCAACAAGAAAAAAAAGGAAAAAAAAAAAAAAAAGAAAGAAATAAAGCATAACCCAGTAATCACTGTTCTGTTTTCATTGGTCATGGAAAACGCACAGTGTATAAACTGTCACCGCCAGCTAAGATATCATCTCTGGATGTCTGTGTTTGTTTGTTTTTTTCCCTCTGTAGCCCAGAGACATAATTGATGAATGACTGGTGGAATCTGTGCTCAATTCATTTCCATTTTATCAACAAAATCAGACTGGAACGGTGTTCCCATCTTATACAGATGAGAAAGTACTGCTTACGTGTTAAGATATAGAACATGGTTGGATGGCTCTGGACATCGCTAGGGATAAAACCGCAAACACACAGCTGGCCTTGTGATTGGTTGAACAAGGTGAAACCACATTTATGCCAGGTTAGTGTTAACACATTACATAATGCTGCTTTAATTTCCCTTTCCTTTTTCTCTATCTAGGTTTTTTCAACAAAATACACACATTACAATATGATACGATATGGTACGCCATGATATAACATAATATTATAACTGATCAGGAGTCAAGGACACTTGACACTTGACTATATTATTATAATACATTGATAAAAACCCTAAACAGGTTTCATTGCCTGGGAACATGACAGTTTATACCAAACTTATTGGCAAGTCACCCAACAGTCTTTTAGATATTTCAGTCTGAATCCACAGTAATGGACAGACCAACACTGCATATGCCTAGAGCCACACTGCCAGCGTGGCTAAAATCATCACTGGTAGCATCTGATTGGTAAAACTGTAATAGATTCCCACACAAACACTATCTTGTCGTGTGCTTTTCACAATGTAGTCACACTGGCAGTGACAAAATGTTCCACAAAGCCTGTAACCTATCATTTCACATTACTTCTGAAGTTTGACTGTCAAAGGTATGAATGACTGTTTGGAACAGTTTTGCACTGGGAGAACCTGAAACTTTTACCAGTACACAGGAATTGGAATTTGGAGCAAAGGATATGAAAGAGGTCAGACACTATTTTCCTTGCCTGTCTGAAGTCAGAGTAGTCCCACAGTAAATGGACTGAAAAGAAGGCTGCTCTTTTCACAGCTGTCTGTGCCAGACAAGTAATTTGAGATTTCGGTTGTTAGACAAATTACCATGCTATGCCGTCATTTTGTATCTAATAAGGCTCTCTAAGGCTGGATTATAAAATAAGAGCACAAACTTTGACTAAGCACCTGCATCAGCGTAAAAAAAAATATGTGTAGCTGCAGAATGGAGCAGACATTCAACATGTTATCAATAGAGGCCCCTAGGGCAGACCTAGATGATGACCATATGTCATCCTGCCTGTGATCAATTACTGTTCTGCAGACAAACACAATCACTTCTGTCTTTTTCACTTAGAAAATCTGGGCCTGTATTTATCAAACTGGTAAAAGTGAAATTTTGGACTTACATGAAAGATGAAAGTAAAAATCCTTTTTACTCTTCCTCTCAAACTTAAGAATAAAAGCTATTTACTGTGCTTATTTTCATTCAAAAGTGAGAGCTCCAGGCATCTAGTAGCTCACAGACAAGACAGTTGTTTTAATTACAGAATTCACAGTAGGGTAGTTTCAGCCTACTATTTGAACATTTGATAGGATGTAACAACACTTTTGCTTCTTTTTTGGTGGCATTCATATTGTTTACAATAACTTTTCATGCACCCTCATTGTATGCACTTGTCACTGTGCTACTACATTCTTTCTATTATATATAATTCTGACGTATCTAACCTGTCTACTGACAGCAGAATTTCTTTCCTGCTCTAGTCTGATTTTCTTTTGTTATGATTTCAGCCAATTTCCATTTTTATTATATAAAAATGAATGTTTTTACAGAATAACATATCTGAAAATGTAAAGATTAAAAAAATAAATAAATAAACTAGCATAACCACCCTGTAGTTGTTTACCTCCACCAACCGGTCCAGTTGCAGCAAATATGGCCTTCCTTTCTGTTATTGCATTGAATAATGGCCAGAAAAGTGGTTTTGCATCATGATTTCACTGTTAAGCTGACCTTTGACTGTTTGGGTAGAAAATGTCATCACTTCATCATTTTCTCTTATTATATATTTATTTATTTAGCATATGAACTCTTGAGTTGTGGCAAAAAAGCATCTTTTGTAAGGTAGCAGTGACCTTGACCTTTGAGCACCAAATTCTAATCAGTTCACATCTGAGTCCAAGTGAATTTTTGTAAGAAATTCAAGGACATTCTCTCTTGTTCCTGAGATATTGCGTTCATGAGAATAGGACGTATGAACAGACGGACGGACAACTCGAAAACATAAAGCCTCTGGCCACAGCTGTCACTGGCACAATGACAGCATGACAGTTGGGCAGGGTAAATCCTTGTCTTTGACTGGCAATTGCCAATCTGAGCATGCATATGATTAATCATATGATCACTTGAGAGCTCCTCTTAAATGTGAGTCGGACTATCACTTGAAGCTACTGCTCACCACTACTCATACTGCATAAATGCAGTCAGACAAAAATAATGAGCAATTAGTCTTATTCCAGCATGTTAGCTCATCACACAACGCTGTTCTTGCGTGTACATGTCGGATGATTTGTGATGTTATATACAACCATATCTGCTGTAGTTCCCACTGCTGTGAAACAGCTGCTTTTCTGCTGATCCAATCAAACACAATTAGTATCTTCAACATAAACACTCTGCTTTTTCTCATCTTTCTGTCTCTGTCTGTCTCTCATACGCACACATTCGCACAATTGCATGACTTCTCCCCTCCCTTTATTAACACCACTTGCCTATAGGGAGCTGGCAAAGTTAAGTGAGCTCTCCATCTGTTAAATTAGAGAGTGTCAAAACTTTTAGCTGCTGAGTGATCCAGAGACATAATCCCATGTCTCCTTGGGTAATGAATTGTACTCATGCTAATTAGCAAGCACATGGCCAACAGTAGCAGTGAGAATGTCCTAATCAAATAGACTTATGGTTTTGTCATGTCTATGGCTTCTCTCTTCTCTCTGGGGTTGGCAGGATGGGCCTTGGCTCAAACCTCTGCTGCTTACCCTTCCCTAACACATCCCACTGAAGGGCACTTTTTTTTACTGGATGGTATAGAGCAACGTTAGCAACATTAGCACAGAGAGGCGGATGACATGTGACAATGGTTCCCAATTGCACTCGTAACAGGGACATTGCACTTACTTCTAGGATACTTTGGTTTTGAGTGACTGGCTCTTTTATTTTAAGCAGTCTGTGTAGATGGTAGAAAATATTCTGAATTAACAATTTCCGAATAGAAAAATAAACCTAATCAACAAACATCAAAAGGCAACAATACAAATATACAAACAGATGCTCAAAAACTGCATCTCCTGAACCAATATTTGCACCTTTTATGTGTGGGTTTTATCAGTCTGAGTCGATAGAGTTGATAGAGTGATAGAATGGGAGAGTGAGAGTGACACAGAGAAGGAGAAAGTCTTCAAGGGTGAATGGAGCAGAGGGTGTCTGTGTTGCTAAACACTGGCTATAATAGAGGCCAAGGATTAGATGGCAAACTTTATACCTCTGTACCCCCACCCCACCCCCTCCACACACACAAACACACGCACACACACACACAGAGCATTCTGTCAGGGCTTTATCTGGCCTTTTATTTGCCTTTATCGAGCATGGCGGAGGCAGCCCGCTCAGCGTTAACAATGTCGGGCTAAAGTCATTTCACACAACACTACTTGGTCATGTAAGCTGACAACTTTTATATTCCCTTATGTCCTTGGCTTGCTCTGTCGTATGGGCTTATCGGGAGCGGGGAGTGGCGCAACCAGTTGGTTTTCAGCACCAAGACGTGCCACAGAGTGGGGTAAATTGTGCTAATTTCAAGCCTGGAGGAACCATTACTAGGAGGTGAGCATAACTCGTAGTGGCAGGCAAAACTGCCTGGAAAGAGGGAGCACGCATTGCTCATGGATCTACTACATGCTGCACTGGGTTTAAGTGTTCAATACTGGGCGTTGGTGTGCATCAAAGCTTTCACATGCAATTTATTCTTTGGTTGATGAAGGGTGCTTGCATGTGTGTGCGCCTTTGTGCGGTGATGTGGCGGTGCTTTTGGGGTGGGGGTGTAAGGGGTTCATCTGCACAGTCTTTTAATTAACCTCATGCCCTGTTACTATCCACACAGCCAGGACTTGGCTGACCTTACACCGATTTATGCCGCAATAAAAGTGACAAGGTTATGGAAATACAGGCTGATGCAGGATGTGACAGAGGGGTTGCTGGACCAACCTTTAACAGGCTGACAGAGGCCATTATCCTTGATGTCAGATGAGGAGGCGGAAGATGGAAATGCCCCTTGCGTTTTCATGCTGCACTGCCTGCTTAACTTGCGGGCAGCGACCACGGAGATGAGCAAATGGTGGACAGCCAAACATGTTCTGTTGACTTAAGGATGACTCAAAAACATAAACCTTACTTGTCTCTTGAGAGGAATGAGCGAGGACACTAACCAAAAATACCAAAAAATAAAAAATAAATAAAAAATAAAAATAAAAAATAAAAAAAATCAACAGATTGGCAATGAAAGCTCAAAATTTGTGTAAATAAACTTTAAAATTGTCAACTGATGTATTACTGTTTATTTTAATTAATTGTCTAATCAGTTTCATGCATAATTGTATTTATCCTGCATTGTAAAACAACACATGCATACCAATATTGTCTCTTTTTACGGCTGCCATCCACTATTAAGCTAATAGTACTGGATTTTGTCACTTTCTCCCCTGATATGTCCTTGTTTTACTTCATCATTATTCAGTCCTTAATCTGAAATGACACAGGGCACATACAGTGTATGAATCACTTAATAGGGGACCTGCCATAACTGTCTTAAAATCACTATGTTTATCAATTAAATAATAAAAACCAAGGGAGAGCACAATAATCCAATTCAGTTTTGGATTGCTTGTGGCTGAATGGATCCAGTAGAGTGATGATGCCTGATTGAGTATATTGTTTTTTTCTCTCTCTGTACTGCTAAATTAATTTTAAAAATGCAATACAGGGTCCATTCAGCAGCACATAATTATCTTGTCACTCTAGTTAATTAGCATCCTATAAGGACCCACAGCTCACAAGGTAGCTGCCCATCAAACAGCAGGGCAGATGACTACATAATAAGATGACCTGAGGGAAGCGCACTCAGGTCAAAAGGTAGGTCTCCTTCCCACTGGAGCTGTGCACTGTAAACCTGGGGTTCACACTGTATTCAGACTCTGAAGAATACAGATTAATGTCAGGTCCAGTGTTAGTCATGTGGCACATCATACTCTGCATGGCCATAGTTTAAAATAAGGGTCAGATCTAACCAGTAGGACATAAAGTAATAACTAACACTAAAACACTCGGTGGTTGCCTCTAATTCTTACAGTTATCGATGATATTCAATGTATGTTAACTGAAGATAATTTAATGTGGTCACTTTTTAAGTTTAGAGCTACGACTGATCATTATTTTAAGTTTGATTAATACATTGACTATTTTCTTGATTAAATCATTGCAAATGCCCAGAACGATGCCATCAAATTGATTGTTATATCTGAGCAGCAGTCCAAAACTGCATATTTAGCTTATTATGATAAAAGACAAGGGAAAGCAGCGTCCTTACAATTGAGAAGCTAAAACTGGGAAATTTTATGAATAATTGTATTAATAATTAATAATAATTTTATTATAATCATTATTACTTGATAAAATATTTAAATAATTAATCACTTATTCGGATAATCGTTATAGGCTTGGAGTAATTTCCAATGTGAATTTTATGCTAATGGCCAAAGTCAGAACATCTCCTTTTGTATTCCTCCTAAAGTTCTTAGTCCCAGCCGTTTCAAGCTCCTCCGCCCTGTCAACAAAGCATAAAGCAACTCAACTGACTACAGCAAACACACAAAAATAAATAACTCAAAAACCCAAAATCAACTGCCAGATTCCAATGTGCTTTTCCGTGTTAATAATCAATTTGCAATCTGGCGATTTCAGTGACTCATGTTCCTCCAGCCAAACAGTTAGACAATGCGATGCCAAATACAAGGACAACAGAATAGAGGCATCACTCGAATCACACACATGCACAGTCACCAGAAGGCAAATACAATGTGTGTGTTCTTATAGTCACTGATTATCATATCAGGCATGTCAGTTAACAAAAAATAAGAATAACAAATCCTAATATCCACAGGTCTTTGATTATAAAATCATGCTGGTTTGCATCTTAACTCTCTGCAGACATGTTTTGTTTTGTTTTTTTTTCCTTTTTGCAGAGTTTGGTTTTTATATATATATATTTTTTGTCCTGCTATGTGAATAGCTTCTGGCAATGTTCATTGATCTGCTGCGCGTTGTGTCTGGATGTTGTCTTGGAGATTGGGCAGGATGAAGCAGCTTATGCAAGCAACAGTTGAAGTCATCAGGGGAAGCAGAGATTTAACCGCATATCTATGTTAGAGGAGAAGTGATGAGATATTACCAATATCAACACACTCATGCTGTGCTTAAGCACATCCATGGATCCCAGAGCCCGACGGCTGATAGAGACGCTGCTGCATATCACCGCTCTGCATGAACATCTGTTCATTACATTGAAACTGCTACATTACCAGCTGTGGAAATTAACTGGAAACGTGTGCCATAATACAGCCAAAGCTGCAGGAAAGTAGAGAGATGGTATATAGTTGGTGTTTCTGTTATCATCCTGGTGATTAAAAGTGCACATGTTGTATGGTATATACTGTAGGTCTGCAGATATAGAGTTTGACTTATTCTTCAGCATGTGTACAGTACATAGATAAGAAACAAGTGTAGCAAGAAGTAAAACACAAGGATTAATCAGTCTACTAAATAATAATTGTATGCTGTAAAACTACAGGGCCTGGCAGACATCAGAGGTAGAGTTTCTGAAGTTTTAATAATTTACAGAACACAGATTAGACATTTGTTGTCTTAAATTAATTATCTCAGCTCTCAAATTACTTAACTTGTGTGTATGAAGTAAGAATTCATACACACAGATTAACTTGACAGAAACAACCCATTATTTGTTTAAATACATTTAAAGCTAAATTAGTTAATACTTTTCTTTCTTCTGTTAAAGGGGCAGTTGAGTGGGGAGTTTTTTTTTTGGTTTCCACCAACTCCTGAGGGAAATATTTGGCTCTTTAGCTGCTTAATTCTCAGCTATGTTCACCAGCTATAGTTGCTAACTTTGTCTGGTGGCTGTGTGGTGCTGGCTAAGTAGCGCATGGTGGGTTTGTTGGATCTCTTTTAATGAAAACAGCTGCCTGCCAACATTGAAAACAAGCGTTATATCAGCAATGCCAGCGGGCTTGAAAACCAAAACAACTAGCTGAAAGATAACAAAACACTCACTCCTGTGGGTTGTCCATTAGGAGTCCATTTCACATCATTTTATCTATTACTAATACAAAATATTTATTAGTGCAACTGTAAGGGATGTCAAATATCCACAAATTCCAGTCCAAAATAAAACTATCCAATCCAAGATGCCTGTTTCTGTCCCAAACCTGATAATAACCAGCAAGAGAGTATAAACCAAGAGCAGCAAAACAACAACCAATGTAGTACCAAACCTGTATGACAAAGAGTGCCAAACACTTTCAACCATTTTAGCCTCAGTGGAAGTTAGTCTCCTAACAGTTGGGGTGCTTCTCCCTAACTGGCCACACTAACAATTAGGGATGCGCCGATACCGATACCAGTATCTGGGATTTGTCCAATACCCTGTTCCTGTACTTGTATTCATAAAAGTGTCCCGATACCACAGCACCCGATACCACTTTACGACAGCGTGACATTCAGTTGGGCGGTCAGGTGCTAATTGAGACCAAGGAGGAGCAATGTCTGCGGTGTGGAGGTATTTCAAAGTAAATGATGGTGACAAAAGTAAAGTGGATTGCAAATTATGCTCTGCAAAGTTATCAAGAGGAGGGATGAAAGAGAGTACTTTCAACACAAGCAATCCGATAAAACATCTAAAAAAAAAACATGACGCAGAGTTCAAAGAGTTTGCTAATAACGGGCTATATTTAAGTGAAATATGTGGCAAGGCTGTTTGTTGAAAAAAAAAAAAAAGCTAAAATGTCAATGACTGTACTTGTATTTGAGTAAAATGTGTGGCAATGCCATATATAATGGAATGTTCAAATGTCAGTCACAGCAATTTCTTACAGCCAGAGAATGAAACAATATCAGATGAAAAAAACATGTTTTCAAGTAAATGTACGAAGTGTAATGGCATTAATATGTACTCATATTGGTACTCGGTATTGGCAAGTACTCAAATGTAAGTACTTGTAAATTGAATTGAAAAGATGTGATATTGGTGCATCCCTACTAACAATTAACCTGAAAGCCAGGAGGTTCATTTTATAACTGAGGGTACTGAGAGAATTTAGTGATTCAAGACCACAATATATTAATTCATGGAAACAAAGGAGGCAATTATCAATTCAAAGGAACAAACAGATTAACCAATTTTCAGAAATTTTGCCCTCGGTCCTTGCTGGAAGGAAATAATTAATTCTCTTTCTCAAAATATAAAAACATCTAGAAAAAAGAGACATAATGGAATAGAGACACGATGATTTGGCATATGTAAATGACAGAAAACAGCAGCCGCTTCATGGACAAAATACAACAAGATTCCTAACAAAAGTGCTCAGTTGTCCTCTCAGATGGATGTGATGAAAAGCTGTCCATATTTGCTGTTGGATCACTACCTGGGTAATAAAGTTGCACTTAAAGAGAGAGATGGCTTCATTTTATGATCATGTTACATCACCAACAGACAAAGGTCACTGTGCAACAGCTGTTTTGTGGAACATCACATCAGTTTTGAGGTAATTAATTTTAGTAAAGTAGCACAGCTTTGAACAGGAAATGCTCTGGGGACACTGGTGACATTTTTGGTGTTTGAAGTGATTTTGTTTTCAGTCCATTGAGCAATATCTTGAGAAAATATTTAAGGAGGTGATTGATGTTATTTCCAACCGTATTAGCATTCATCTAGTGTTTACCTGTGCCTTTGTCTTTCAGCATTAGACACACTGCACAAAAAGCGCATCCCCCAGTCAGCCATTATGTTTATTAAATGTGAGTTTTAGTGGCGCTTACCGCCTCCTCTCTGTCACTCTGCCTGTGACAGAGTTGGACAGAAACATTCATTTAGTGTTGGTCTGACAAAAATAAACAACCTTGAGTCAGTGTTTGTTATAGTGACAGAACTGTGTGAGAGTTTTGCACTGAACATAGAGGAAGGGGAACAGAGAGAGAGAGAGAGAGAGAGAGTTTTCCATCTTCAGATGACCACATTAACAGCCTTCTTTGAAGAAATATGCTGTGAGAAAACACATAGCATATTTGTTCCAAGACCACACGGAACTGGTGAATTCCAATTAAATAGTGCCCTGGGACATTTGAATATCAGAACGCCGCAACTCTATGAAAGATACCTGCTCAAAGCAGCAATGGTAATGAAATGAAAATGAAAATTACTGACAATGAAGTTAACCTTAAAAATGAATCCAAAACAATTTGGGCAAATACAATTTCTGGAATATGACAACATGAAAGTGAATTAATAAATTCACCTGCTTCCCCTAGAGGTATTAACACACTGCAACCAAAACTATATCACAAAAACTAATGTGGATGTCTTTAATACAATAACAATACAATATTTCATGTTTTGTATGGTATTATTTTGACTGTAGGTCATATACTGATGGTTTTAAAGCAGTGCTTAGTGACAGTTGGAGATCAAGTTGAAACAGTATATACAGTATATAATGATTTTTCATGTTGCCTGAGATTACAGTTAATAATGTTTAAACTGGCTCTCTCCAGATTAAAATCCTGATAGATATGTCTTCCACATACAAAACACATTTTTAATATGTGACCAATGTGTATAATACATGCGCAGCTACTGTAGTTAAAAATACATCATCAATCACACATCTGGAAATATGCTACAACTAACAGAAAATGCTGCAAATAGTAATACGAGGAGCACACATACAAAACTACACACAACTAGACAGTAACACCCTCAGTGTTAATTCAGCCCTTTACAACCTCCCTGCACACCACACTAAATAAAAAAAAAAAAAAAAAAAAAAAAAAAACATCTTTGCAGGTCTTCCCAAGAGTAAATATTTTATGGCCTTTTATATTTCAAACTTGTGTTGCAGTTAAAGGCTCTGTGGGAAGGGTTTGACACCAGAGGAGTGAACGATTGCTTTCCACTGGTTATTTTTTTAGTTGCACAACTAACCTGATAGAAAGACCTGAAGGACAATAAGTTTGCTTTTCTGTTTTCAACAGAAATTGAATTTTAGGAACTATCTTAAGAAATGAATCAAGCGCAAGAAGCCATGTTTATTCATCACTGTATGAACTGCGCTACAGTCTAACCTGCACTCTTGAACCTCAGTTCAGTAGCCTTTAGACACATCAAAACACACCTTAGGTCCTGGGCACACAGCTGCTAAAGACTTCAAACATGCACCTATAACTAAACTGTGTTTACATAATAAATCAAATTTCCTTGTGAATAACACATGCTAATTAAATGATTAATTTGTAGTGGATTATTACAGTGTTGCTAGGGCTGCATGTGTACACTATTTAATAGAACAAATTTTGGCCAAGAGCCTCCGTTATCAAGCCGCAGTTTCTAGCAATAATCAGGAGGGTTATTTTAACAGAAGCGAATTAAACACACTTGTGAAACTGATTAAGTTTAAAACAGACTAAACTGAAAAATGCTCACACCATATGTAGTTGGTGTAATTATAATGCACACAGCAGCATCCAGTGCGCTTACCTGTGTCAGCAGGTTGGGTGCAAAAGGTTCCACATGGGTCAGCTTTGGGAAACAGGTCAAACACGGGACCCTTAGGGTAAAATGAGAAATATAAATTCATCACACAGAGAAATGAACAAATACTCGGATTCATCATGTGTTTGACTGAATGTTATGCTGTACGACAAATTCACAAGCAAACGAGCATGTTTTATTTTGAAAGCTGGAAAAAAAAACTTACCGCATTGATTATACCATTGTGTTATTAACTTTTTTCCAAACATAGTAAAACTTTCCATTGTCCCAGTAGCTGTAAAAATTTGCATTCAAAGGGATGTATTCACCCAACGGGACATACACTCTTATAAACAATGACAAACTCTGTCATGAATAATACATTTAGTGGGACTGCTTTGAGAATGCTAAAGCTGTTAGAGGACCAGCCCTCAAGTTTTTTTAGACTCACTGTATGTTTAAAAAAGCCAAAAAATGCTTGAAGACATAATTCTTCACTTTGAGTAAGAGATTATCAAGAAAAACAAGACATTGCAGTAAATATTTTACTCAGTTGTTTGCACCTTGCTTCACTGTATCTTTCTTTTTGCCACAAGGAACTAAAGCGAGCAATTCAGCAATGTTTGTTTTCAACCGTCCCCTGACTTAATTGCTCCATTACTTAATTAGTTATTTATCTTTCTCCACTTGAAGCCCACATGTAATCATGCCATAAGGGCTGCCACTATACACATCTGTTGTTTTCTGTTTTTTTTTGAGAGAGAGGGAGAGGGAGAGGGAGAGAGAGAGAGAGAGAGAGAGAGACTGGGAAAGAGGGAGAGAGAGACGGCATACATCCAAATTAGCATTAATGAAGTGAGTTATATGGCTGTGTATGGTGACAAAGGGGCCAGGTTTCAAAAGACACTCAATATCAAGTGACAGAGGGAGGTGAAAGGGAGGCATGTATTAACACACAAGGAACTTCCTTGACACTTTTTAATTGCCACCTTAACCTCTGGTGTCAGAGCCATTTAGTCACCACAAAAGGCATCCCATGCAAAAGGGAGGAGAAAGAAGAAAAAAAAAAAATCCAAGCTGCGCACTGCATCAAACCCACTTATCCTCCTTAGCCTCTGACACTGTGCTCCCCTATAGTGCTTTGCCAATAAACCACTAAAACTCCCTCAAGGCTCTGGTACACACGACAAGCCCACGCTACTGTTATGACCTCCTCTCGCTCGGCACTGGTAACAGGGGCTCTTAATTGCCATCCTCTGTCATCTGGGTGAACTGCGGACCTGTAACCACAGGCATCACCGGTTGCAGACAAGTACATTATGTAACATGATCTCGCTCATAACACAAAGTAAAAGGCTTGTTGCTCTATGGATCAGAAATAATGCAGGGGTCAAAAGATGAAAACTGTGAAAAGTGAAAAAAGAAAAAAAATCTGGAGGTGTGGTGTTAGAAAGACACGAGTTTACCACGGCTGTGTCTGAAATCACTCTCTACTCACTATATAGTGCCCTATATAGTGAGCTTGCCATTTTGTAGTGCTGCCTGAATGTAGAGTGAGAATTACTGTACCCTATATAGTGGACACATAGTAACCCAAAATGCATCGTGAAAAGTAATGTACAACCGATGGTCACTAACCAAGCAGTATATACCATTATGCATTGCACTCATGCTGAAAGAGAAAAATGATCTGGCAAGTTTTAATTGTGCAACAGCAAACGTGTAATTAACAGCACAGTAAAAATTAATAGTAGTAGTAGTAGTGTCTGAAAGTGTTTTGCAGATGAGCTCACTATATAGTCTGCTACACTGAACTCCCCAGATAGTGAGGAGGGAGTAGAGAATGAGTGAATGATTTCGGACAGAGCCCAAACCTCTGTAGCCTGCTGTTTGTTACTGTCTGAGGCTAGCAGCTCAAAGTTACATTAGCCGCCGTTAGCAAAACATACCCGAATCTCTGAATCCCTGTTGGCAGTCGAACTGCAATGTGGGTAATGTAGGCAGCTGGTTTTCACAAGTAACAAAAATGAATGAAATTTAAAAGCTGACATATCAGGTGATGCGGCACTGATCTCCACACTTAAACTGCCCATTGTAAGTCCAACAATGTTATAGGAGTTCTGTGCTTAATAGGTGGACTAGTCTTTCAACAGTCAACTTATACAATGGAGGAAAAAGTAAACTTTTCAAAACATGCTGTTGTAATGTAATGTTAAAAGTGATTCTGTATTTGCTGGTCTACACCTTTGTACATACTGGTTTTCAGAAAGAGACATCACACGTGAATTATGATCTGTAAATATTACTAACATTAGAAATAATACTTAGCTCTCCAGATAAGGCTTTACATTTGGCGGTGGACCTGAGCATGATAAAATATGTATATCTATTCCAAAAGGGATGTGAACACATTTTAGTAAAACATCTGTAGAGATGATTAGTCCTGATTTAGTGATCTTGTCGAGAAGGCTCCACCGCATTCTGTGTTGTCATTTGGGTTTGGAAATTTTGCTCTATTTTTAATCAGTTCTGTGGATGGAATCAATAAGAGAAAAAAAATCCTCAATATTAAAAGAAAATTACCTCTTCAATCTCAAAGCAATCAAGAGACCTGTTCATCATTTCAACATATTCGATTTCTCCTCATGACCAGAAAATAAATAAGCCAGAAAAGCAATCTTATAGGAATGCTTCAGGGAAATATTTCAGTGACATACTTGTCATTTTTTTTCCCCTGAGGAAAATCTGACTGTTTTCTGACAACACCTCATTAAAAGACTAATCAAACTGAAAAACTACACAGACACACCACACACAAAAAAAGTTTTAAAAATCTAAATACCACCATCTCTCTGATGTGAACAGTAATGTGCTTTTTGAAAGTGAAGTATCCCAGTGCAGGACTTCAATGTATTCCACATTCATCTGTGTTTGTGGTTAGTCCTGGACAGTTCAGCAGACCATGATATTTCCTTAAACTAAATGTCATGAAGGCATTCAGGCATGAAATGTCAGACTAATTCAGGGCACAAGCACAAAATGTGAGCTTGCAAAGGACTTGCTCAAACCATACAGAGCAATTCATCAAAGCGAAAAGGTGGCCTGAGAAGAGTGACGTAAAAAACAAATGGTCTGCAGACACAGCTCAAATTGATTTTGCAACAAAAATTGTCTTTAAAATCTATCTCAATTTCGATGAAACATCGCTGCTCACTGATTGTAAGAGCAAAATCTATAACTTATGCCATTTTATTATAGATGTGTGAAATAACACTTGGGATATTCTGTCCTTGAAACATTACTATTGACAAAATATTTGGCAGAGAATATATTTACACAGAGGCATCAGACAAATATAAAAAAAAAATTCCATATTTCCCTCTGCAACAGGTTTCTTCTTTGATTACTCTTAATTATTGCTAATTATAACTCAGTTATTTGTGGTCTTGCCAAAGGCTGAGTTTAAAACATCAACAAGAAAGAGTTGAAAAGAAGAAAACAAGAAAAAGAAAATAAAAAAAAATATTAACAGATCACACATGAAAATTCATCGACCTTAAAGCTGTGGGTAGCAGGTACACAGATAATGAGACCTCTACCCCATCTTGGAACCAAGATGGACACAGCTAAATCAATGGGAAACACTAGACTATATTGTTGGGTAATACCACTTTGTACTAAAGTCCAGTCCTTGATACATCAGCTTTCCTGTAATCTCAAACTTGTCTCATCATTGCAGACTTGCCTTGGTCATGGTGATGAATCATCCTCATCACAGTGTCGAGTTATTTTATTTATTTGTTTATTGCCTGTTTACAGTTTTGACCTACTCCAACACTAATGATTTTGTTCTGTAGGTTACAGCACCTAACAGGAAGTAAAAATGAAAGACAACCTCTCCAGTAACTGTTCAACATTTACAAGAATGTGTGTGTCATCATCACTGTCTGCTGCACTACATACTGCATTGGGCCATTATTGCTGAGGATAATCTTAAGTGCATGTAAGGAAACAGACAGTTTGTGTATTACCAAGAGAGATGGGGAATGTGTGTGTACCGGAGATATAAGGATATGAGTGTGTGTGTATGTGTGTCTGTGGAAGCTAAAGGAAGAGTGTATGGCTCGCTCTGTGGAGATAATCTTATTGTGTAGTGTGTGATGCATCATTATGTTCTAATCTTACTGTGCATGGTGAGCACCCTTGGGATTCATGAATAGATAATCTGTGAAATTCACCCTCATGCATGAGATGCAATCTGACTTCAAAACTGGTTGGTATTTTAAAGCTCCTATAAGATGAACAAATTTTATGTTGCATAAATGACTGTTAAAATGATAGTATCACTAAAGACAGACAGACAAACCTACAACACTCTCAGGTGTCGAATTCCAGCAAATGTTCATTTAGTAGATAAACAGTGAAAGTGAAATAAGCATCTTAAACAGTTACAGTGAAGTACATGGTTGCACGAATCGCTGTAATTTTCAGTGCTGTAGTGAACCTGACGGTGACGTGTTCTCACAAAAAATTTGGAGGCATTTGTTTTCAAGAAGAGCTCCATTAGTTTATGCATTTGTGCATTTATGTTAATTGTTGATTATCTGTTCTTGCTACATGTTTAATTTCAGTGGATTGTATTTTTCAGGCTGACTGTGCTTGATTTTTGGACTTGATGCAATTAGGACAACAGCCCTGCTACTCTAGCCATTCAGTTATTATTAAATTGTATTTCCATCTTCAACACAACTTAAAGGCAACATTACGTAACTATTTTACTTTAACAGCTTCAGAAACATTTTAATGGTACATTGACTTGTAATAGGGAGAATGGTGCCTCTTTCAATCCCACTCCACACCCAAAATGCCTGTTCTTGCTCTATGTAACTTTGCACAATCTCCTGCTAGCTGAGCGACACTCACTCACTAAACTGCTCAAATTTGGAGACCAACAGAACTAATTACCACTTGTGGCTGCAGAGGATGCTGGTGCTCACTAAATTTAAATTTTGTTGCTTTAATGGACCAAAATTGCTTACAGGTTGGCCAACTTAGTCTCTTGTGCTACAAGACCAGGACTTTGTAATCAGTGTTAAGATAATACTAGCTCCCTAAGATTAGCTGCCGATTTATGGCTATGGCCCTGAGATGTCAAAATACATTATTCGCCATTTTTAATCCAGTGGAGTTTAATTTGCCATTATTAAATTTCTAAGAAGATGTAACTAAAATTGACTTAGATGGCTAATTTCGTCCTCCTCATCAGACATTACACACATTAAATTAGAAACAGGGAGAAACTGGGTAAATTCTAATCAGGATTTATTACAGGTGCTAGACTAAATTTAATACTCACTATAAGAGACAGTTGGGGTCAAATGTAAAGTGACAGTGGACTTTGATTTAGTCCTTCTTAAAGCAATTTCACATCTCTGCATCTTTGGATTTCTCTGTGTTGCCATTATGCAGCTGTGCTGAACTTTTGCCACCCAGAGTAATGAAGAAACCTAACAATCACTGTGTAATTAACCACTGAATATTCATTCAGCCTAAACCACAGCATGCCTCAGGATTTGTAGAATAGTATCAAATATTAATACATATGTAATGAGTATAGCAGTTTATAGAAGAGGTGGGATGATGAGAGCAGATGTTATTATCAAATTTGATAAATTACACAAACACTGGTCTATCAGCTATGCATAAGTCATAACACCTGACACACAATCATCATTTACAAAGTTAAAAAGGTTTTGTGCGCTCAGTTCAATTAGTTGAAAATCTGGTAAGAGGCAACACAGTAAGATGTGCATAGCCACAAAACCTCAGTGAGGAGTAAGAATAGTGATGTTCCAAGTAGTGTATTTTCACAAAATGTTTTAGAGAATTATGACATTATATGCTTTTTAATGACTCTTACTGTCCCCGTGTGTTTTGTTAATCTAAGACACTACATAAATTACATGGTTGAAAAGTGTTTGATAATTAATTTTTTTCTTTTGTGACCAACTAATTGGAAGTTTGTGGAAGACTCCTGTGAATTATACTTGTACGTCTATTCATAATATGTTTTTTATTTTTTATTTTTTATTTTCCAAGGATATTCTGACACTTATATAACTGAATGATTATGTCACTGGTCTATTTGTCATATATATCCTCTAAAGGGAGCTGTGATTACAGTGTGCTTCTTGTATTGCAAAAAACAAGCCAGACTGAGCTTAATGCTGCAAATACTGGAACACAGTGTCGTAGTAAGATGCATTAGTATTTCTAGATTTTGTCGGAAACCAATAAGTGGTGGTTTACGGACAAACGAATGGCAAAAAGAACTAACTGGAAGGCAGCCAAGCTATATTCTAGCACACACAGCAATCTGTTTCCTGAAACAAATCCATTAAGTTTTTAATCTCTTATTTGTGGGGGCTATCAGTTACAATGCAAGAACTTTACACAAAAATAGAAGACATAAATTATATAAATGTAGAAAATATACAATAAAACAATACAAATACAAGTCAATATATAAATATAAAAATATTCCCATCTAGGAATTTGTGCAGGGGAAATGATACAAACATAACGCTCCATCCACGCTGTCCATTTCAGGAATACACCCTGTCATCATTTTGGCGAGTGCTGATATTTCTCTGTGACGGCATTAATGTCCAGCAGCAACAGCCCCAGCTGCTCTGACGGTCATTGATCACTGATATTTATGGGGAAAAATTGCTGAATCAGACAGGGGGCTTATTTTACTGCTGCAATTGACAGAAAAATATCAATACTCACAGAGAGATGGAGGCGGACTGAAATGAGTGAAATGATCAAGAGAAGATGTGGCTTGTTTTCATTAGGGAGTGGCTGATAACATCAGATGATTAATCACCATCTTCTCTGCTGGTGTAATTCTCTACATGAGCCAGAAGAGAACTGTAGCAACCAACCACAATAAACTATTCTCTATAGTATAAATCAGCCTCACTCAGTACACATCTAGGGGGGAAAAAAAAGAAATGTGAAAATGTTTAATGTTTTAGCTGTGACTGTTGCACAAACTCTTTTTTGCTGACAATATCGTGAAACGTCTGTGTACTTTAAAAACTGGACCATTTATACAAGCATTGGATATTTTATTATTGTTGGTTAGAAAAGGAAAGGGTTGTGTGTGTGTGTGTGTGTGGGGGGGGGGGATCTTTGAAGTTTGCCTTGCCTTAATCCTCGAAACAAAATGGTTCAAAAAACAACCATTATACATAATGCATGGTGTATTTCTCTCGCATGATTCAAGGTCTTTTTTTTTCCAGTTCTGTGCTGGAGGCACATGAAAAAGAGCTTCCACAAAGTAAAAGCTCAGCTTTCCTGTGTTTGTTGTGGACTAGGGCACACTGCTCTCACAATGGCCGATACACTAGGCTGGTTTGATTTCCCTAGGGATATGAAGGCTATCATATCATCCAGCACTTCCTTTCAACTCTTTCCCAGTTCAATTTATAGAGTACAAACAGGGTTCAGATCCTCAACAGGAATCCCTTCCTTTGGTGAGACTCAAAAAACAATGGATAGATTTAAAACAACAATAAACACGTTGAAGAGAATGTCTCGGTCTCAGATTTCCGCTCTGCAGCATGAACTTTGTGATCTACCTGACACAGAGAATCACTCTGCTGGTGCTTACTGCTGCGATAAAGGTGAGGTGGTGAATTAATTAGATTTTTTTTTTTAAAAAACTGTGCGTTTAAATGTTATGGCTGACATTTCAATTAGAGTTTGAAGACTGCTCCACTTCTGAGAACCGATTAATGTTGCCTATTTATGTTAAAAATTCAATCTCTGACCCTTTACTCCTGATCTAGATTAAAGGGGCAATGCACCAATTTTACACATAAAAGTCACTTTATTCATCATGTGAACCACTAATAAGCCCTGAAAACAGTGGTTTACATGATGATGTCATCAGGGTTATCTCCACATCAGAGAACTCGCATTACAAACTGTGGGTGTGGAGTTTGACAGAAATGGGTGTTAACCAAAGAGGAAGGATGTAACAAAAAGATGTTATCTAGTTGAAATGAAGCACCCTGCAGTTTTAAATCTTAAACCACACTTGAATCTTTATATGACGATATCCACTCTCTGTCTCTCAGAGGTATTCTGACTTTATGCTTTTATTTTATCCTGATTCAATGACTGTAACTCTCTGTAGTCCTGTCTGAGTGAGTACAACCTATCCAAGCTTCAGCTGGGTTACAATGCCACGGCAAAACGGCAACCCCCATGTAACCCCTCCAAACATCTCTTTTAATAATAACTTTAAAAGGCACATATGGGGTCGGCCATTGACTAGATTTTGGAAGTACTAACACCATATGAGCCTGAGTGTAGCCTGGGATCCTCTGGGAGGTTACTATTAGTAAATCCCAGGTCGAGGCTAAAAACTGGAGCAGGCCCCTCAACGCTGCAACAGCCCGCCTGAGGAGATCAGACAAGCTAGCCCTTTATCTTTGTTTGAATCTCTCCTAAAGTCACATTGTTTTAGAATTGCTTTTTCTTGCATTTTTTATTCTGTGTTTTTAATGTAATTTTTCTTTTCCTTCATTAATAAGCAGGTCTTTTTAATCTTCTTTATTTTCATGTTATTATGCTATACATTCCTGGCGTTTATGTTATTTGTGAAGCCGTTTGTAAATTGTGTTGGAAAAGTACTATATACTGTGAATACACAAAAAAGTAATCAGTCAATCAGTCAGTGTGCATCTTCCTCAAGTGGAATTTGTGCATTTTAGAAAATGTATCTTCATAACTTCAGTTGTGTGTAAGATCATTAGAGGCAAGAGCAGAAAAAAAAAAAGTCAATAAGTAAATATACAAATAAATAAACCTGAGTATACATGAAAAAACTAGGCCAATTCCAAGTCTGCAAGTATAAGAATATGCCCTATTTTTGGTGGGAAAATGCCATCCCAAACGAAACAATGCTATAAAATTAATGTTTCCATATTTGCTGACCTTATTGAAGACAAGAAACTCCTTACTGAAGATCAAGTAATTCATATTTGTGTCACAAAGAGAGTGTCCGCAGCCAGGAAGCTGCTTATTAAAACTGCCCTGTAAATCTAACATGGACAAGTCCTGGCCTTATTACATCGTGGTTTTAATAAAGCTGTCAATTCTTCAGATTACGCCAGTGACCCCTTTTTATGTAAGGCTTTTTAATGTTCTCCTGGGACCAGTTGGCTTTATTAAGCTGGCGCCAAATCATCACACTTAATCAAACACCTATATTCTTCCCCTGAGTTCTGAATTTGTGATGTTTATAAACATAATATATCATTCAAGCCGGTTCGACTGACATTACTGCACAAAGAGTGGCATCTGTCTGTGAGAGAACATAACTGAAAGAACAGTTGAAGTAGTTTTTGACAGAAATTCTGATTTTATACGGGACTCTATATCTGATCTCCATTACAAACAAATCTGAATTGGCGACCTCTAATCCATTCAAATAAAATACACCATCCATCAAACAAGGAACCATAAATTAAAAAAAACACAACTCCAGACTTTTGTGTAACTTAAATCTTGGGTTTCTCACTTTATTATTATCATTATTATTATTATTGTTGTTGTTGGTGTTGTTGTTGTTATTATTATTATTACAATTTTTAAAGAATGGTACTAAGTCATGTAGTAGAAATCATAAAAAAAGCTTCTCTGAGAGAAATCCATCACTATTCAGACTGATTACAAATTCAGCACTCTGAAACCAGGTACTAGACTGCAGTATATTTTCATCTCTGTGTTATGAAAACAAGCTGTGTTCCAAGAAGGCCTGCATGCTGCCAGTCAGTCACACATGCACAAATGAGTCTAGTCCTTATTACAAACTACAGAGAGCAAATAAATATGTCCACAGAGCTGGTAACATGAAACAAACTAGATAGTGGGGCTGCAATACACAATGCAGTACAAGGAAGCAACTCATTTTTACCCGTGGCAAAAGACATGTTCATCAGGAGCCAAACTCAGTCAACCAGGCTAAAGGTTTGAAACTGCTGCGACTAATCTACTGTATGTGACAAATGATGTTCTGAATTTATTAAGTTTGCCTGATGCTAGCAGAGCAGGGCTCACTCTGTACTACAGCGTGTATCACAATGTGTGCCTGTAGCTATGATGGATATTCTGTACTAATAATATTAGTTTGTGGGTAAATGTTGTAGTTACAGCTACACTGATGTTTTTTTTGTGTGTGTGTGATTGTTTGTGTGTCTGTGTATGCACAATTCTCTCAAATACTTGCTTATTTCTTAGGTTACCAACTGTACCTTTAAGAGCATTTAAACCTGATTGAACAGGTAATTTGGCCATTCAGGGGGCAGCAGAAACAAGCTGTAAACACAAGATTAATATGATGAATGTTAATAGGTTTCCTTATTTACACATGTAACCAGAGCCAGCCTGTGGCATAGGCAGTATAGGCAATATGCTAAGAAAAAAACAAAAAAAAAAAAAAAAAAACTTTCCTTTCCTGACTGTACCTGCTCTCTGGGGGGTGGTCGAGTTTTCTGACGTGACTCCAGAAAGTGTTATCAGCAATGTCAAAACGACCCAAACTCTCAGGTGCCCAGGGAGGGAAAAGAAGAAAAGAAGAAGAGGAAAAATGTGACAGAGACAGAGGCGCAGCAAAGATAATGTGATGAGATTATTTGTTGCATTGCATTACTTATCTAGCAGAGTAAAGTGTTAACTTGCTAACTTGCTTTTGAACGATAGTAGCCTGTAGCCTAACAATAATCAAAGTTTGCTAATCAATAAATAGCTAGTTTTAACGTCAATTTATGTTACTGCAGCCAAGCGTTATGGAAAATAGTAATGTAGGTTACTTCTCCCACCTTACAATCCTCAGGGAAATTTGTAAAGATTAGATCTATTCAGCAGGTGTTATACATTTGTCTACATTTTTATTGACATCTGGTTAGCTAACATTTGCCCTGCTTGTAATAGTCAATCAAAATGCTACTCTTTTTCCATCTCTTTATATATCACAGTTGTTACATCAGTGTTACAGTGCACATCATTAATGTTAATGCTCCATAACTACACACTTGTAATTTGTTGTGTCAGTACTGGTTTCTTTAATATCTTATTTTGTGCAGTGCCTTATTTAAATTGTATTTCTAATTTATTTTATGTTAATTGTTTACAGTTTTTATTTTGTGAATAATTAAATCTTAGATTTTCTGTAGGCTATTTATATTGTATGAATTTATTTCTAATTTATTCTACTTCTTGTTAACTTGTTTTCTTAAAAGAAAAAGTCAAAGACAAAGCAATTCAGTTTCTTATGTATGTAAATTGGCAGCTGAATTTTCTGCAATGCAAAGGGGGGCGCCACCTAAAATCTTGTCTAGGGCACCAAATTGGTTAGGGCCAGGACTGACTGTAACATTAGCATTTACTGGAGACATGTTTCTGGCCACCTGATAAGTTGCAGCCCAGTATTCACTACCCTTTTCGCTCCATTTTTGGTCTCTACCAGCTCCCGTGGGAAATATCTGGCTCTGTGTCAAGCCTTTTCACTGAAAACCTGCCTGCCTGCATCTGGAACAAAGATTGATAAAAGTGGTGAGTGTGAACCAAAACGGTAAACTTTTGGAGTCATACAGAAAAAAGCAATTATCTGACTCCCCCTCTATTCCATACACTATGCAACAGAAATATGCCTAAATGTGTTTTGATTAGGTCATATTTCTGTATTGTAATTCATTAGTAAGGAATTTCTGTTTGTTATAGGAAACAGGACAGAAGCAGAAAGCAAGGAAAAAAAAAAGACATGGTGATAAAATGTCCCAGGCTGGCATCAGCGAAAGAGTCACAGTTACTAATTTACGCATAAACACGTGTGCCTTACGTGCAAATGAGACATTTCTGTTGAGATCTCTGCCTCTAATTAGCAAGCTAACTAGAATCTATCATGACAATGTGTTTAAGTGTCAGCTGCGCTGTCACTCGAATGAGCAGGATGGGTGTGGAGGCTCAGGCAAACAATTATAACAGACGCTGTGTGTTCTCTCAATGTTGATGATCCTCCTGTTAGTTTCTCTTGGAGTACTACAACAGTCACAATCTGTCTATAGCCCCTGTACATCAAATTTAATAATCCAAATATATAATATTTTTCATATAGGAATATGTCAAAATATCAAATAAGATCCTCAGTGTAATATCATAATATAATAACACTGTAAATACAATGAAACCATCTTTGGCTGTACTGTATGTACGTACACAGGCACACTGTACACACATGGTCACACAGGAAATAATCATTGATCACTATGTGCAGTCGGCACATAGTTTTTTTCAGTCTTTTTTCTTAAGATAACGTGTGGCTGGAAATCTGGCGGCGGCCTCACTGCAGGGTGGATAAGTAGTCATCATTATTATTACAGATTGCAGCAATGTGCCAGCCATTGTTACCTGACGAGTACAGACATTTATCAAAAGTAGATACAGATGTTTGGTTACCCCATCTAGGGCAACTGTATTATCTAGAGGTTTTAGCACAGAGTTATGTTATGGCTTTGAAGAAAATAGGAACCAGGGCTTCTAAGCCCTCAGAAAAACAGAAGGAACAATGAATGGCAATCTATTGCAGAACATATAGCAGAGGTAGTTAATTCAGAATTGAAAGCTATACTTGTTTTCCAGTATGATGAACCTTTCCAAGAAAAGAAGCAGCCCAGAAAACAGTGGTGAAAGGCTAATAGTAGTAAGCGCATCATTCCTCAGACAGCAGTAGGAAATAATTTTGTGAGGAAAAAAACACAAAGAAGAAAAAGAAATGTATGCATTTCCACATGAAGCTTTTTGCAGTCCTTTTTAGTACTGACAAAATTGCAGATTACAACCAATACATATTCCACCCACTGAGGGACTATCCTGTCAAACAGTTATCAGTAGAGAGAGAGGCTCAAGAGGTAGTTACACATGCAAAGGGGTTCATCAGACTCATTATATTGTTTATAGAATTTAAGGTGTCCTGACCATCTCAAGATATGAAAGCTGATACAGCTAGTGGGGAAAAAACATATTCCAAAAAGCAATGAACCTCTTGAGTCACACGGACACTCAGTAAACCAACCCTCCAACTTAAATAACAAAATAGGTTGTTTATCCAGACATTTTCTGAACCTATCCGGCAGGGTGACGTTTTATAACGTGACAATGCTATAGTTAAGGTTTGATTGACTGACTGATACAAACCACACTATTTTATTCTAAAATGCTAACATTCTCAAGTTTCTAAAGATAGAAGACATAACGCTGAGTTTTGACAACTGAGGTCAGAGGGAGGAGATCTGAGTTTTATTTTATTTTTCTTTTATTTATTTATTTTTTGGTGGTGGTTTGATACAGCACTGATGTTTAGTGGAAGACCCCTTTAAGATAATAAAGGGGTCATGCCTGTCGTTAGGGGAATAACTTAATAGCTCCATACTGCAGTTTGAGTGTTGGCATAGTGTAAGACTCGCCGACAGCGCCAACCACCATCTCTCTGAGCCCTCTCTGCCATATACCAGCCTAGCCAGGCATTGGCCCAGAGTTCAGATGCCAGAGTCAGACCAGCTGTGGCAAGGACATGGCAAGTGAGTATATTTTGCAGCTGTGCTTTGCAAGATAATGGCCTTAGCATGTTGGTTAAACATGCAGCTGTTGCAGCTGGCATGAAAGTACAAGCGTAGGTTCAATGGTAACTACGGAAAAAGCTTAAACAAAATGTCAAAGACATAACTTGAATGTTTCACCTCACAGAGAAGAGTGTAGCAGATGTTTTCTGCCTGACAGAGGCCCAAAGTCCTGCCCGGCTTCTAGGCTAGCTTTCCTTCCACACTGTAATTTTTATTTTTTTTTTTTTTTGGGTCCCATTGGGGGACATCTTTCATAAATCTTTCTGAAAAGCTGAAACATGATGCTGTACTGTTCTGCTCATATGTTAAGCTAAATAGGTGTCTAATACTGTACTGCTAAAAAAAATGGGAACACCTCATAATTTTAACAAAGATTTAACACTTAAATCTACTTTTTTAGCATTTGACAACTACAGCTCCCATGCGTCCTTGACATGGACCCCCTGTCAAAAGCCCCATGTGAGCCGAAGCTGTTAGTGCAGTCATTGAATGGCACTGTACTCTAAAATACATGACATTTTGGAAGACAGAGACTAATTGGTAAATTGAAAAATGATCCCTGTCTCTGGTTGGGAAACTAATCTGGCCTTATTAATCGTGTGATTAATGAGACCAACACAGTGACTATCAGGAAAAAGAAAAGGAGATGCTTCAGACTTTCCTCTCATGCTCAGTCAATTAGTAACTAAACTGCCTTTGATTTATCTTCAGCCACAGCAAAGGAAGAAATTAGCTAGCCTTGCCTTTTGTAAAGAAGAAAATTAATCACAACAAAAATCTATCTGTGCTAATCAACCAAAGGCACAGCCTCTTAAAGAAAGCCACTACTTACATGTGAAGTGTGAAGGGTATTACACTTTTCTTATTTTTTTATTTACTAAAAGGAAAGCATGGGGGAAAATAATATCATAATGTTGTAACAACTTCAAAAAGGGGACACAGAACTACAGTGTCAGTATCAATCAATCTACAGATGAATTCTTGTTCACTTTTGGCATTAAAAAGGGCAACTGTTAATAAGTAGTCTGCTTTAAAGACACGTGTGAATGCAACCGAAGACACATGAAGGATGCACTGGAATCCAGCTGTGTGTAATTGACTATTGCATAATTGACTGCTGGTTGATTACACATCACAATGGATTGAAAAGCTATCTATCCATCCACGGTAGCTAAGTATAGTAGCCCATGCACTGTTTTCCCCCAGCAACATCTTCCAGCTCTTCAAAAGGGAGAGAGTTCATCCTTTATCCAGGACTGCGGTTAACAAAAGTCCTACACTTCAGGTGATGGGCTCACGTGGAAGAGGCTCCACATTACCTCGATCAAAGCCCAATAAATGCAGGTTTGGCCACAAGAAGCTCAAATGCAAGAAAACCAATCAAACTTAAGACAAAGTCACTCTTTTAAAAAGATAAGACAATTTGGTTTGGGAGACCATACCATGACCTGTTACTCTGACAAACACAGCTGCCCGGGTGAAAGGAGCATACAAATTCAGCTTACTGACTTAGCAATTATCAGAGAGGTGGATTTAATAGCATTTGCGCTATATGAAGGCAGGTTTTGTGTAATAACGTCTCTTCCTTTAAAGAGCTTGTGTTAATTAGCACAGATGATGGGTGAACATACCCGTAGAGAGAAATGAATGTGAAGCTGAACACTTGAATTAGAAAACAAATAACAAAAACATGCTCTTGAGGAGTGCAGTAGCCAAAAGTATATGAACTCGCAATGTGGTAATTTTATAAAATCAGGCTATGATTATTTTATAGCTCCAAAGAGGGAACTAATCCATTACAGTAATTGCAGTCATGTAATGAGATGTTTAGAATTAGGAAAATTAGGCAGCAATTACCTTGAAATTCTTGGAAAACATCCACTGTAATGTTGTCGCCATGTAGATCCAGTACCTGTCATGGTATGAGAAGAACTTCAATTAGAATCAATTAAAACCTTAAAGATGCAACTACTGAATTATAGACAATTGCAAGAAACTGTTCTATTGATAATGCATTCATTATACTGACCAGCAGGCACAAGTATGTACTGCACCTTCCAATCTTTTTAAATCTACTCTTCAGTGGCCCCCAGCGATATCTGCCTCATTACCCCTTTCATGCAATCCAGTACTCAATTCTGGAAAATTGTGGAAGCAGCCTTGAAAACACTGGCTGTTTCTGCTTCATGCTGCTTCAACACACTAAATTCCATGCAAAATGAACAATGCCTTTAACAAAAATCAAGGCTTTTTTGAACCACGTCTCTCTTGCTCTCTTTCTGCTGCCTCTCAGCTCAAAAGCTACAAAAAATCAGTCAACTTTGCCACAATCATCCACTTGCTGTTTTATGACATCCAGTTTATCTGGTCCCGTGTGCTTCCTAATTCAAGAGTATTTCTCTCAAATCCATTCGTTAGCAGCACATGAACTGTGTTGTCAACTTGTGCAGACGTGTGGGGCCAAGGTAACACCTCTATTTTAGTTTCACAGGAACACCCATTCATTTTGTCAGGGTCTTGTTTTTAGCACCCCTGAATTATGTTATGTAAATAGAAACTCAGAGAACCTAGTCCTCTCTTACAAGCTGCTCTGACAGGCACCCTGTGGCACTCACATATGCCCTAATGCCTGCCTCTTTGGAGTAAACACAGGAATTTATACATTATTAAAAACTACTTCATAATACTTGGAGGGTAAGTAGTATTTACACCTGATGCTAGCTTATACCTCTGTGCTGAGTGGCAACTGTGCTCAGAGCAGATCATATACCCCTAAAGAGGACAACTGTGATATGGACAGACAGGTGCCTGTGTCAGCTTATTCAGTGTTTTAATACCATTCTTACTTTTGAGAATTAATTCTTGAGTAAAACTATTAAGCGTTAGAAAGAGTCTGTGTGTTTCTTTTTTTTTCTTCTCTTT
Source organism: Lates calcarifer (assembly GCF_001640805.2). Classification (NCBI taxonomy): domain Eukaryota; kingdom Metazoa; phylum Chordata; class Actinopteri; family Centropomidae; genus Lates; species Lates calcarifer. Next base: position 13,380,441 of record NC_066837.1, on the reverse strand, counting down.
AAGTAAAATAATAAGGAGGTGCTGAAAAACTGAAGGACAGGGATACTAGTGGAAGAACACACAAGGACCAGGTACAAAACACACCCTCTGTGTGGTGTTTCACTGCTGCTCAGAGGATCTGACTTCCAACAATCCGGTCAACTGAAATGAGAAGAAACCCACGCAACACTTCAGTCCTGCACTGGCTTATTTATAAATGACTGAATTACTCTAGTCTTTGTGGAGCAGCTCTTGATTGCTTAGAGGTGTACCTTATAGATGTAAGTATAGCCAAGTGTGTTTCTAAGGAGCAGTTAATCAGCCCTTGCTCAATAAGGGCCCATTGGCTCAGTGTCTTGGCTTGTTTTCTCTAAATCAGCAATATGGCCAGTCCACTTAGCCTGTTCTGTCCCAGTTCAAATGTTTTAAACTGCTTTTGAGTTGTTTGAACTCATTTAGATATTATAAAGGTCAACTAATAATGATGAGCTGTGTGCATACTGTGCCTGACTGAAAGTACCTTTTCTGCAAAAAGCAGATATGCCATTGTATATGATAAGGATACTCTTAAGTTTGAATTAAAAATGGAGCAAAGGTGTAAGATAAAACTCAAAGTCAAACTACTGTTCACAATGTGGGTTAATGTGATTGGATGGGAAACCTGCGAACAGCTTTATCACGATTAGCGGGTTAGGAGCTAACTTTGGGTTTAACCTCGGCTCTTCTGATATTTTGTAGCAAAATGCTGGAATACAGACCCAAATCCAGTGTGTTGACTCGTTATTGGCAAATGAATGAGAAATGCAATGAAAACAAATCCTGACTCATCCATGTGCATGAGCTCATAGAGATTACAGAGTCAGTTGATGTCTATAGCTCTGTGAACTTGCTTATCTACAATCCAGTTTTTCATATGCTACGTCAGCAGATCAAGGGCAGCATATTCAACAAGATGGAAGTGCTAATTCCCATGGGGAGGTTATTGTAGGTCAATGCAGTAAGAAAGAGCAATGTGAAGCCAAGTAATAGATACTGTATATAATATAATCACACACAACTAGAGTAGAATAAAGCCCCGTTCGGCTGGGATTTATTTCTTTGGAGGAGGTCAGGTGATTTTTAAATTGAGCGTGAAGCTCAGTGATTGAAATCCTATCCGAAACACCAGTGTGTGTGTGAGAACTGCCAGGAAAGATGTTCTTATTTAATGTTTGTCTGAGTTATTGTGTGCAATACAAATGTGACGGGGTCGAAAAGGTTTTTGTTTACTTGGCAGATGCGAGATTGTTAAAACCAGCATACCCAAACTTTATGACAAACAACAAACCAGGATTTTGAATAAATATGAGCAATACATGAGCATTATGAACTTTTTCTGCCACTTAGGTCTGAGAGTGAAACTACATGTGGTACACATATAAAAAAGGCCTCAATACAGTAACAAGTGATAAATACGATAATGACACTATGACAATATTTCCTGTCAGTAAATGTTACAGAGCAATGCTCTCTATTTACAGTCATCATGATCATCTCATTGAGTCTATAAAACTATGTTCTATTTTATGAAATCATAATCAAAAAGTATAGTCAGGCCCTTCTGTTTATTTCTGCAAATACATGTCACCTCTCACTGCCTACCAGTTCATATATATATATATATATATATATATATATAGTAATAAACATGTTGCAATTATTTTTGAATGCTACATTGTCTTTCTCATTAAAGGTGTGAGCTCAGAGAGCATGCTGGCCACACGTCCTTGAATGAACTCTAACATCAACCACATTAGATGGACAAAATAGTGGCAAAGGAAAAGATTGATTCCACTGTGTCTTACATCAGATATCGATTACTGTGAGAACAATGGAGTGTGTGACATTGACAGCTCAGTCAAATGAAGCACAAATAAAAGGTTTCATTGTCTCAGTTAATTAAGTCTCAGTGCCCGCAGTAAATCTTACACTACCCCGCGTTTATAGCTTATTCAATGAAATATTTATTTCACTGTTTTTGCGATTTTATTCTGTCTCTGATGCCACAGCAACAATCCAGTGTCATCTTAAATTGGCTAAACTGGATCCCTCTATTTTTTAATTTTATTGTATAATTGCTACAAATGTTTCTTTGATCTTCAAGTGATTGTTTCAATATAAAACTATATAATATCATGTGAATCCAGAAAACACCACCACTCCTGCAAAAACATTATGATTACAGTCATACATGAACACATGCCTCCCTGGTTGTCGCTCAGAGAGAGGAAGTGAAGAGGGCGGACTCCTCTCCAAGTGTTTTTACAGAACAATATGATGTCACCATGAAGTTGACCTCTGACCTTTTGGAAATGTCATCATTTTATCCCATTAGACATTTGTGTGAAATTTTGTCAATTAGCGTAAAAAAACATGTTTTGTGAGGTCACAGTGGCCTTGACCTTTGAAATTCAACCACCAAATTTGAATCAGTTCATCCTTGACTCTTTGTGCCAGATGAAATGATATTGCCTTCAGTTGAGAATGGGATGGGAGAGAGGGCGTGATGTCTCCGGCCATGACTGTTGCCGATACAGAGGCATAAAGATTTTCCTTTTCCTCCAGCAATGCCATCTCCATCTACCACACCATTTAACCCCCCCCCCTTCTTAAACACCATTATAGTATTATCTGTAAATGGAGGAAAATGGTGCTGTGGAATAATATATAGATATTAAAATCCTCTGTTTCACAGCACAGTATGCAGCGAATTAATTGAGATCATAACATCGTATATTGCTATAACTACGTACATTAGTTTCTGTGATAAACTTCACGTGCTGCTGATCAGCAACTTACAGTGTTTAAGTGATCTAACTTCAAACCACAGAGGCAAACCTGCATTTAAATCTAGTTACAAAACATAATGTGTTCTTGGTGTGACAAACATCTTTTTCTTCCGAAACACAGTTTTTCCTTTCCTCACAAGAGATGTGTTCAAGTGGCGTTAAAACACTGCTCTGAATGTTTGACTGTGTGAAAGCTGAAACCCCTCTTGCAGCCATCATTCCTTCTCATGTGGTCGGCTATACTGCTGTCACTCTCTTTTTTTTTTGAACACACAGCAAGTATTTCAGAGTTCCAGTCATTTGTATTGTTTAGGTGTCCATGCTGATGTAGCTAAAGGTTATATTACACCCCCTGCTGCTTGTTTTTTTTTTTGTTTTTTTTTTGTTTTTTTGGAGAGAACCAAGATCAATGACGCAGTGCTGAGTTATAGTCAAAATAATAGACCAAGTGCTTTGTCAAATAATCCCTGTAATCCATGACAGCTCTTTTCAGAGGGTTAAAACACCTATTTCTATGTCTGTGGTCCTGACTATCTCTGCTATCACAGAATGTCTGTGCATGACCCCACTGTCATGGCAAATCAGCTAAAGATGCTCGAAAGATAGGAGGGTGGTTGTAATGTGTTGATCCCTACACATACAGAAAAAAAAAAAATCAAGCAAACAAAAATAAACACTTAAAGGATAAGGCTGGCATTAGTACAGATTTTTCTTGTCAGTGAAATCCCAAGGACAAAACCAACAAAATATTAGTCTGTCTCAAGTCTCAGTTCTTCATTACTTCCCTACTGTAAAACATCAGACAGGAATTTAGTGGAAATGTTATTGTTAACGTCATGTGAATATGTTAATTCAAGTTAGACTGTCAAGTTTTCATTTTAAGACCAGAACTTATAAACATGAGTTATTCTAACTTGAATGATGAGTGAAATGAACGAGCTGCTGAGTGTTCACTCAACTCATTAAATCAAGTTTTATAAGAAACAAAGCTAGCATAGTAACAGACTTCCCAGCATGCATTGTTTGAGAGTTAATGAACAGATGTAAACTTGCTAATGTCCTTATTGTGAAAGTAAGTACCAGTTGTGTCTTTTCATAATAATCAAAGCAATACAAAACACGATGAAGTTTAGTTGAATTCAGTCTCTACCCGCGTAACCTCTGAATTTAATAAAGTTGCTGTGAACAGCCAGTCTTGCCTGTTGTCTTTGAACTGATTCTGGAACAAATGGCTTCAGCAGCTGCAGCTGTGAGTTCTTCATTTCAAATGAAGGACTAACTCTTTATACTGAGAAGATGTAAAAAGAAAGTTTATTGAACTTTCCTTCCATTAACTTTAGTTTTACATTTCCCAAAAGTATAAGTTGATGATGCTAATTATTTAACATAAGTTCAGTTATGCAAGAGAACTCAAGTTTTTAAGATGAACTTGAAATAATTTACAGTGTGGAACTCAACCCTATGCCCTTTTGTCCTCACAAATACCATATATAGTTAGATTTTTTGATAAGGTCCCTAAAATAGCTGTGGTATTACATGCTTAAAACAGGAGGCTAATGCCAGGGGCTTTATCTCACAAACAGCCAACCCTCACACTTTTATAAGTCAAGGTTAAGGTAAACTTCCCAGATAGGGAGATTTGTATGGTTGAGGCTACAAAAATACACAAAGCAGTCAGAAAAAAATAATATAAATAAATACAAATATACAACATACCATCCACCTTCACCTCCTCTTACACATGCACTCACTCCCACACGTGCACACACACACAAACATACACACAGACAGCATTTCCAAGCTCAGATAAATTCATATGCAGTGACTAAATGATCTGAATATAACATGAAATAAATAAAAATAATAATTTAGAATAATATCAAATCAAAAGAAGACTAACTGTAGTATCACTAACTGATTGCAAGTCTTGAATCCAATGCTAACACAGTCATGATTATCTAAGCTTTTATCTTTGACCTGTTAAATGTTTGCATTAGTATCAATTGAAATAATAACCAGTTGTCAACACTTCAATAATGTGTGTGAATTTAGTACAGTCATAGTTGCTGCATGATGATGATGAAAACTGCACCGCCTTAGAGTAAGAAGTGGAGCATACTTGAGTGGCCTGTTCGTTTCTTTACATATATGGGAGTATTTTCAGTCAAATTTCAATGCATCTCCTGCCATAAGCAGATAGCAGCCCTCATCCTCTTGCTAAAAAGATATAAGTAGCGGCCTTCAACATACCAGCAATAGCTCAGAATCCCACTTTGAAAATATGACATTAGGAGGAAAGCATGTTTCAAAACTTTGAAAAATAGATTATACTATAAAAAGTGAGGGAAATAATCCTTGATCCCAGTGAAGATACTGCGTGATACATGGGAAAGAAGAGGAACCTCCCGCAGCTTAACACATATCTTCATCTGCACAAAAATATATCTATTATCATCAAGATAATAATTCTGTACATTTAGGCTGGCGTGACATTTGTGGTACAATAAGATGCCGTACACAATGCACTATTTCTTCCCCTTTTTCAGTATCAATCATTGCATGCTCATTCGAATGTTTGATAAATGTGACAGAAGCACTTAGGAGTCAAATGACTTTTCTTTTTTTACATGGCTTCTCTGGATTTGACTTTGGGTACATCTTCAGGGATTCTATAACTCAAAACACAATTCTGCTGTTTGACAAAGGTTCATTAGGCAATTAGGATGTTTTGGGGCATTAATCTGCATCACTCTCAGCAAGCAAATGGTCTCTCTCTGTGGGGGTGTATTGGTGCCAGAATACTTGGAAAGATGATTTAATATTTCCATTTGACTGCCAGCCTGCAACAATGTCACTTTAATTGATTGAATCTATTCTGAACTGCTAACTCAACTGAGAACAATGTGTGCAGTGCAGCTGAACAGATCTTGAAACCAGATAGAAGGCTTGTGGCATCCCCTCGTTTCCTGTGGGAGCATGTTCTGTCACAGTATTTAGTCTCTCAAATGGGTGTCTGCCCGTGATGCTTCCCCCTCTCGTCTGCCTCACACTGGCTAAAAGGCTGAGATGGCCTTTGTGGGTGTTGTCAGTCAGGCCCCTACAGCTCATGCTCTTCTTCTCTGCTTTTCTACATGATATGGTCCAGAGGAAGGAAAAAAAACTAAACACTAACCCTAAACTTTGAAATATTTTCCTCCAGTTATACTGTATCGTAAATGCCAATGAGGCACAATCGTGAGTCCATGAAGAGTGATAGCAGTTTTTCTACTTAAACAGCAACACAATTCACCATTAAATACATTACATCTTCTTATATCTCAAGAGTTAACTGTAATTATGATTGAACATTGGCAACACAGATCTTTTTTTTTCCGGTTAAAAGTAAAGCTGTTTCTGCTGCCAGAGATTGTCACTAAAATAAAACTGCAGCGTGTCGTGTAACTGTATTGGCTGAATAAAAAGGTTTGAAGAAAAGAATCCTTGACCAGGAAGTTTCATAAATAAATTACTGGAAAGACTGTTTTTACTGAGCAGATATTCTTCTCTTTTTTTTTGTTAACAATACTTGTCATTGGTGCAGTGGAGATCAGAACCAAAAACTTCTTCAACAAACTTCTAAAGGATGCCTCGTGTTCCCCCAGGGCTCCCGTGATTAATATGAGTGCACTACAGGCTATACTTAACCAATCCCTTTTGGGAATCGTGTTAGAAAATATCATGCAATTAAAGGAGTATGTAACGAGGAATTTTATTCATTATTGATAACTTTGAGAACCAGATAACTTTTGTTAGAGGCCCTGTTTTAAAGTGAGAGTAGGCAACTAGTTGCATTATTGTCTTTTAGGATGTATCTTTGATTTTTGTCTCCCAAATCACTGCCCCAATCTTTTTTTTTTTTTTCCAACAATTTAAATGGATCATGTTCAGTGGTCATGCACATTTATTTCGCCACCTTCCTCGCTGACTAAAAATGAAGTAGACGAGACAGATGTCACTTGCTACTGATTGGTGAAGCCAAAATAACAACCCTTGAAATTGGCTAGCACAAGGATCTGTGCCAGTTTAAAATTCTGTGAAATAATGATGATGAGAAACTTTGAGAAAGTATCTAAATGATCTGTGACATGGCATTAACAAAGGGATTTAGTAAGTAGGAAGATGGTGTTAAATTACACTATAAGCACAGTACCCACTAGACAGCATCAGCAGTCCAGTCAATGACAGGATTGCTGATAAGTAGAACACTGCTGAATCTCTGTCGTCTGGCAACTCCTAACACTCCTAACCTAATTTTGACCATAATTCTGATGAGAATGTAGATCTTTCCTCAATGGTTATGTTCCTTAATGAAGGCTTCATTTAGATTAAGGATTTAATTAGAATAAAATGCCTCAATTAAACAATTTACCTGAGGCAGAATCAACAGTTTAATTCAGGATGATACTCATGCTGTTTAATAGAGTTTAATTAACTTTGTGTTTATACACTAGTTAGAACGGTTATGATTGTTCACTGACAACATGTAGCACACATGTTCATGCTTTTGTGAGTTTTTGTGAGTCAGATTGATTTTTATTTTCTACTGGACAGACTTGGATAACAGCCTGTAACACCAGCTGTTATCAAGGGGCTGTTTTGCCAGAAAGCTGATTGGTTAGGAGGCAAACTTAAAATCAGCTTCAGCGTGAAGCTGCACAGGTTATCTTGGTTATACTCTGGTTAAAAGTGAAAAACACCTCACTTTGTACAACACTCCAGTGCCCGAATAAATCAAAATAAGGAGTAAACAGTCAAGATGTTTGGCTTGATCAGTTTCATCAAACAAAGCTAATGTTTTAGCAGGGGCATCGCTCAGGTAGATGCAGACCTTCTGTATATATTAACTCCAGTGTTATGTCATCTGCATGAAGTTCACAAAATGTGTGGCTTACATTTGTAGGTGTGTGTTATACTGTCTTCCTGAATTTTGTGAATATGCATAACATTTAAAACTTCTCAATAGTGTGGGATACAACTTGACACTGGTTTTCTGTATAAACAGTCTGAGTCACAGAAAGAGAGAAAGATTTTCCTACTTGAGAAGAGTCACTCAAGGGGTTCTTAACCCTTAAAAGTTTAATTCAGTTTGTTTGGCAAAGCAGCTCAACTAATTCACTTAAAGTATCTCTTAACTCCAAAGCCAGGCAAGCTGATAAACCTGTGCTGATACAGACTCAGCGTGTTTATGTTTTGGGCCAAAAAGTGACTGAATTGATGATAAACCTTCAGCTCCCTCGGGCTCCAGCATGCCCCATGCATCTCAATTAAGAGCAGTATCTGTTAGTAGAGGTGATTAGGCTTTGCTTGTCATATCACCAGAGAAGGGGGCGGATTAAAGCAATTAGAAGCCATAATTCTGAACATTGTACTTTTGTATTCACAAGCTTAGAGAAAGAGCTCCAGGCATTGATTCATCCAGGATCAGCATAAAATCACCACTCTGATGACAGCAGTGCATTCATTATGGCAGATTATATTGGGCAGGAGGCCAAGGACTTTTTTATTGGCGCTTACCTATGGTTGGCAGATGTACTGCTCATATACAGAGCATACAATACTGGCCTATGGACCTGCACACCCCACAAACACAAGGGACCTAGATATATTTCCACTCATGAGCTCCTGCAATGGGTGGATCAGGATGGGTGGATGTGGTTTGTGTTGGCAGGAGCAACAGAGTTGAATGCTAATTGTTTTGAAGGGCACAGGATTCGTTGGTTGTTATGGTAACAGAGACTGTGCACAGGAGTGCGGTGGAGATGAGGTGAATGAAAGAAAAAGAGAATGGACAGACGGACAGACAGGCAGGCAGATAGATAGATAGATAGATAGATAGATAGATAGATAGATAGATAGATAGATAGATAGATAGATAGATGTGAATGAAAGAAAAAGAGAATGGACAGACAGACAGACAGACAGGATTCACTATCCTTGTGACTGAAGTGGTAGTGAGAGAGCTATGTTTGGTTTGTAATTTATAAAGGAGATTGAAAAAAGATCAAAAACTTATTGAACTGGGAAGAGTTTTAACAAAAGACTACAAAAACTGGGCTTTGATTTTCTTATTTTTGCAACAGGAGCTTTGATAACAGTTTGATAGCCCCTGTGGCTTTGGAGAGGAGTCAAGAAACTCAACTCTGGAAGAGATTATCCAGGTTCACGATGGTGAATCAATGTCTTCTAAGTATGATCATTCAAAATCGATAAATGTGTCTTAGTTTAAACAGTTTTAGTAATACCAAAACGATTACTGATAAAAATGTATTATTTTAGTTGAGGCTAAATGTTCAGTGTTATCTTAGTAGATAAATTAATCCTGAAAGCCTACAAGCACTATAAGCTAAATATGGACACAATGTAAACAGTCCCTTTAAGAACACTACAAAAAGCAGTCAATTTGGAGGATTCAAACTAGCTTTTGTACAAGGCAACATACCACTCTGCTGTAGCAATTTACTGAGCTTTAAAGTAGTCCAAAAGGGTTATTGTTTTGGCTTTCATAAAAAATAACAGATGCCCGTTTAGGTAATGGCAGACTGTGCAAACAGACATGCCTTTATATTACAGTGAAAGGAATGGTTGCAAACTTATTGTCCATGGAGTATTACTGGCTTGGATTGTACATCACGCTTTGGACAAAATTGTCAACCAAATGAACAAATGCCAATGTGAATTCCTTTCTTACTTACTCGCTGAAAGCATGAATTTGTCCTGTGTTTGGTAACATGACAAGAGGGCTACTGATGCTAATGCTAGTAAAGTGAATCAAATTCCTGACTATGCTGCCTGAATCACATACTTGCCATGGAAACAACAACTGTTTAGTCTAAAATCATATTAAACCAAGCACAGGTGTAACCCAGCCTTTGTTCCATTTAGGTGAGGCAGTAAGTGATGACACTGAGCCCAAAAAACAATTTAAGGATCCTTACATTGCAACACCTAAATGTCATGGAGCCATTGTGTACATTGTGCACACTGTTCTTGTTCTCTCTGGGCTGGTGGTTAGCCTTCTTTCTCATCCAAGAAGGAAAATGTATGGTTATCCTGTTTGACCACTGCTGAAGCTGTAAAAACAGCTGCAGCTAGCTAGCTAGCAGCTGTGGTGGTGGGCTTTCTCAAGTGTCTAACAAAGGTTTAACAAAGGCCCAGACAATGGCTGCAGCCTAGCTATAAAGAGAGCATTATGTGAGCTGCTAAGGTTGGACATAAGCCTCTATGGCTAGGCCTTTTGTGTGCTGAAGGAGCACCAGCCTCACAATTTCTATTTTCTCCCTCTGCTACACTTCATTCTGCTAACAAGCTGTTTATGTCACACTGGAGGAAAACAGGTCTCTCCTCTCTGCTTGGCACACTGTGCTCCATACACAGTGGTGGCGACTGTGCCCAGTTTCTCTCAGTGCTAAAGTGATGTCAGGTGGGCCCACTGCGCCCCGATCTCTGTCTCACTGGAAACCTACTCTCAGAGTGTTATCTCAGCAAGGCTAGGAGTTTTGCAGCTGGACAGGACATTGAGGACATGATGCGCACTTCAATTCAATATCAACCTCCCTCTGCCATGGCATTTTATGCATCCCTGTCTCCACTGTGATAGTGGTGGTGGGTGGATAAATAACTTCCTCTTTTGATTCCTTAGGACGCGGCACATGCAGGTTCTGCTTACTTGCACTCTACAGACCCTACATGACATGATTCTGATCCTGGATTTATTGATTCTAAATTGTCATATTTTTACAGTTCAACTGCTGTTGTAATATATACATCCCTGAGATTTGCCAGATATTTGACATACTATGCCATGTTCCCATCATACCTCATCACAGGAAATGTCTTCTCCTTTGCCTTCAGGGGCAATATGTTCCAACATAACCAGCTCCCCCTCCGGCTACAGTCAGCCTCTGTGCACAAGCCCCAAGTGTGCAGAGACCATGCTGAACCCAGTCGCAGTGAGAGATGTTGACCGGTCGCCCTTTCGGGACAGGATGCGGAACCCAACCTCTGTAGCATTTCAAATCATCACACATCTGGAGAGGTGTTTGGATATTTTGCTGCACCTGACCAAGCATGTGAGGAAATGACTGTGTACATGCCTGAGTTCACATCAGCAGCTGGGGCTGCTATACATGAGATAGAGATGTCCCAGTTAAGTTTTTCTGACTGTAATTCCAATCCAAGTACTCAAATATGAGATATCTGCCAATACTAAGTCTGATCTTAAATTTATATTTACATAGCAGCAGATATGCAGCGTTGATTAAAAATGTATCTGGCATATTGAAATAACAGGTGTAACCTCATGAGTTTGGCACACCTTATTGTTCTTGGTTACTTGATATCAATACTGGGTTCAAAACGGATATATTAATCAGATTAAATTACTGATATGTTATGAATTAAAGTTAAAAGTTTAACTAGGGGAATGTGACTCCTGAAACTGACACAATGTGTTAGAGACCTAGAGACTAGAGATCACAGCTAGGGACTACAGCTAGACATATCACTTTGTTGGTGTTGCATTCCCTCACAAACAATCTTTGGTTGAGTACAGACACCAGCTCCCAGTGGGCACACCAACCTGACTTGTACACAGCAAAAATACAGTTAGAGTCACAGCCTAGTGAATCTGTGTATTTTGTCAACCTGAACATCAGAAATCAGTCGCATGTATCGGTGCACCCAATTCTTTTCACAATCATACACTCATATCAATAAGTGACATATAGTTGAAACACAGTAGAATACAGTCAACAAATGGTCGCCATTTTATTGGTTTTTAGTTGAGCCAATGCTGATCCATTAAAATATTTGCACAACTGTTGATACAGCTAATCAGTTCCCAGCAAGAGAAAACAATCTGTACGAATTCCACTACAGTGATAAGACCCAGCAGAATCAGTAAAGACTTTGACACCACTGTCCTTGAAACCTGAACATTAATTAAACTGGATACTTCTAAAAGCAACTGAGATTACCTTACTTTTATAACTTATGACAATAAAAAGTCCAACTTAATCAAAAAATACAAAATAGCCTTATGTAAGTGTTTTTGATGATCATGGCCCGCTATTGCTGTTGATCCGGCTGATGAACATTTCTGCCTCAAGTCTAGCCTCAGAAAGCACTTTTCAGTCCAAAGCATCTTGTATGCTGTGATGGGAACATCTAGACATGTTACAAACAAAATGATAATGACTGTACATACTGTACACATCGATGCTGTGAAGTGTGATTAAGTTAAAAAGTGTAAAATTCTGCCCCTCTTTCTCCACTATATATAGCCTATAGTCTTTTTCCTATGCACTGATGTGTGACTAGAAAATGTGTTTGCCTTTGGGAGAATAGGACATTGTGTGTAACTGATGGCCACTTTGAGCTGCACTTTCTAACAACAACTTAAACCAGCAGGCAGCATCACTACAGTTGCTTCACTCATCTCACCTTGGAACAAAGAAAACAAAAGACTCTACAGATAAGACTGCTAGCAATACACCTGCAGCAGCCTGTCTGTCTGGGTGCCTTTGCCTTGAATTCACTGCATGTATGATCATGTTCGTGTACATTTCACAACAGTGATCAGTCAGACATTCTAGGACCCATAAGTGTCTGAGTCAAGAAAATAGACTGATACTTAACCCCTAGGTAAACATTTTTTCACTTATGCTTCAATTTTAGAAGAGATATAACATGTTCAGTAATTCAAGGTGTTGCTAAACATTTTTTTCCTAAAAGTCAATGAGGCAATGTATCTGTCGCAATGTATCTGTCACTTTACAACCAAGTCTTGTCTTAAAATGACTGAACCACCAAAGGAATGGGGACGGAAGTAGACACATGATGGAAATGGTGGGCAGAGCGACACCAGACAGCACAAGGCGTGGTAGTGTGACTTGTTTCTGTTGTCCGTTCCAATACTATCATGCAGATTTTGCCAGTGTTATGCTAAATTAACACAAAATTCTGAGCCACGTACGGCCCAAACTATTTTGCTGTTTCCAGTCTTTATTCGAAACTGAGCTGCTGAAGGTAGAGAGGTTATTTATGCCATTGTGTGAAATCTAAACTGTGGTTCTCAAGCAGTTCTTAGTGTTTTTGACATATAAGGGGTGCAATTTTGTTATTATTTCTGTTTTTGCAAGATTTGGTCTTTTAAGATGAACTTGCTGAAACCTATGCTGAACAGTATTATTTCCATGTGCTCTTACAACACCAGACACACCATGGGTTTTGTCCAGATTTCAGTCTGGGCACAAACAACAAATGTGATTGGGCTCTACGAGTTGTTTACAGGCTATAACCATAATATGACCATCTCGTTTCTGTAATGTTAATGCTGGGGCAGCATAATCCAAGCAGTTTGTATCCAAACAATTTACTTGTGTTTGATGAAAAAGCCTGGTAAATATACACCCACCATCTCCTATTTGTAGCCTCCTGTTTATGAAAAGTGTGGATGTTGGTGTGCTGTTCCAGCAGGCTCTGTGCGCACACCGTCTGAGTGTGTACCATCCCCAAAGACTATTCTAACAAGGCACACGACTACTCATCCTTTCAAAACAAAACAGCTGTTAGTGGGCTAAATGTTAGAGGTAATGAAGTACATATAAGCTATTTGGGCCGGAGTAATCATTACAAAACACTTGGATAATGCTACACAAGCTGTTTATAGACTTTAAAGTTCACAGACTCTATTTTGTTAAATACACATGAGGTGCCTTCTTTTGTTCATAGAGATTCAAGCTAGTCAGCAAGAAGGGTCTAGAAGTGTGATTCCCTGGGAAAGATTGGAGGTCACGAGACATTCATCTTTCATCTTTTCTTTTACATATTCTACTATACAGAGGCAGAATTCAAAGGCCTTCAGGAAGTGCGGACACACATACCATACTGACAGGCTTCACTGGAAGAAAACATGTCACACATTTGCTGTTATTTTCTTCCTCGTCTTCCTGTAATTTTCTTCCATCACCAGAAGAGTCTGAGTTTCTTTAACCTTTGTGCTCACAGCTGTATACTTACATTTGATTTTATGTTGTCAGAATATTGATCTTTTCAATGAAATGAGCCACTATATATTGAAGGTGCATATTCAATAATTTAATTTAATACGCTAGATAGAATTATGTACAGGCTTCATGGTTATTTTGGTGTTGGTCCTCAATAAAATGGCCAACAGGCAACGTAGTCAGCGTAGTCTTTTAATTATTCAGCATTTCAGAGTAATAAAAAGGCACCAAGAAGAATGCACACTAAAATCAACTCCTTCATTCTACAGCTCTCTCCATAAACTTGACCCAGACCTAACAGGGTATGAGTTAAATTATTTAGACGAGCTATAGTTAGCATACTTTCAAGTGGTGTTGTGAAGCTAGATGGGTTTTCTTTTCCAATCTTTGTTTTAGGATTTGCCCTAATTATAAGAAATTGGATTGGAATTTGAAGTGGGACTCTGTACCAGCGTGAACAAACCAAGAGGAATTTGCACAGTTTTATGGAGAGTGATTGTTTTGCAAGTAGTGTTATTTCCTTTTTTTTTCCCATCATGTCAGACTAAATCGCTGCTTTTTGTTATGAGCTCAAATGTTAATGAAATACTCATGTGATAACAAGGAGGATTAAGAGACGGACAGTGCAGGACGGAGACAGGGGTCCAACATTTCCCAGCGATGTGCTAGATTTCCTCAAGGGAGGGGGGGGGGTCATTTTGGTAGCAGAACCAGGGGGGTGGCTAGAGTCTGGCCACCCTGCACAGCAACACTTAGCCAGTTATAGTTTCCTCTGAAGGAGGAGATCAAAGTAAAAACAGGAACAAGGGAACCACACTCTGAAGAGCAGATATTCACATACAAGCAACAAAAGTACTGAAAGCTGCAATGTTAATAATAACAATAATTGAAAATAAAGAAAATGGCACTATTTCTCTCTTACTGCCTGCACATCCACAAACTACCAGGGGCTTAAATTGGATACGCACAGTCTAAGCATAAGTAAACGTCATAATAAGCCTCAGTGCTGCTCCACACCATGTACGAAAAACTGAACAAAATTCTAATTACTGTGCAACCCCAAAGGGAGTACTGGCCTCAACCTGACCACCCCCTGTGAAAATTGTCTGACTTCGCCACTGGTGTTATTAATGCTCCATGAAGCCTCCTATAAGTTTCCACTGTCCTGGGTCTTCCCTTTTTAATCCTTCTCATCTGTTCTTATTTATTGCTTCCCATCATTAACTTCTCCTCTGTATAAAAACCACAGTACCCTGCTGCCTGTTCCCTGTACAGAATGGTGTCCTCTAGCAGTGCACTTGTCACATTTCAAATTACACAAATGCCCTCCCCTCAGGTGTGAGCATTTTTTATTTCAGACACTCAGTTCACGCATTAAAAGACGAGCCTACCAGTTTCACTGCACCATGCCACATATGTAATTCATATAAAGTCGCACAGTATCACCTCTGTCATTTATCTTTTGTCTACCTCTATCTTACCAATGACTGCTCGTTAGAAATCAAAGACTTGATCAAAGCAAATACAAATAATCAAATAACCATGCATAATTTCTCCCATTATATCCAGAGTACACCCAACATGAGGGCTCTTTGATATCATTAATATTACGTAGTAGGCTCTGGGTGCAGACCAGGTCTGGACAGGTTTATTGCTCAAACATTATTAGGTTAGTAGAGGAGAACAGCAGTGTAAGCCAGTAGAAGATATGTAATGGTGATGGATAACTTAACATTTCAATGCATTAAAACGTCTATCTCGAAGGTGCCTTACCTACAGCAGATCTCTCTTCTGTGTTTTGATATATGAAACATTCACAGCTCAGAAACAAAACTGTAGTTTGATAACATTTTTCTTTTCAAATCCATCAACAAAAAGCAAAGAAAAAAATCTGCAATGGCAGTGATGCAATGGAGTGCCAAGAGGAGACTGCATTATCAAAGCATAGAACATGCTGCTTCATACAGTGCATCTGACCAGTCGCTGATCAAATTACTTATTTAACATCAGGCATACTTTCTTCTAATGATGATATTTCATGTAGGAATGTACAGCAAGCACATACTGTATATTTAAATTGCTATAGACCAGTGTGTTTAATAGACGAGGCTGTACATCCTAATGATTTGGTAAATAGCTTTTAATGAGCACTGCCCAACAGCTTTTAAAACCAGTGCACCATTCAAAAAACTAAAACTAAATATAAATGACACCATTTTTGCCCTGAAAGGAGCTGCTTGCATTGAATATCCTTAAAATTTGCTGCATTAATTATTACACTGTGTTGTTTTATGAAGTAACTGCATGTAGCTGACACTTCAGTTGTCACTGCCATCTCTTTCTGTTGCTGCCACTGATGTTGTCAGTAGATGCGATGCAGACATGGCTTTGATTTTCAAGAAAGTGCAGTGAAGGATGACAAACTGACAGTAATTTGCTTGTAGGGGATTTGGATTTGCATATTAGGAAGTAGTACATTAGCCCCTGTCAGACTATGTGGACGTTCTATTTGGACATACAGTAAACCTGGTGTTGAAACGTGTAAGATTCTATAGGTTACAGATACAGCTGGAGGGCCTTGTGGGAGAGGCTTTAGCAATCCCTCTGCATGACTGTTACCAGTTGTAGTTGTAATGGTTACAGTAGAAGATGACATTTTTAATTTTGTTAGCCACAGAGACACAGCATTGTATCAAATTTAAATCACTGGCAAAATCTGTGTTTGGAGGAGTTAAACCTGCATAAGAGAAAAAGATTTTTCTGTGAGCCAGAAGACACTGTCAGTGATGTGGACAGATCCTGCTCATGTCAAGCCACTAAATCTCTATAAATGCTGTTGTGGCCAAGGTCCAGCACAGGCTGGTCATGTTTGTCTGAATCAGGGAAGGAAAGCATTATACTAGGGTATTATGGAAGTTATTATATTATCTGGGAGTAGGAGATTTTTTTTTGGTTTGGTTTGGGATCAGTATGGGCCAGGACCCTGAGATCGGCCGTCTGAATGAGTTTTGCAATCATCATGCAATCATAAGAACTCTATCTGTATTGCAAAGGATTTACAGATCCAGTCTAAACATGAGTGGACAAAAGTGGTAAGCAAATACACAACGTGTCTCAAAAGAAAATCTGAGCCTCAGCTCACACACACACACACCAAACCCAAGCATCGGAAACCTCAGTGGGATATTTGTTGGCTCCACATTGGTATTTAGATCAAATGCAGATTATATTATAGACTAAATATTCTTCTGTGAGCCATTCAACAGGTGGTTAAAAAAAAAAAAACCTGTCATGATTAGCAATGTGGCGACATCCTCCAACTTCCTACTGGTATTCAAAAGATATGGGACCGAGGCAGAGGCTCTGGGTCATAGGAGGGAATGTGGGGCAATACACAAATAATGGATAGTCATGGAGACACACTGCAACACAGCTTCCAAATAATTGCTGCCACATAATTGGGAACTGTTTTGACGAATTGGAAGACACAACAAAAACAGAACAAGAGGTGGTTTACGTGTTTATCCAAGAGGAATGTGACAGAGTTAACACACAGATGAATGAGCAGATTTCTTTGGACTGACGAGTTTAAGGATACAGACCACAGACCGATGGTGTTGATGGAGGCACTGCGCTACGACCAACAACATTCAGCTGGCTATAACTGATTAATGTGACAGCTCCCTTAGATTGCAGCAAGGGAGGCTAACACTCAGTCAGGGTAAATATGAACTCATGAATAGCTGTTGGAAAGCTGACATGTTTTTTGTTTTTTTTTTTTGTTTTTTGGCTTGATGAAGACAAGAGATAAGTCAAAACACTGATGCCAGCAACAATAAAACTGACATCCGCAGAGCTTTAATTTGTGAGTTTAAGACCAGGAATGAATATCCTGAGCTCATGGTTGCCTTTTATGATCATTGACACGTATGATATTCACACATTTGAAAAAGGAACAATCGCTGACACCTTTAACAGACGTGAGGCCTGCTTCTCTGTCCAGCCAGCGTCTGAGACAATGGCTACACCTCAAGGAAGCTGGAAAATGTTTGTCAGGTTCTTGTATTTGTGATTTGGTTAAAAAAAAATCTATCCCACAAGATACCTCGCTCATCTCTCACATTACTAAAAGCACTATGTGTAAGTGATTGTTTTGTGTTTTTTCTTTCTTAAAGCTGCACTACATCAATATTTCTTCATGGTAACAAACCCACGGAGGATTATCACCTGACTCTGTAGAACTCTTCAGGTCAGCAGATCATCTTTAAGCTAATATCTTTTGTTTTATGGCCCACAACTTACTATATGTATATATTGATAGAATATGTGTAGCTAGCTGTCCAGTCATATATGTCAAAGATAACCATGGTTATATATTACCTAAAGCCAACAGCTGACATGTGGATGCAGCTGTGTGTAGATTAAAGAAGGGACCCACCAGTATCAGAGTGGTGACTAAAACAGGGAGGATTCACACAGTGAGTTAGGAGCAGAAACCCAGAGAGCCATCATCATACAAAGTAAGCACCAGCCTAAATCTACTGCTACTCACTGGAGTATCATAAAGAAAAAAAAAGTAGTTGCACTCCAGATTGTAATCCACACCAGTCGTTTTGAAGACTGATCTCAGTTCCCCTGGCCATATCATGCATTTTTAATATTTACGACCTGACCTCTAGAGCAGACACATTTTGAAATGTATGAAAATCATAGATTAAAAAGTGGAGACTGCCAGTTGCTTATGAGCCAGGTGCAATATATTTCAGTGAGCTGATATTAACGAGCAAGATGAAAAAGTTTCTATTAATGACAGCAATATGATAATGTAGGAGACTAATGTGGAAACATAAGTTCAACACATTTAAGTTCCTAGCCTGAGCAGCAAAGAAGCATAAAAACAAACACATGTAACATAAGCATAATGACATGTACAATAAGACAACTGAAGATATTAAAAATGCTAGTATTATACATACAATACAGAAAACAAAAACATAAAATACAAAATTGCATTATGTATGCTGCATCAACATGCACACATATTGATTTTGTTGGATGGTGCAAATAGCAGTGGTAAATGTCTTGACATTCTGAATGTTTCAGCAGTCAGTAGGTTAATCTTTTAATATTGAGTGATGCACCAGCCCAGTTTACTGGTGTGTGCATATTCACAGTACGACTCAAGAGACCAGAAAGGTCTGAAATCTGTTTTGTTGTATAATATTGTGCATTTCCAAAACTGCTGAAGTTTTTTGTTTGTTTTTTTTTAAATGATTTTAGTGCTTCCAGACACTATAAAGCCTCAGGCTGATGCTGTCTGATGTCCTGCATCAAGACTATTTCAAAATGAAACAGGGGCTGCTCTCAGGAAGAACATTATTAACCTATGGCTGATTTATCATTACTTTGGTATTTGGTGTAGGTGAATTGGGCATTTTAACAACATGTGTTGACTTTCCTCTGATGTGGAGCAGACCACAATATTTCCCTAACTGATTACACAGACTTTCATACATGTAAACATGGAATATTCCATCAGCTTATATCTACAATAGCTTTACATCTATAATGATTCGCTTTTTCAGAGTTGGCATAGTAGTACACACTGTAAAAGCCTTTACTGGGATAAAACAGAATATACCAGTATTATCCATGAACATTGCTCTACATAGGGATGTTTCTGTCTTTGGTTTATTTATCAACTTATTGTAGGAACCTGAAAAAGACAGATTTTGGCAAGAATACATCAGTATGTGTGTGCTTGGAAAGATCAGAATCAAATGTAAGTAAAGAATTACAGTAATAACATATTTTCTTGTGCGTGATTATGGTTTAATGGTGGAAAGAGGCATAGAGGAAACAGACAGGTATGGGTTAGTGAGCTGAAAACTTACTAAATGTAAGCATTTTCTGTAATGAAAAATAAGTTAAGTTCCTCTTATGTTTGCTTTTTTTGATGTTTATTATGTTAAGTGGACAGTAATTTGTCTTCTCTTGGAAAGATACAACATTTCATACCATGAACTAGGTATGTTCATGCAATGCAAGGTACCATGCATTCATTATGGTTGAAGAAGAATCAACGAGGTTAAAGATTATAGTCACCGTGGAGCTAATTCTGTTCCATCTCAGCCAATGGTTTGGCAAACCAGTCTGAGTATTGGTAGAGCCAGAGACAGGTGGGTCTCTGGAGATGAAGATTACATGATCGAAGCCCTTCAGGACAAAAGTATAGAGATGGAGGAAGATGAAGCGAGGGGTTCCACCTCCCCTGCAGCTCACACTGTTGACAATGATCCAACTTTTGCTCGCAACTGGGGACAAACACACAAGGGACTCTCTTTCAACAGAATACTCAGGTGGATGCGTGGCGCCATTATTACAGACTGTGGATGAAACAGAGACAATCTGAGAGACTGCTGTCTCCAGGCCGCTGCAGCAAGCCTCTCGGGCTATTACTTTGGTGTAAATCACCAGGGATTCAGGGAGTGCCTCACGGGGGAGGTTCATACCCCCCACTCCCACACCCCCAATGCCTCAGCCAACTAGAGCTGAGACTGCATCAACAGGAATGAGAACCCTTTGCTGGCTTTCTCACTCATGCAAACAGGGGCAAATTTTTTTTGCTTGTTTTGTTTTTGTTTTTGTTTATTTGTTTTGTGGGGAACGCATGACCACCTGTCTTCAATTATGTCACAGAATTCAGAATTCACTTTTCTTCAATAATCCAGATGTGAATTCACTATACGTGTTTAAATTGTATCTCCAGTATAATTAGTAAATCTGAAATACCGAACGAAAAAAAAAATGCTGCAATGCATGGCATCCGCACTCTATAAACTTTGAAGACTTTCATATCTCATGCAGAAAATAACAAGGCTTATAAAGGTATCATTCAACTTTAATATGGATGATCCTGGATTTATAGCTTTAATCTAATTACTATGGCTGATATGTTTCCCAAATGATCCATGCAAGCTAAATGAATTAAAGATATAAAAATTATGATCTCCTCATCTGAAGTCTTTCCTCACAGATTCGAAAACGCTAGATGCTTGTCACAAGGTGGAACAGCCCATGAAAACAATAAGAGTTCTTTTTTTTTGTTTGTTTGTTTCATTTTAGTGGTGAAGCAGTGAGGTGATGGATTTAGGATCAATAGCATTTGTTTTAGTGATATTTTTCATGGAGCCCTACCACCCTGACATCAGCTCAGGTTTGGTCATCTCTGACCATGTTGTGGACTGAGATCTATTAGCATTACTTTGCTGATACTTTAACTTGTTTACAATGACAAATGTTTCCATCACTTGTCGACAGAGACTATTTCTGTGTGGCTGTGTACCGAGCCATGAAAGCATGTTGCATTACAATGAAACCCAGCAGCTGTGAGCAGCATGCTTGGGCCTTCCTTAAAGGGACCCTATGGGGATTTTGGAGATCTCTTCGATAGTGGGTCACTGTTTGTCAGTATCTTGAACACATTCACAAAGAGATGATGCAATACAAGCTCCTGCCAACAGTTTTACACTATTACACTAATTGGCAGGTGGTGGAGGTATGCAAAGAAAAGTAGCTACGCCCCAGAAAAAGCATGGAAGACTGCTAATAAATGAACGTGGATGTAAACAGTGTAGGTTTCCAAGTCTTCAATTAATTAACAAATGTTTAATGAAGTTGGACATGTGCTCCACATATTCATTAGGCTTCAAGGATACACACAAAATGACTTGGTGAGAAACACTGAATCTTTTTTTTTTATTTTCTTGTTTGTTTTGTTTTATAAGACAGTTTCACTGGGTAACTTTAAGAGGCCCCAGCAGCTATTTATGTGAGGTATTGTCATATTGAAAAAATAAGTTTCATTGCTTTTTAACTTCAAAGTCTGCAAAGAGAGGATTGCTGAAACATGTAAAGCCTGTGTATTCACCTCCAATAGAACCGAAGAGACTCATTTCTTATCATTTTCACTGTGTCCATGTGGGGATGTCTACAGGACTTCCAGCTCTGTTAGGTTCCAGCTCATCTATCAGGTAATGCTTTTTTACCTGAACGACCAGTTCACAGCTTCTGCTACAAGAGCCAATGACATATTGCATCAATATTTCAGGCTAACAGCACATGCAAGGTACACTATAGTAGCAGGTGTTTCTCTCAGCAACTGCTCACTTATATCGCGCCCTTTATTTATCCAGAGAAGTATTGCTTAGAGCAATGATTTTTCTCTCTTGGAAGGCCTTGTTCACACAGTCACACGCTCTTCAAAGCCGCAAGCTCCCCATTCATTTGTAAAGGGTAAAGGTAAAACTGAAGATCCAGAGAGCATTTTGTATCCCAGCTGCAACAGTATGCACCGTCTTTTCCTCCCTGTTGATCAAGAGGCATTGTACCTTAAATTAACCAACAATAGGTGGGCAGATGGCAGATGGCTCGCACTGTCAGAGCGCTGCGATCATGTCAGGTAGATGCTGGAGATCAAAGGGTAAGTCACTGCACCACCGGGACTGTGATCAGTGACACTGTGTGAAAGTCTTATCTCCCCCCACCCCACCCTGGCAAGAATTGTAAGAAAACTATTAATCATGGCTTTTTGGGGGAGTCTGCTGCACTGAATAACCCACCACCTGTCACCACACATGTATAGCTTGATGCTATGATTCTCCATGAGAACTGCAGGTACCCCAGTGGGTCATCTGTAAGTAAAGGCTGAGTCTACGTGGCTCAGCTGCAGCTTTCATTATTGCATTCACCGTGAATTACCAGGAGAACATACGAGTAAATACTCTCAATCAAACAGTGTTTGTTTAAGTCTTCGTAAAGGGGCCTGACTGGGTCAGTTAAACACACATTTGTGACATTCGGACATCTGTTTCATGCCACAAATTGTGGCAACAAATGATTAAAGAGCTACGGCTTAAAGAGGGGGTGGTGGAAAAAGAGATGTCACCACACCAATAAACGGTGCTAAAAGAGGGAGCACCAGCACAAAAGCAGAAGAATGGTAAAAGAAGAAAGCGTCCGGAAACCATTTTAGGAGGAGGAAGGGAGAGATTTTTCTTTAATCCCTGTGAGGCAAAGCGACTTAATGGAAACTTCCTCTTATCGGGCATGATGCAGAGACCTTACCATTGCCTCTGCTTCACTTTGATGTGTTTTGAGAGAGAGAGAGAGAGAGAGAGAGAGCGAGACCACAAAAGACTGCTTCGCCACATGTGCGCACACATATAGCCTCGCAGTCCTTTGGTAGGCTAAGCAGTGCAATAGATCTTTGCTGCAAGCACCAAGATATGGTGTTCTAAAAGTGCAGGGTTTATTGTTGTTCCCACCCTGCGCTCCACTGTATGTACATAATGTTTTTTTAAAAACAAACAAACAAACAAAAAAAAAAAGCATTTCATTTTCAAATCTGATTGCCAGGTGCACCCCGCAGATACCGGTATTGTGCACTGATATGCCTCCATCTTTATTTCCCCCTGACTTACGTGAAAAAGCGTATGTAAAAGATAAAAGACAAAACTAACCCAAAACGAGAAACAGGTGCTCGCTGATCGCACGCATTTAGCTTTTACTGAGTGAGCATTAGGGAGGACAGAGGGTGGCTTTTGTTTCAGCTAAAGAGCCACATTTTCCAAGTTAGGAGGAAAGACGGCGGGTGCCTTTGTCTAGTCTGAGAATATAATTGCACACTGTTAAAAAGTTTCCCTCCCTGTTTTCATTTAGCGAGAAAATGAAATTTATAAAACATGTAATATCTGATCAACTAACCACAAACAAATCAAATGAAAAGCCATCCTTCATACAGTGGTTAAGAGACAGGCTGGTGGGCTTGATTCGTGATGACAGCGCTGATAACGCCACGTGTGGAGTGGCATGATGAAATATTAATACAACTGTAATAACACAATGCCTTTGTACACTGTGCCAGAACAAATCTCCTGCAGAGATAACAGTGGTATTCTGTAATCACTATAGTGACAGCACTTCTGGTTTTAATCAAAACATCGTGATGATCATGTAGTATTAGCTGCCCACATCAAAACACTGCAAGTAAACAAAGGCAGAGGCAGACTGTCCTCTGTCACAAGCACTTGTCGATTCGCCTCAATCACATGTGGAGCCTTGATTATGGTCTACTCATAAAAACAAACAGAGATGGTATTGATGTTCTGTGTGTCGACTCCCAGTTAATGTCCACGCAACACGCCATCATCATACTGTGGTAGGATTGAAGGGGGCAGCAGATGCACTGATGGATACATGAATCAGTCAGTAAGCAAAAACAAGGACAAACCCCTGCTGAATTCTGATATTTTTTTAGATTTGCAACAATGAGTCAATTTATGGATTAGTTGACTGAAAGGAAAATAATCAGGGATTCTTCTTTCTAATTGATTCATAATTTCAGTCATATTTTTAAATATGTTCTCAGGTATCAGTTTCTGTGGGGATTTTCTGATTTTCTCTTCTCTTTTTTCTTGCTACTTTGGACTCTAGAAAGTCATGATGAGCATTTTTCACAATTTCATACACTACACAAATAACTGATTGATAATAGGTTAGTCAATAGATTAGTCAGTAATTAACATAATTGTTAGTTGCTGCTCTAATGTGTATATTTTGTATTTATTGTTGAAATCTCTTCCTTGTTTTTAACAACTTATGAAGTCCAGTTTCGTATACACAGCAGATCTTGTTACTGCTAAATCTACCACTTCTGGCCTGGTGACTGTTACAGACAGACATGTACTATAAGTCACGTTTACAGGCACTTGTGGACAAAATAATAGAAATACCTGCCCATATAATGTGATACAATTCAACGGCAACACAACTCCCAAATTACCATACATTTGAATCAACACCTCTCTAAAGCAGTTTTAACAAAAATGTGTCTAATGTTCAGACATTATAACCTTGAACCTAGACTTTATTGAAGGACTGCTGTATTAGACTCCGTAGACTTCGGTAGAAAAACTAAAGCAGTCCCGCTCATTGATTTACAGTATAACATAGTCCACAAAAGACTTATCATATCACCCAACCCTAGAAGAAAAATAATGATTTCTCAGGTTTAATTCTGATAACACAGAAGATGTTCTTAAAATAGTTAATACCAATAATCACAAATAAGCTCTCAAACAAATCACATATCATATCACAGTGGACATACAGTATCGTACCCAAGAGCCCTGATGTCTATTCCTTTTAAGAGGGGAGGAAAAAAAAGACAGTATGAAAGCAACACACACACAAACAGAGGGAGGACAGAGAGGTAAGACCAGCAGGCAGCTGGGGAAGAGAGAGAGGATAAAAGACAACCAGAGAAGGTTGAGACAAAGACGTAGGGGATCATCCGTCATTCAGATATATATATATATATATATATATATATATATATATATATATATATATATATATATATATATATATATATTTATTTATTTTTTTGGTCTAAAATCTTCAATACTCAAGAAACACACACACACACACACACAGGCTCTCACTGTCAGTGCAGTTCCTCTGATATAGTACATATTTGAAAAGCAATAGTGAAAAAGATCAATTTAACCAATGAACAAAAGCATTATGCTTCTAGAATGACAACGTTGATACATGTTGTATTTATGCCTTTACCTGCCAGTCGAAGTGCAAACCCTTGATTCAGTAAAATGTTAAGCACCGCCACAATCATCTCAATCAGTGGTCTTTTAATCAAACAGCACTTGTAGTTGACTAAAGCCTGGCTCTGATTTAGGGATTTTTAAAAATACTAACAGATATTGAAATCCTGCTGCATCACACACAAGAAATGTAACAGATTATCTGTTCTCAAATTATGAACCTCGCTCAAAATACAAGATTAGAAAACAACAGTACATCACAGACTCCAGGATATTACTAAGATTATCTTTCCGGTGGAGCTGTGCATCACCTTCTCTCTCTCTCTCTCACACACACACACACACACACACACACACACACACACACACACACATCTCTTTCAAATTCAGATTTGTGAGAAATCTGATTTATTCAGGATGCCACAGAACACTTTGCCTTGTGATCCTCTGTGACTGCTGCCATGTGTTCTCCATTTAAGTGCTATAATGCCCTAATTCCAGAGGAAAGTAGCTTACTTTTTTTAGTCCTATTGAAACACCCCAGTTGATCCTTATCCTTTCCCCTCAGCTGTGCAGTACATAAGGTTTGGGTGTCATCCAGCTGTTTGTAAAGTCCCACTGGAAAAGATTATTATTATTGGTAATTTTTTTTCTGCATCTAATCTGCTATAAACTGGACAACTAAAGTTGATAAAAAGCTGTTGAGCAGTACATACCTTAGATATACAGTGAATGATAGAGTTTGGTATAGCAAGGCAATAATGTGGGGCTTCTACACAAATTCAAATTCATCTTTATGGAAAAAAATTACAAAGACGTTGGTTTCCTTAATGACTGGAACAGCTCTGACTCTAGGACACTTGAGCTAACTACAGACCCACTCAGCACCTGGTAATGTTCTACATCCCAGAGTGTAAGTGAGCTGTTTAGAGCAGCTACACTGGCTATTTATTTGGCTTATTGTGGCACTGCCATGGCATGATATATTGCACTAGAGCTGTTTTGTGTCATCATTTAGCCTGATATACCAGATCAGTAAAAGGACTCCACTCTGCCATGTTAAGATGACAAATTGCAGGGATGCTGCTCTGACAGAAAAGGACCGTTGTTGCATCATTCTCTCTCACACACTACTTTGGGTTACAGTTGTGATTGGGCCAGTTGATGGCACTAAAAAGAAGTAGTGAAGTCTGTTGAAATGGCAAATGAACACTGTCTTTTAATAGTCTGAAGAAGTAAGAAGTGCTCCGCAATGCAGGGATATTTGGTCTCTGTCAGCGTTGTACCAGTGGGGAAAGTGGTTTCTCATGGTTTCTCATTATCAAACACAGACTGCATCCCACTTTATAGAGAGGTTTTGATATTGCATCCATACTACTAACTGCCTGAGGTTACCACCTGACTTGATGAATAAACAACCAGACTTAGTTGTGCTCTGCACAGGGGAGGATCCACATACATGATGCATGATGCAAGTAGCATGGTGGGAGAAAGCAGGGCACAAGTAGGAAGGAGAAGAGCATGGCCTCTGGGCACCACAGGCCTCTCTGCTGGGATCCATTTACAGTCTCAGCATAATGTAAAAAAAAAACAAAAAAACACTGCAGTTGTGTGTGAGGCCACAAGAGCAATTCTATGTATGAGAGACAAAGTAAATAAACTGAAAATGAGATCCAGAAATCCTAAGGAGTTTTCACTGAATTAAAAAAAAAAAAAAAAAAAAAAAAAAACAGCGCTTTCTTTGAAGATTGAAGGGAGATTTTCTCAATCAGTGATAGATGCTGTTACACGTGAGAATGATAAAACTAGGCTTACTTTGACATCCATACAAAAACATTTTCATACTAGCTAGAGCAAGTCAACAGACAAACAGGTGGTAGCTTGTGTGTTCTAAGATTCCTGACTGTGTAAATTATAATGTGAAATAAAGGAAGTCACATTTGATTAGCTTGTTTCAAACATTTTCCACACTCACTCTTTTGTCTACACTTTCAGTACACTATAAAGAGTACAAGTAAAGAGTTGTAGAAGAGATGCTGGCAACCAACACCATCATCAATAATAACCACGTTGAAGCTATTTACAATATACATAAAAGGAGAGTGAAGGTAGATAAATATGTTTTTGTTTGTCAAACCACAAGCTGAGTATTTTACTAGGAGTGACTGTTTCTCCTCTTGTAAATGACTCCATATATGACACTTATATGACACTTATAATAAACCATGTGACCTGAAAATTGAGCTTCTTCACATCGATGGAGTGACAATAGCCACATTAAAACGGTATCTGAAACACCACAGCCAAGTTAATGGATAATGGCAAGCAAACAGAAAACACATTTAACTTCAGTGTTCATCATTCACTCGGTATCACTCAGTTTCAGTGTCATGGTGCTGTGTGTTTTCTGAATAAGTAATGACTAAATGGGTCTGACGGAAAAAAAAACTAGACAATTACAACTTTAAGGTTTAAAGGCTTTTAAATCATTGTAATTTTACTCAGATAATCATTATAACTGAGGTCATACAGTCGTGCTGGATGCCCTTCAGACTGGCATAATAAATTATTGGCTCTTTTCTGACTCATTGCAGACAAAAACAATAGAAATCAATTAAGTGAAACAGACAGAGTGACCAGACCAATACTGATGTACAGCAACAAGACAAGGACAATGGACAATGAGCAACTGAAATCACAGATGAGGAGCGAGGGGAAGCGATTCCTGAACACTACTAATAAACATGGATGGGAGGAGTGGGGATGTCAAGGTGCAAAAGAAGCCACTGATCAAGATGAAAGAAGATGCACCTCAAGGTCCATTTAGTAGATGGAACTTCTGATCATGTCAGATGATCTTTATCAGTAGACGGAGTTTGCCCAATTGGCAAAATATAAATACATTCAAATGTACATATTTCTGAGCATTTTGAGGACTGGCTTAAAAGTCCATACTGGCTTAACAGTTTCGATCATATCACACGGTCTTTATCAGCAAAAGGACTTTACCCGGTTGCCCTGTGCTGTTGTTCCATCTGTGATATGATCAACAGATGTAGAGCAGCTACTGTAGCGACTTTGAGGTGAGATTTGTTTGTGAATTGCTGGGTCCAAGAACAACACAGTCTCCTAGAAACATCATTCCAGCCGTTACACACTCAGGCGGACCACCAAAGAAACAAAAGAAGAAGATACTCTGCGTGCATGTGTATGTGCGTGCACACATTCCAGTAAAAAGATGCAGGTTCCAGGTGAGGAATGAGACATTGTATTACTCAACAACTGCATAACAACAGTGTTGGCAGCATGTCACATGCTGTATTGAAATGCATTATTTCAGTTTGTCCAAGGTAAGGAAAAAAAAAAGTCTGCAAATCTTGGCTAGCAGCCATCCTCTCTATCACTACCTGTTGTCCTGGGATTTCAGTCTCTCTTTGGGTTACTTGATTAACTAAAAATAACATTGGCAATCCTGGATAACTGGTATCATGAAGATGGTTATCACCTGTCTCTGTTAACACTGCCTGTTTTCACATCTACGAGTGGAGGAGGTGGGTTGTTAACGGCTATGTTACAAACCACATATTATGAGGTGAGATGAGATAAAATGGTCAGGGGATAGTAAACCAGATACATCATCCTCACCCCAAGCCCACACACACACACACACACACACACACACACACACTTGGTCCTTCCCCAAAGTCTGAGTGAGGATTTCGCCCTTGAGGAAAAGTAATCGTTGGCTGGACTGTGCTCAGAGGCAATGTATTTTTTGAATGAATGAAGCGCTACATTTATTAAAGGCAGCAGAGTTGCCAGGGGGGAGGTGGTTGGTGTGGATAGCGAAGGGTACAAAGCACACGACTGTCACAACAGAAACTGGGGTTTGTATCCACAGTCCTGTCTGTTGTTAAGCTTATTCAACAAAAGCACTTTGGTGAAATGATCGTGATTTTGATTAAATGTAAATAAACATGTTGTGTCTGAAGTAAGTGAAGTAACCTTAATTTTGGTTCAATAATGCTGTGGTCTCTACATGTGGATATTGTGCTGTAAGATTTGCCATAAAACAACAGAAAATAGTTGTCTGTGAACATTTTACTAATATGTCCAGTCTGAACGACTTTGCAATTTGGTTTGATATTTAAATTAACATGTTCATTATTTTCATAGAAAACTTCATCTAGTCATACAAAATGTATTTGCTGTTGCAGTTTAGTTGTATAGAAACATGAATTTTAGGAGACAGGGTTGGCCAAGAATGAATATCGAAACTCAACTTTCAAGCCAACATGGACAAAAAGACAAATCAGATTCAAAAAATGTTTTAAATGAACAGCTACATTTCCATGAGAACTAGCCTAATGTCATCTACTAATGAAGGTCAATGTAATATGATTGGAAGCTCCAGAGTAGACTTTTTCTGTCAACTACTTTTCCAAGGTCAGTAAATTAACTACGGGTCAGAGTACCCCTCAGCGAGGCCGCAAAACACCAGACTGCTCCCAGTGAAAGAAAGAAAGAAAGAGGCAAGATAATTGTGTTGACACTACCTTGAAAGAGTGAAAAAAAGCACTGTTCACACTTGTAAAATATAGGAAAAATGACACTTGTATTCAATAGACAGCATCGCACGGTAACCCTACTTGTTAGTTACCACACCACTGACTTTCATGAAAAGGACAACTGCTCTAAAGACATATGAAATAACAGAATGACTGAGTATTGTGGCTGTTACTGTCACATTAGTAAAGCTGTGATGAAACGGGCGAGCCAAAACCCACGGCTGACCCTCTTCAATCAGTGTGACCTCTTTCTGCAAAACCATCAACCTCATCTCATACCACTTACCATATGCCATCATCCCAGAGCGATATGATAGAACGCTGCACACAACAAATTACAAATGTCAGTATCTCTGAAATGAAGCAAATCACACTACACAATGGCCACTGAGGCAAGAGATGGACACTCAGAACGACTGCTGGTGTGTGTAATATATCTGTCAGAGTGAACAGTGGAGGAGCAGCTTCTGCCCCTGGCTGACTTGAAATCTTTTGATGCAAATCTGGCAGACATGTGTTTGGAGTGGTATCATCAAGGCAATGGAAACGTCAACTTAAAATGTGAAGTGCAGACCAATGAATGCACAGAGGGTCATACTGCGACAACATGGGCGTGTACAATGTCTATTTTAAAAAATCAAGATTTTACATTACACTGGGGCTGAAGTTCTGTGTAACGGACGAAGATCCAAACAAGCCTACAGATCTTTAGCTGATGCTTAAAGAATACGAGGAAAAGATCTAGAGGAATGAATGGATTTTGTTACATTAACTTCACAGCTAAGTGTTTTGATTAATGGCCCTTTTCCAGGAAAATGTTTGTGTCTCTGAGCAGCATAGCAGTAGGCACAGGTATTTTGGTGTGGGTGTTGAGAGGTGTGCTTCTGTTGAATGTTTCAACAGTTTCCCACATGAAGCTGGAACAGTCGCCCACCCAAAAGATATCAATACCAATATCTCTGCCAATGGCAAGTTGATGGTTGGAGTGGATTCTTTTTTTCCACAGCGAAAGCAAGGACAAAACAAATTCCACTGAGCACTCTCAGGGACGAAAGCTACCATATGTTTGCAACAAAAATCTTACCTTCTCACCAAAACCATAGATTTTCTCTGGTCAATGTCTCATTTAGTCCTGGCATAAAACCTTTTTTGTTGCTTTAATAGTATCTCTAAGATCGTTAACTCATCATAATAATGAAACTTCACTCCTGAAGGTCTTTAAAAGCAAACAGTTGATTGACTGGGCAGAGAGAGGAACTACACAAACACTGTCGACAGATGCTTATGGCAATGAAAAAACAGAACAACACAGTTCTAAGACTAATCCATTATTATTTAGGTATGGTAAATGTAATAGTTACATAGCCTACACCTGATATTCTACAAATGCTAACCTGTCCAAGAGCAGTAAGGCGGCATCCATGTCTGCCTTCAGTCCCTTCCCTTCTTTCAGGTCTTTCCAACAAAGAAAAGCCACAACCACGGTAACCTGTGTTTGTTCTCGCCATTGATCGCTTTCTTCTTTAGACTGTAATCCTTGTTGCCACAGACTGCGAAACTCATTTGGTAACAGCTGTAATGTGACAGATGTTCATTTTTATATGTAAAGGTCCTGCTCTCCAGCTTTAAGTAATCCACACTCACACATAGGACACACACACACACACACACATATACATATATATCCATCCATAAAGCCAACAGGCTTCTCCTCTGGAAACTCACAAGCTAAAGTATACTGCAGACATTAAGACTCAAATGTCCCGTAACAGTCTGATGATAAATGCTGATAAAACCGAAGAGATGGTCTAATGCAAATAGAGTACATTTTGGCAGGCTCCAGTCCCATTAGAAATCTTTCGGTGTTTTTAGATACTGATTTCAATTTCACTAAACATTTTAGCAACATAAAATTAGCCATCTGTCGACATGGAGCACTGCCAAGAGTAGATCGTTCCTCTCACTCCAGGATGCACAAACCGTTTTTCATGCCTTTGTCCCAAGCCAATTAGATTACTGTAACTCAATATTCGCTGGACTGCCACAGAAATCAGTTGACTGGCTTCGGCTTGTACAAAACGTACTCAGAAGATGCAGGAAATTTGAGCACCTTTCCCCTGTTATAGCCTTGCTGTGGTTATGTGTGGCCTCCAGAATCGATTTTTAACATTTTACTGCTTGTTTTCAAGGTGTCAGTAGGCCTGGCCTCCTCCTACATTGACCAACTCTCTCTGTGTACACCAGTGTTCATAGCTCAAGGTCTGCTAACCAGTTGTTGCTGACTGTCCCCACGGGCAAACTGAAGACAGAGGGCAGGAGGGCATTTGTTATCCAGGCTGCAAAGCTCTGGAGTAGCCTCGCATTGGATCTGCCAAAAAACTTCACTGTGTTCTTTCGTATCATTTTAAAAAACTTTAATTGGCTTTTAATTAGTTCTATGTTTTGAGAGCAGAAAACCTCTTTTTGAAAAGTGCTATGAATATCAGTAATACTCTTGTTATTAATGGTAGAAGTAGCAGTAGTATTAGCAACAGTAGTCTTATATGAAGAGGGCTTTTTATGGGATGGCATTCCCAGACAACACGCTACAATCTGATCATATTATATACTTGTGTGCTATCTATGCTTATGTGTCTATGTGGATGCTTTGAGTAAGTATCATATTAGCAATTTACATGGGATACCGTTAGAGTAACTTTTCCATTACAGCTAAACTGCTTCAAAAATCAACTGTGTGAGTGGTAATTAAAGGGGAGGTAGATTAGGTGTCTTCCAAAACTCATTTAGCAGGTCATATTTGATGAAAATGTGTTGGTTGTGGCTTTTGGCAGCATGAGAAGCTAATAATGATTGAGTAATATTTGCAAGAGGTAGTGTTGAACAACTTTTTATGACAAGCTATTTCATGAAGGAATTAATGAATGACTGGAAAAAAAAAGAAAAAAAAAGACAGCTTGTATTGCCTGTATAGACTACCTGGACTGAGGTCTCAGTGAGGCCTGTAAAGCTGAGCACTCATCTTTTTAGTCATACACAAGTGCTAAATGTGCAGTTACACTATGAACACAAATACGTAAGGATGGTTCTGTAAAACTGCACAGGTCATGTATTTGTTAGCAGAATGATTTCGTCTGAACGCTAAATGAAGATGATGATGATTGTGGTGGAGCAGAGTGCATGGCAGACTTAAGACATGCCCCCCTGTTATGAGGGAGGAGTGGCAAGACAACAAGTCACTACCATTTCACTGCATCAAACCGCATCAGACTACACAACTCTGAACAAAGCTGACCCAGTGTTTAGAGTGACAATCATCTAATGGAGAGGCAAAAGGTCAAAACTGTCACTTGTGCCTTCGAATTGTCCTTGAGCAAGAAATCAAACCCCCACCCAAGACAACGACTGATCCTGTCGAACGTCCTTCTGTTAAAAAAAAAAAACCAAAAACATCAGCTACAGTAACTGTCTTGCTTGTAAATGAATTCTTATCTGTTTCCCTGCGTCGTCCTCTGCAAAGACAGAATTTCAACATTCAGATGAGTCATTTTGTGATGGATAATAAAGTGCACCAGAAACAGGCAGAAGAACTGTCTAGAGGAACAGTTTCAATGTAATGTTGCAGAAATTTGGTTTTACAAATCAATAACAGCCAATTTAGCATTTCCCTCTTCCTTCCCTTAAAGGCTCTGGCCATCCATTTTCTGTGAAGCACAAGACGTGCATTCGCTGATACACTCTAGTGACTCAAGTGAATTTCCAACGTGGCTAAACTGACTCTGGTGGGGGCAATAACACTGGTAGAAGGAAATAAAGAAAGAAAGCTCTCTTTCTAAATCTGAGTGTTGTGGAGTCTGGGGACTTTATGTCTGGAGCAAGCAGGAGACAAATAAATAAATCCCCACTTTGACAGCCCAGACAGCCGCCGGTTAGAAGTGACAGCGCATCAGCTACAAGCAAATAGAGGATAATGCAGTCAAACAGTCATTAATTGGACAATGGAGTCGAGGGAGCACTGGGTCTGACAAAGGTTGAGGACGAGGTGTCTTCTTTTGATTTGCTTAATCGGATCTATAGACATCCACTTGCTCAAAGTTATTAAAGAATCTTCCCTTGCAAACCTGAGTAATATGTTATGTTATATGTTGAAATATTAATTATGTAATCTCTTATTCAGCAAGAAGTGCAAGAGTAGTGTTTCTTTCTTCATAAATCATCTTCTGCCTGGAATAAATGTACAGACCCACTGTCTGTACATTTATTTATACATACATTAGTTTCTTTTGTTCTCTTACCAAATGACAAAATTAACTACATGACAAATTTTTCTGAGTAATCATATGATAAAATAATCAGTCACAGATTTTCACATTTACTTTCACCTTTGTATGTTACAACTTGTTATGTATATATGATATGTAAGTTAAAACAAAAATTGTGCCTCTTTCAATTAGAAAATCTTTAAAACTGTAATTTCAAAATAAAAAGGATTAATTATTCTACCTCTACTTATGAGCAAATTTATATTCTCTAAAATGACAGCTAAATAAAAAGCATATATAACTTTGTTCATTTTATTATTTTCAGTAGCAGCAGTAGTAGTACTCATCCTTGTTGTAGTACAGGATCAAAGGTTATGTGCTAATGTTAGATATAGAGTGTAGTAAATGAATCGTTTCTGTATATTAACCTTCCACCTTCTATTGTGTAGAGAATTTGCCCTACGGCCAGGAATTGATTTTTTTCTTGTGTGTGTGTTCGTGAGTGTGTGTTTGACAGACACTATTAATCACACTTTGAAAATAATTTGCTTGGGATTCTATAGGATAAATTTGTAATTTTCATGAGCTTAGGCATACTTAGTAGGCCCCGAAACTCTATCCATTTCTCCAGCCAACCATGCATTCAATTAGGAGGAATCCTCTGCAAAGCCAGGTAGGCTTTTCAATCAGTAACACACCTCTCCTAAAGGCATGCAGGAAGTGTTGTTGTCTACTAATAATTAGTGACAACTCACCCGTGTTCTTTTGCACAATTACATGTCATGTATACGCTGTGGAAATCCGCACCCTATATATATTTTGTGGGCAGATATAGTGTATTTGATGGGAATTTTTTTATTTTTTATTCATGGAAACTATTCAAATACACAATCACACAGTATACAAGGTCCATGTGAGCACCCTCACTCAAACATTCCCTTAACTGGAATATAGCCAAAAGCTGAGTTATTCAATGCCTGGAATTGTAGCCAAAGAAATATGAACTCAAATGCACTGCTGCATGATATAACTTTATTTCATTAAGCTGTGATATTGTCTGTTTTTTCTACTCTACAGCCATTTTGCATTTGAAATTCTCTGTGTTACTGCAAATAATGTGATTCCTTTAAGATACACTTAAGTCATCAAATTTTGTGAGAGAGAATAGGCAGAGTTAAGGTTATAGTACTTGCTGTATGTCCTTTTTTGTCATGTTATACTGCAGAAAAACTGAACCTGCCATTGGTGTTTTCTACTCTGTTTAATTACGACATTTTACACTGAGTACCTTTCAAGCAGAGCAAGCTTAACTTGAATGACACTTATCATTTCACCTGCTCAATTCATGCCCAAAGAACCCACCTATTTATATGGAAATTATGTTTTTCTTTTCCTACTACACTCTAGCCTCTACCTACACAGTCGCAACAGTCTATCATGAAAAGCCTGGCAACCTCTCCATGAAGCTCCACCTTGCTTTGAAAGCTCAGCTCTTTTGACTCAGACTTTCAAATGATGATTTATATATAACTTGTGATAAAATAAATATTTGAACCAGAAAATGTAACTATAGCCTTTTTTTAACCATTCATTTTGTCACTTCACAATTAAAAGGAGAACAGAAAATCAAAAGGTTCCACATGCTCATTTCTAAATTTCCACTATATCAACATAACATCATTCAACAATAAATGCTGGACCATGTTATCAAAGTGTATGAAACAAACTGATGATGATATTTTGATCCAGTGTGTATATTGTATGTGCTTGTGTGTGTGCCTTTTGTGAAGAGCAGTGATGCTCATGTCAATATACCCCTGTAGTTAAGTTTCTGTCATGTATTCATCATAACCACAACAAGACATGACAAGTTTCATGTACCTTTTCTGAGGATAGAATGAAATACATCTGACTGTCACATATAGTTTTATGTTGGCCTTTGCCAATTATAATTTACAGTAACATACAGTAGAATACTGCATATGAATGTGTGTGTGATTTAGTTTTTTTTTTTTTCTTCATGAATCCTTTCAGATTAGATTCAAAATCACACACCAACAAGATTGTATACATACAGTACATACCAAGTTTTTGATTTACTGGGACATAACCACAAATCAACGTACGGGATTTCCCAACCAGAATAAAATAGCATTTAAAAGTCCCTAAAATATCCCCATTTCTACAACCTGTTTTTTCATGACCAACAAGACGACATAAACGTGGTGTTAGTTATATCACCATCTGTCTGTCCTGACCCTCCTCCTCAACGACACCAACGTGAATGATGATGACTGGTAGCGTTGCCAGTCTCCCTGCCAAGATGCTTCAAGAATTTCTGGCACTATTGCCTGAAATGTAACCATTGTAACCATTGTAAAAGATAAAAAAAATAAATAAATAAATCATGTAGTCTGAGCCCAGCATTAGTTGAGGAGCCATTGCGTGGCTTCAGCAAACATTCACACATCACTTGAAAGCTGCATAAACACAATAAACATCAGAACATTTTGACCAGTATAACAAGTCATAGAACTGCAAATAGCATCTGTCAACAAACCTGCTCCTGATGTAACCTGATTTCATAGATTTGTGTCAGTACAGACATACAATGTCTAGTACAGCTCTCCTGTTTTTCACCTTACCAAATCATCACCATTACATCCTCCACACTTAATGACAGTCACAATAGAATAAACGACCAGAGCCTTAGAAACAGTGCTGAAAGAAAGAAGGGGAGATATATTAAAAAAGAGATGGGAAATAAGCAAAAAGTAGCATTTAAACCATTCCTCCCCTCAAAAAAAAATCTAATTTAAAGTTGACAAGTTTCCATCCCAGTGAAAAAAAAAGAACAATTATTTTTGCAGCAACAGTGCACCTGAAATTAATTTCCACATTGCTCAGTTCCAGAGTTCCAACATGGCCACACTAAACAGCTCTATAGGGAAAACATGTCATGTTTTTATCACAACGGCAAAGACAGATGAGTTGGCAAAATTCAAATTAAATCTGTTTTCTGCAAGCCTGGAGAAACCTTCACTCCTTTCAAATTATGCACACAGTATTTTTATGTAAACAAACATTGGGTTTTGATAATTCCCCCCCCCCCCCCCCCAGAGTGTCATAATTTGTCAAGGTGAGGAGCTTTTCACAAGCTTGATGAAGAGCTCCATTAATTGTTGAGGTTTGCACGGGGGTGGGGAGGGGGCAGAGAATACAAACGAAGAAGAGGAAACAGTTTTCGTTTCATCAGGCCCCCCGGAGCCCAAGGAGACAGGGCCCCAGTGATGAGAGGTGGGGAAGGAGGATGAGTGAGAGTGTGTGTGTGTGTGTGTGTGTGTGTGGTGGGTAGGTGGGGGGGGGGGTTGGTTCAGAAATTAATTACAAGGGGGGAAATTATTACTGGGCTTTGAGCTGAGGGAGAAGGGGAGGAAGAAATGAGGTGTGAGCAAGGCTCAGGATGGGGCTGGGAAGTTAGGTCATTGTAACAGGGAAAGGTACAGTCTGGGGCTTCTCTCTGAGGAAAAGGTATGTGCAAATATTCCTGAAGATAATAATGGTAACAAATTAGACCAACAATGTGCACTGCTGTTCAATTGTACCTTATACTAATATAGGTCTTCCTAACACATGAACAGTGCATATTTTAACATTAGGGGGCCATGACATTTAAGTAGTATTATTAACACTTAATGTAAAGAGTAACTCTACATTAGATTTCAGAGGGAGAAAAGAGGGGAAAAACAGTTGCACTGGAATGTATGGGCTGAAAGGTAATAAGTCTCTCGAGTCTCTGATCATGATCCAACATCAACACTTGACTGACAACAAACATGATGCATCCCACATCAAAGAAAGCAATTAGTTGATTAATGGATTTGTCAATCAACAAAAAAGCTAACTATTTTGTAATCAGTTGGTTCGGTCATTTGTATAGCTGTTTCCAGCTTCTCTTTGTTGTATAGTGTTATAAACTGAACATCTTGAAGACTGTTGACGAGACAGAACAAGACATTTGAAGATATCACCACGGGCTTTAGGCCATGATTGACATCTTTTCATTATTTTTTGACATTTTACAGACAAAACAACCATTTAATGGAAAACACCAACAAAAGATTCATTAATAATGAAATAATCATTAGCTATAGCCTCTCCAGCAAGAAGACTTGCTATTTAACAGTACAGCTTTCACAGGAACTGCTTGAGCTAACCTGAATGAGAATTATGGTCATTCTGTATGGATACACCTGGGTTGGATCCAAGCACAACGCAATTCAAGTCAGCTCCAGATGTGGTTCAGCATGTATTTACAAGGACAGGTTCACAAAAACAGGTTTTGCTTGCACCTGACAGATTATCACACTGTGTGAAGTTGTTTTGTATTGACCATCCTTTAGCAGTAATGGAGGAAAGAAGATGGAGAAGAAAAACAACAGATGATATACAAGCCTCTAAGTGCTTGTTGAAACTTTGGGCTTGTTCGCAGTTTCAATCAAATATGAAAAAGTTGACAAGAGCGCTCTCGTGGTCCGTGACTCAATGCCAGCCTAGTCTGAAGGAGAAATTCAATTACACACAGCCACCATCATCTTGGCCTTCGTTTAACTGTCATCGTGCAGTTTCACGGGGGGAAGTTCAAACATTTCACCTTTGCTGATTGATGGCAGGTAGTTGGGCGACTGGAATTGCTGTTCTCACCTCAGTTGTAAAACAAGCCACCTCAGCAGATAGTAATTGCTCTGTGCTCTAAGGTTCATCAAAGCATTAAGTTATTGGCTTGATTAAAGTTATTAGTCACATAGAGGGGAAACTGAGCTGAGAGAATCCCTTTCCATTTTTAGAGTGCGAGTAAAGACGGAGAGAGGACATCACTGAAGCTCAAATCAACTGTGAACTCAAATGTATGTGAGAATATCGAGGCTGCTCGCAGAAAATGCTGCTGTTCTTTTCATGATTAGCTAATGTTAGCAATTAAAAAGAGAAATGACTAAAAGAAGAAAGCCTAACATATTAAGCAGTTAGGTACTCCCTGGTGAGAAGCTGTCAATACAGTTATATTTTAAGATAGGAGCTTCACAGCCCTTACTGCTTTGAGCTTTACATTTCATTTCTTTTTTGGGGGCAAAACCAAAGTTAAACAAAATAAAAAAATATGCCTATGTGAGGAAATGAGTCAGCTTATTTATCTACAAAGGTAAAGATCGTTGGTTTGGTGAAGCTTTACAGCAAGGGCACGTGAACTGGCACGAACTCTTGCATAAGAAGCATTAATTCATGCATGTGATAAATCATCATCAGAAATGTACACAAATTAACAGTATATCATGCATGCTTAAATGCAAAAACGCTACATTATTCATTACGTTTTCTTCCATTATCGTGATGACGGAGTTATTAAAGGGTGAGTTCACCTCTACTCAGCTGTCAAGTGGGAGCGTGAGATGTCCTTCTATGTAGAGACAGAGAGCTGGGGGGTGTCATACTGAATAGAAGAACTGAGGCTTTATTTATGTGTTTTTCAAATATAATCTTTAAGTGCTCTGAGCAACACAAACACAATATCATTTAGCTCCATACACAAACATTCAGAATATTCATGTATACCTTATAATAGATCATGACCAATTGGCCAAGACCAATTAATAGAATAAAACCCTTTTTAGATTACCCCTAAAGACAATAACTATACATGTGCATAAACTTGTGTATTTATGAGAGCTGATCATTAGCATAACTGACGCCCTAAAACTGCTTTATATTATAGGACTAGCCATTAATCTCTGTCGGTGGGCAAATGCACATCTCACCCAAGAGTATACAGAAGAACTTCACAGAGCAGAGCTGGAAGTTAGTCTGTCTCCAATCAGCAGACAGAAACAGACAATATTTAGCAATGTCAGTGGTGATGAAGAGAGACCTAACTGTCAACACAATATAATTGCAAGGCTGTACCATGACAGGAATATAAAGAAATTGTATGACACGAAGTCAGATGCCAACAATTGCTTTGCAAAAGTAAAAATATCCATGATTAAAATAGGAGCTGGTCACAGGAATGTCTGAGTCACAGAGATGGATGATGGGATACACATTCAGCACTTTCTGTTATACTGTAGATGATGTCACGCTGTCAGGTGTTAGAAACTGAAGCATGTTCACCTCATCGGTGACTTGCATAAAATGAGGCAGCCGTTTGAGTATCTGACAATTTAAAGGGCAAATACTAACGGTGAGATATAAAACACTTCTCCTTTATTGTATTTGACTTTAACCATACTCATAAATGCGCATCAATAAAGTAGCATTGACACAGCACACATAACTTTCCGTAATGTGTCTATAGTATGCCACCTTTATTCACATTTTCTGTGCTTTATTATACACTTGTACTTGACTTGTATGAAAGGCAAAGACCTCTAGTGAAACTCATTAATTAGTGCATGAAAAGATTTCAGGATTTCAATCACAGTAAATTTGAATGTCACAAGTTTTCTTAAAACATTTCTATGTGCCACTAGTGATGAACCTGTTTGTGCTAGCGGTTCTTGCCTTTTTAATCAACCTTGATGCATTGTTTCATTCTTTAATCATATCATATCTTACACCTAACATAACTGCAAATTTCTCTCATATACTTAGTGCAGTATTAGTGTACAGAATGTTCTGAATAGTACCTTGTGGCTTTTATTGCTTTTTATTTCACCAGCTCCGCTTGTACAGCCGTGAAAAGGTTCTCCAAATAAAGGGAATGAAATCTGTAACATTCTACAGCCCTGGCACTAATAGGGCATTTGCTACATGCCTGTGCGAAAGTCATTGCGCTTGGTTATCACCTGATTTTACAAGTTTACTGCCCTCAAACTGGAAGCTATTGTCTTAAGTGCTAAGGATGCACACACCATCATCATCCCTCTCTGTTTCATCCAGGCAAACTGTTGATGTCTGGAAAAATTAAAATGTACATTAAGTCTATTTACTGGGACAAGGAGCTTCCTAGCCTGCGTGCTCGGACAAATGCTTATAAATTGTTGCTGCCCAGATTTAAGCAGCATAACTGCTCAGCCTGTTGGCAGCATGTGAATAAAGGTGAGACTCTATAAAACCTCAACAGGTGAGATTCCTGGCCACATACGACATGAAAGAGGGAGAAAAGACAAGAAAAAAGTGATATTCGAACAGCTTAAAAATTATGGCGCAATTTCTTGAATAATCAGTTGACTGACACGCCTCCTACAACCCATTACAATAACTCCTTCCTAAAAGCATTTGTATGGCTTTAGTTACCTTGGATACAAAGGTTGAAAAGGCTTTGTCCCAAGTAGCACAAGGACACGCTATATTATTATTGATGAGAATATTAATCAAACGTCAAAAGGTTAATAAAGGCCAATAAATTAATTGATTTATCATTCTGACTTGGCTGTTTGATGGAGAACTCTGTGTATAGGACTCTGACATTGTCCCTTTCATTTCAAAACAAGTGCAGCAGCTAAATTGATGGGTGATTAAGGTGGGACAAGATTGATGGTTTCACATCAGCATAGCTGACCGTGACCATGTAAGGAAAGTTTATGGGCTTTAGAGGCCTTTATTCTAGACATAGCACTTTCTTTTTTTTGTATCATCTTTCCCTTTAAGAGCTACTGATGCTTATGCCTTGAACTTGTTGCCTCTTTTAGGTACTGCCATCCAGTATCTCAAGTGTCAATTCATTGCTGAATATATTTTCAAAACATGTAACTCACCTCAACTAAAATGTGCACTTCAGTAGAACCTGAACACACAGGACCTTGAAACTGGGAAACACTACATCGCTACAACAAAGGTTGTTTATTTGTCTTTTTATATTCTATAACATTGTTCTATGACATTATGAAACTGGCTGAAAAATTCTTGTAGGTATGGCATATTTTCCAAGAAAGTATTGAGTGTTTCTTCAAATTGAATGGCTTTCATCCTATAAAAGGCCATGCTAAAAAAAAAAA
The DNA here is from genome assembly GCF_001640805.2 of Lates calcarifer. Lineage (NCBI taxonomy): Eukaryota > Metazoa > Chordata > Actinopteri > Centropomidae > Lates > Lates calcarifer. The sequence continues at coordinate 13,338,150 of NC_066837.1, read as the reverse complement.
AAAAAAAAAAAAAAACAGGATTAACAAGAGGTAGATAGAAAAAAATATATATAATGTACTCAGGATTTTTTCCCTTTAATTTTGGAATATATTCCAGTATACTTATATTTACGCATTGCACACTCCAAATACTGAAAATCCTGATTTAAAAAATAATTACATCTATAAGGTTAACTTAATGAGATGATAAAAATTAAAGTTTAACAGAAGAATGCAATGCCTGACCTCTGACGCACTGATCAGCTGAATGTTTTACCAGAAGACGCATCACTCTGCTGAAGTTTTTGAAACTACTCAGTACACCTGAGGCAGTACAGTACTCTTACAGAGTGGAGTTTCTTCCCTCATAAACAATCTTTGGCTGGGTACAGACTGGTACAGACATTGACTTGCTGAGAGCACTTTAACCAGACAACAGCCAGGTTTATTTTTGGCCTGTCATCAGCTTAGTCATGGATGACAGTGAAGTACAGTAAAGAAAGGATCAGCATTCGATCAGTTTTACTTTAGCCAATACAGATCCACTAAAATCCGCACAGATCGGTTGCGATACCGATCATTATACTCGGGCATATCTAGTATTAGTAGGCTGTGCTCCAGCCAGGGTCTGGAACTTAGCTGCTGCGTGCCCCGTCACCCTCAGTAAGCTATTCAGTTGTTGTTCTCCTTATTAACACAAAATAGAGACAGCCAGTACACCATGCTGAATACATACAGTAATCATGACGCTGAAGCAGTGTGGAAAAAGATGGAAAAAGTCTTGGATAAAGGTTTACTGAATGTCAGTTCTACAACATAGTTTATTAGCCAATGTGGGTTGTGTTCACTTTCATTCACTTTAGAGCAAATTATGTTTTTTTTTTTCTCATCTATCCAACTATTTTTTTTTTTTTTTAACCCCTAACCAACACACCCTGGTTATCACAACAAGAATTCTAATCTAAAAACAAATGACTGTCACCTGTTTGCAAATCATTACCTTAAGATTTATTTAGATCCCTCAGAGTTTTCTCCTCTCCTCTACATCCTCTAGTCCCTCTGTGTGTTCACTGTAAACTTTGGCAAAAATGTGATTATATTGTCAACGGTGCTGCTGAATAGTTCATTTCCCACCTATCAATCCTCTCTTGTGGTGCCACAGAGCAATATTGTCCCTGTTTACATTCCAACCAATATCACTGAGCAATATGTGCCAGCCTGACAGTCTTATCCTCTGAAAATAGACATATCCTGTTGCAAATGCATGAAGGATATGTCACTGATATATTCCTATATCCATTTAATCTCTATCAGTGTTCTAAAAATCACAATATATCACACTGTATTAGTGCTTACAACAAAGGTGCATGACCTTAACTACCTCCTATAGATAATTATTCAACCACCATGGAACGTATTTCTATTTAAATAAAAATCACACTTCCAATTATACAGGAAAAAGTCTTTAAAAGGGATTTTTTAATTTCATCCTCACATCTATGCTTGTCAACACCTCCCTGACGAGCACACCTTTGTTAATTACCAGAGAAAATTCAACACCACTCTGGAGGGATGATGGATCACAATATGCATCCTTCAAGGCAATTATTCCTTTGTAGCACATGTAATTAAGTAGGGAAATATAATGTAGCGAATTAATTATGATTAATGGAGCTAATTTGAAAGGACAGATTAAGTGCAGTGTTTTAATACTCTCATATTTTAACTTTTTTTTTTTTTATGAAAGCCATCTCAGTCTGAACGTCCTCGCCGCCTCTCGCCACACATCAGTCTCTGGAGACCTGAAGGTGACGGGAGAGAGATGGTGCGGTTGACAACCCCTGCAAGGAGTTTAATTTAATGCTCACACTGTCTGGGTATTTCATGAGCACAATCCCACATTGTCAGAGTTTGGACAAACAATGGTAAGTCGTGTGATAGCACCAGTGGATGGTGTGAATGCAGAAAACCACGTACGCAAAAACAGCCCCTGCAGTACAACTTTGAGGGCTATCTGACATGCACAATACCTAGAAAGGTAGAAGATTTTTTTCCTTTCACACTTTGTAACTGTTGTTAAAAAGCTCTTTCACCATCACAATTACAGTTACTACCAAAAGGATTATTACAGGAAGACAATACTATACATGTTTTGTTGCTTTTACCATGTCTTGGTCTGTTTTTGAAATAAACATAAGAACAGTGAGAGCCTTCATGGTGTAACACACAGTTGCCGATTATTATTCTTCAGTCTAGTGAACTATAACAATGATTATCTTATTTCATTGTCTTAATTATCTTAAATGTACTCATTTAAAACGCAACAATAGGGATAAACTGAGGTAAAACAATCATGGTAAAGGCAAGCGCATATATTTGGAGCATAAGTTCCTAATATGGAGAAGTGATAACAGATTCAAAGTCAAAGCAGACCTCTGAAGGTGTGAGCAGGTGCTTAAAAGCCTCTATTGATGTTGCTCTCCTGAAGAGAAAGACTGCAGGGTTTAGGTCCAAAACTACATAATAGTGCTTCAGTGAGTTCTCAAGCTTTTCTGGAACTGAAACATTTAACTATACTGTCTAGGCACATTTTCTTCTGTAGGCTTGTAGACAAGCACTAGGATCTTACCAGAGCCTGACAGATACTGAATTTTACAGGAGTTGACAAATTTATGATCAAATATAATATGATCTTTTTTTTTTTATTAACAATCCCTTGTTATTGACAATTTGGTTACTAAAGAATTGTGACCAAGCATACATACAGTATGCGTACATAGATTAAATGGTGTGTGCTAAATACCAAGAAATCTGTGATAAGACAATGTCAGCCAATATTATAGTTTGGACTCCAGATCTTACAAAGTATTCTAAAACCAAATGCAGCACAGTCAAGGACTTGTCTGTGGCAGTGGGCTGCGAAGACTCTCAGGCAGGATTTGAGAGCAAACTAGGGCAAAGTGCTCAACTCTACTTGGAACAGTCATGGCTTTCAATGAATGGGATGCAAATGGACTGCATCTTTTTGTACTACACCCACACATACATTCATACAGTGCTCTCTATACATACAGCACGCATAGTGACAATACGGCAGCTTAGTATCTTTCCCAAGGACACTTTGACATGCAGATCGGAGGAGCTAGGGATCAAACTACCGACCTTCCGAATGGTACACAGCTGCCCTCATGATAAGTTAATAATAAAACTTCCTCTAGTTGTGTTATTTGCCTTTCAGTAACCAGAGACGGAGTCATCGCACATACGAACGCACACAAACAGCTTCTTTTAAATGGAACTGCATCTGCCCAACCACTTATTCAGTAATGTCCTTGTGTTGCTAAGCTCTAACAGCCAGAGACATGCATGAATGGTTGTCATTGACAAGTAAACAAACATGTCCATCAATTATGTTGCTGCAAAGCAGTGACTGGGATCGAGTATTTAGGCCTATCAGACTGAATGGCTAACAAAGCCTGTCAGACTAGTAACTTTTTGCCAAGAAGAAAACTGTATCAGTGGTTAGATTAAAAGAGTAAGTTGTTAACAGCTTATTCAAACATGATTAACATGTCAGTCTTAGGATGTTGTTTAATCTTGTACAGACAGAGGTAAGATTTATATACATGTATCTGTTTAAAGTCTGTCAAGGAAAACAACGTAACAATCACTAATGCTATGAAAAAAACTTGCCTTTATGTCCAGTGTAGAGAAGGATCACTGCACTCCTGATGTACTGTACATGTCTAGTTATGATAGAAATTTAACATGTCGTCCATTTTACATCCCTATGTTTAATTGAAATTAATTAATATGCCTAAAGTGTAAAATCTTTACCGGAAATTTGGAATGAATTATCAGACTGGTGACGGATCTTTATTTGTATGCCTCTGTTTGTGTAATGCCTGCATGCATGGAGACAAAGGTCAAACACTGTCTGGAAGACAATGGCCTTTACTTCAGTATTTCTCCTTCAGTCTCAACTGTTGCTCAGCACTCCTGCAGTCTTTTGCAAAAAGCAAAGAAAGTCATACGGCCAGTTTGAAAAATGACTGCTCCCTTCCGGCTCTTCAGTGCCCTGTGCGCGATTTATGTCCGAGTGTGCGCGATTTGTCAGTGAGGGCATGTTGCAGCCATGTGTTTGTGTGTGGAGCTGCTACGTTGTCGAGCTGTGTGCGTCTATGCTGCAACCTGTCTGACACTCCTCTCGTTAGTTTGCAAATGCCCTGTCCTACAAATGACAGGCAGACACATGGGAGTGTGAATTAGAATTCACCTCTAATCACTCTCTAATTCACCTCCTGTCACTCTGGAGGCTCGCTCACAGCACTGTTTGTGCCACGTAAGCACTTCGTAGGTGAATGCTGATGTGAGGATTTCATGCACAAGAAACCCCTCCACACACACACACAAACAAACAAACAAACACACGCACACACGCACACATAAACATATACACACACACACACACACACACACACAGAGCTGTAAGTATAGACTGCAGCTTGCACATTCACTTAAATGGAGTAAACAAATACACTTTAACTATATGCACAATCACTGCAGGGACCCATTGCAAAACAAACATATAGGATCTGTATGTGTGTTACTGTTTACCATATATATTTTATTAACTGTTATTACATATTAGTCTAGTTTGTCCTTCTGTGAAACACAACACATGAACTAACAAGTTTCTTAACTTCTTTCTCTACAAACATTTCTTTCTTGTTGTGTTCCTCTCCAAATCCTACGTTCATTTGTGCAGTGACATTTTTCAATCCAGGGAGGTGGTTTTGCATTTGAAAGCAATTTCAGCACTGATGTCAACACTGTGTGTTCTATATTTAGTGCACCGTGGTGCTTAGAGCTGAGGCAGTGCTAGCATGTATTGTCCACCAAGCATACTCGTTATGCTTAAGCATTAGCCTGTTCTATGGTAATTTAAATACTGGGCACGAAGGTGAAATTGCTCTCTGTCTTATCAACATTAATTTGGTCCAAGAGCTTTTTCCCCAAAAGGTTTGTGCATTTGTTTAAGCCTGAAAGAGTTCATTATTGAAATGAAACACACAATACCTGAATCATTACGCAGGACTTAAACAGGTGACCCACAACAATGTGTTTGTTTACTACATTAACATACATTACAGTGATTAGTGCATTAATTATAGCAGCAATAGTAATCATGTTGACAAACAATTATGCTGAACTCAAAATCACCTAAAGTCATTGAAAATGAATGGAGTGGAAGAGCTGAATATACATTTACTGTTTAAAACTACTATGGCAGTGTTTTTTGCAGTATGAACAGCTTCAGCTCAGTTCACCCATTATACATTTATATCATCTGTCAGTAGTTTTCAGAAGGACTACTTCTTAAATAGACATTATTAGTTGACTCATCAGTTTGCAGATGAGCTATTTTGATAATCAAATTTATCATTTAAGGCTTTTTAAAGGAAAAATTCCCAAAACTCCCTCGATGCAGATTCTCAAATGCAGGGATTTTCTACCTTTTCTGTTTTATATGATTGTAAACTCTTTGGATTTTGGACTGTTGCAAAGACAGAATAAGACATCTGAGCACATCATCTTTAACTCTGAGAAACTGGAAATTGATTTTTATTTTTATTTTTATTTTTTTCCCCCCTATACTCACACATACCATAGAAAAATAAAATAATCAAAAGAAAAAAAAACAGAGCTATTGAAAGGTAATATAACAATCAGTTGCAGCCCTACCGGATATTCTTCTGAGTAACCATAAAATTGTTCCTGGAAAGAAATATTGTTGATGCTGTTATATACCCTTTTAAAAAAAAATTCACATTTGGGTGAAGCAACCCTTTAATGCAGAATTTTCCACTGCAAGTATTTATCTCAAACTATACTTGTAAAACTATATAAACATTAAAATCCCTAAAATGTTAAAAAAATTTACACCAGTCCTAAACAATTACCACCACAGGTATCATGTATCATGTCTTAATTTTATGGTATTTTGGGCTCATAAACTTAAATATGTAACAGGATAACAAGGTGCTCATAACAGCTTGTGGTTGTCAGACCATGATAGGAAAACAGTAAATAGATGGAGTTAGAGGTTTGATGAGGAAAAATGCTTATGAGACTTGCAAATTATTAACAAGGGAGTTGAAGCAGTTTAGAGTATGTGTGTGTGTGTGTGTGTTTGAGAGAGAGACATTTACAGAAACACACAGATGGGTGTAGGCAGGTTGCTGCAGTAACTGTAAGTTATTAGTCACCAAGGGCCGAGGCTGAACTCAATCATTTGTCACCTTGAGATGCTAAACAGTGAGGTAAACAACAGAGCCAGGATTTGCTCTAGTAGGCATCATCACTAAGATTACAGTACATTATTGGCTTAGAGGGACGCTGCTATAATTACAATGCAAAATGACAGTTGCATTTCATCTACCATGAGCCTGAAAGAGGCACGTAGATTGAGCGCAGATACTTCCTCCAAGGGCAGAGCAAAGGTTTTATTGCACAGCTTATTCAATGAGTCATCATTGGTATTTCAAGTACCAACTTTACATCTTCCTTCACCTCTGTATCCAGCTTACATCACACGGCGCGTGGGATTGACTCTTTTGAATAGATTTGACTAAAGATTTGCATTTATCTGTTCAAATAAGCTTTTCTGTATGTTTTTGTAAACAGGCATTTAAACAAGAATTTTGGCAACAGATGAAATGTTTCCTCTTCTAAAATAAATCTGCCAATCAATCAGATCACACAGGCACTTGCATAAGCTCAACCTCATGTGAAGCAGCACTCAGACCTTTTCAGACCGAGCAACGTGCTGTGCTGTTAACAGTCAGATGTTGCACCTGCTGGTATGTACTAAACATGACGCTAGAGGTACAGGCCAAAAACCCTGTTTACTGCTAAATATAATTGATGCAATCTGTATATTTTTAACACTTGCATGGTTGTTATGCTCTGCCCTGCTGTGTCACAATGTCAATTGGCAGTGGTATGCTCATTGTTAGTTGTGTTCAGGTGACCAGACAGAGCAAGGTAATTGAGCAGGGTCAATTACTGAGAGGCTGCATTAACACCGACTGTGACAGCCTCTCCCTCTACAGCAAAAAACTGTCGGTTGCCTGTGTGAATTTCAGTGTATTAAATGGTTTTAAAAACCCCTCTATACTCTGCATAGTAATTATGGGAATGACACTTTGAGTTTGATTAAGCCTCATTTGAATACCTGTAAAATATCTGCCAGTGGGGCGCCAACAACTGTCACTCTCTTTCACTTAACAGCGATTTTACTAGCTCAGACTAATATCCAAGAAGACCAGTTCCACCTCCAATACATGAATTACCCTCAGGACAGTCAAGTGTCATTTATAAAATATGCATTTTTTTGCTGCATCCATGTTTCCTGAATAGTGGAAGATGTTTCACATTAACATCTTCCCATCTGCTGCCAACAAAATCAAAAACACCCCATGTAAAAAAGTGTCCTACGGGCCAAAGGGAATATTTTAAGCATCTTAAAGCAGCACAGGAGGAATTTTTAGGGGGGAATTTTTTTTTTTTTACCTCAGTCATTGCAAATGCTGCTGTTGCTGCTAGCTGACAGGGCAGTTTCCAAAAATGTATCAGGTATAAAATATTGTGTGGGAGTCCATGCAGAAAACATGTGTCACATAACATTCCAGTCAGGGAAGGGTGATAAGCTATAGAGCTATTTATTAGTGACAACAAAAGAGTGTAAGAGAATGTGTAAATACAAAGTAAGATGTAAGATAATCATCCATTTGACATATTAACAACACTGTGCTGCATTACTCATTTAAATGCTCACATAGCAGCGTGCAAGAAAAACAATCAGAGGCAGATATTTTATCTCTGAAACAGATAAAACATGAATTGCAGATAAAAGCAGACCTCATGTCCACAAGGCTTCCCTTTGTGGATGAAAACTGCTGACAGAGGTTTGGGGAAATGTGAGGATGAAGCACTTCAGTGAAGGGAGAAGGGGTGGGGGGGAACTGCAGGTGAGCCTTTGTCCCAATATGAAAACATCTCATCCATCCATATGAAGTGAAAGATGCACTATAAAATATTCTTGCCACAAACACAAAAGAAAAACGCTTTGACGCTACCTGTCATTTTCCATAGTGAGTCACATGTAGGTGCACATCTCTCCCTCCCTGCTGTAAATGGAAGAAAAGAAAAAAAAAGAAAGGAAAAAGTGCTGGGTGAAAAAGGCCAACAGATGTTACACAACCTTGGACAGGAAATAGATCCAGCCAAGCGGACAGACTGGTCAGAGGGGCAAGGCAGGTGCACTTGATGAGCAAGGCTACTTGCACTGAAAAAGTTTCAAAAATTCAAGCATCTGGAGATATTTAATCCATTACAGTGAATCACAAAGTGAGTACTGAATTACTATGACAATAATGTTACTAGAATACTAACGTGTAGCTCTACTGGGGCAACAATCAGTTGTTTTGATATTTAAAAGCATATTGCAATTATCAAAACCCAAGAGCCCAGATTCTAAATGCATTATTAACGATAACTTAGCACAATGTAAAATCTGTTTACTGAAAGTATTGTTGGTGACCAGTAAATCTCTCCGCCTTCAAAGACAACGGCCCGTCGGCAATTTAGTCAGCTGCAACTAATTAATGGAAGTTCTGTGAGCTTGCCAAGATACAAAATGAAACTCTTGGCTGTTGTCTGGTTAATATGCACGCCTGTGTGTGTACTATTTATATTCGGCCAAGGATAGTTTCCTCCATGAAGAAGCAGTACTCTGCATCCTTTTTGATGTAGTGAAAAGTTGATGTTTGCGTTAATGTCCTTGAAAAAGACGTATGGAGCATTAATCATTGTAAAGTCATGTGAATAACTGTCAACTGAAGAACACCCAACAACATATTTTTTGGATTCCTTAATGTATAAATGTTTGTGATTATGCTTGATACAAACGTACCTTGTTTAATGCAACCAGGAGATAACAGCGAATTAAATCTCAATACTGCTTGGAAAAACTGAGTTCAGTATTTTCCACATATCACTGAGCTTTAAGTTCTACATATACATGCACATATGAGGGGGCTTCAAAAAGGTTGTGGAGAAGGTACATAGCTAAAAATCATATGCAGGGATTTTGATCTCAATGCACCTGTAAGTTTTCATACTAACATGTCATAACATGTTCTGACGTGAACCCTTAAATGCATGTTGCAACGCAAAAATAAACATCATAACTTAAACCGTTTTTTCCAACTGTCCTTTTTCCACAAACTTTTTGAAGCCCCCTCTTGTATTATTGCTACAGCAAGAAAACAAATACTGTACTGCTCTGCCACAAGGAGTCTATGGCTCAGTCTTCCTTTTTGTTTGTTCAGGGCCCATTATGTGTGATAATAATAATTTTCACAAAACCAGGGGGAATAATACATCTCCCTACTACACTGCAGGGAGATCTGCATACAGTAGTTCCTTTGTTTGGGAGTTACGTGCACCAACAGAGACCTCAATGACCAGGTTTTAGCAAAATGATGAAAAACTGCAGCACTTAAAATCACATCAAAAGATGTTCACTTTTTTAATCAAGGTAACATATTGAATGCTGATTGGCCACTGGAGGTATCATCATCAGTTTCTGATGTCCCATTTACTGTTGCCTTGTGTATTTATGGAAGCAGCTCATTGAACATTCTTTCAAATAGCCTTGGCACTGAGTGTTTTGCTCCTTAATGACATTAATTTTACTCTGATTGGAATGTTTAAGGGCTATGATTTGTTAACCACCATTTTCCTTCCTTTCTTTTAATGGTGTCTTTTGTTCTTATACACACACACCACACACATAATATATCAAGTATGAAGTGTAAGAGCCTTTCAAAAGCTCTCAGTTCTTACTCAGTAGAATCTCAGTAACACTTCTGATCACCTCCTCATCAAACAGAATACAAAGCTTGTTATTTTGCCTATGGTTTGACATGACAGTGCTAAAAAAATGAATGAAATGTAGCAGGGTAAATGGTAGTGTTAGACACACTTGACTGTCTTTATATCAGGAGAAAGAAAGGGTGAATTATTCCCTCAGAAGCTGAGTATGCTGTAACGGAAAGAAGAGGAAAAAGTTAATTGGCTGTCTCCTGGCCAACTGGGATCTCTATTCACTTTAACATGCAAAAGAACCACTAATTATAGGACACAATGCACTGCTATCTCCTGGCTCACTGCATACTTTGCAGGTCAGACAATCAGATGCTCCCTGTAAAATCAGAGCAGAACACATCACAGAGGCTGTAATTAGCCTTCACTCTCCACTGACATGAAAACCTGGATGTTTAAAAACACGCTGGCTGATACTAATAAACAGAGAGACAGCATCCCTGTCTTCTAAAAATTACATTCATACACAACAACTAATCTGCATTAGCAAAGAAGATTTTTAGAAAATGTAACACCACCTGGGGTATGTTTTGGATATGTCAGTCTGTTGCTCAGTGGATCCACCACTTTGGTTCAAAATGAAATGTCTCAACAACAGACTGCTATGAAATTTTCTACAGACATTCATGCCCCGCAGAGGATTAAGCCTAGTTACTTTGGTAAGACACTGACTTTTCCTCTGCTCTATATAATGCAACCATTATATTAATATTTACAAAGTGTATGCCTCCGACACGAAATGGTTCGGGTACTGGCACACGTATTGAATCATATTTTGGTTTGTTATGGACATGTGCAGGAATTTACTTGTCAGGAGAACATAAACAAAGATAGCTATAAAAGTATTGCTGTTGACAAGTCGCTCAACCTGAATGACTATGTACATAATTTGTCCCTATCCTCTGATACGACCCATAGAAGTACCTCCTGAAATCTTTACACTGTGTCACCTTAGTTCCTCTTTTGCTACTGCTGCTGGCAGTCACCTAACAATAAAACCATGGGTCACAACAATCTGCTGCCACAGATGACCTATGAGCTTTTTTCCTTTTCTTTTTTTAAGATGACTCTATCAATGCTGCTGTTGTCCTAGTGAAGTCAGTACAGTCCTCTGAATGTTAATGTTGCCTTTAGGACTGTTGGGATTCAAAACAACTTATGTAGCCAACCACCTGTGGCCTGTCATTTATGTAACTTACTGACTAGAAGAAGAATTTTTTCCACTGTTATAACAAGTTCATAAACTCTAGAGTTAAGAAATCATAAAGTTCATCAAGATTTGAACTGATAGCATTAAATTAGAATTGACCAGATCGTCTATTGAAATCAAGGTGACTGAGAAGGCCTAACAATGGAAAGCTTAAATATCTCCAGTTCCATAGCAACTGAGCACACACCATGTGCTGATGAGGACAATATGTCATATGAAAGAAATTTCCATAAAATGTGAGAAAGGATTATTTTGCTGATGGAAATCAAACTTCTCTTTTTTTTAATTGTTCTGACCTCTTTACTGTGGGTGACACAAACACCCATCTGGAGTAAGTGTATTACTGTATATTTTCTTGCCAAATTCAAAATGAATGTCTGTCACAGCATATTTCTGTAGTTTTAGTGATACAGATACAGTGAACTAAAAAGATGAAAAAGAGTTTGCCACAACAAAACCTGTGACTTATGTAAGCAGATATTTTAATCACAGTTAGGAGCAGTGTTTGAGCTTGAAAACTCAACAGTGGACAAATATTAGGATTATAGGTCTTTGAGTCTGAAAGTAAAAAAAAAAAAAAAAAAAAAAAAAAAGCCAAGGTCAGAGAGGGCCCTGGCTGGCTGAGAGTTTTTGTTTACCTGTTTCCAGAATAAATTTCATATTTATGAAAAAGTAAGCAGCAAAGTTAAGAGCTGTCCTGGCATGGCCCACCCTACTGCAGACAGAGATAGAGTGTGTTTTTGCAGGGTTACAATAGGTTATATAATCTCATATTATCAAATCTTTACCTCATCTCATGATGTCCTCCCATGTGCAATCACATTTCCATACTTAGGTCACATGATGACAATGTGAGCTATCTCCATGGCAACTGAGCAAACTCCATCCTCTGGGGAAGACTGTGCCACGCTATTGAAAGTTCTGGAAAAAGCTAGTAAATGGACCTGGAGTTTTTCTAGGCCAAACTACTACTTCCTAACCAAGGTCAAGAATGCATGTGTATTGTATCACTCATTTAAATAATATATAACTTACATTCTCAACTAACAACTAAAAATGTAATTAGTTATAACTGGCATTCAAGAATAAAACTGTTGGAAGTAATGGATGAGGACTGCATTCTATAATTAACTGTAGATGAGTTAGTGTCATTTCATCTTCACCAACGTTTGGAAGAAGAAACTTCACAGAGTGAGGTCACGGTTTCACTCTTGACCTCCATTAATCACACACTTTCTAATGATCAGAACTGAAACAAAGTCTGTTTGAGGACACTGAAGTGTGGCTCTTCTTCCTGGTGCTGTACTGACAAATATGAGGTAATGTTTTCCTTTAATCTTGATGAATCTATTAGCAAAACCTATACAACAAAATGGCCATATATGATTCCATTAAGAGTCACTTGTGGGTCTCCAGGGAAGGTTGCAAAGACTGATCCATTAGGTAGATGTTGTAGATTATTTCCAGTGTGTGGCTGAACTTCTCTGATGTTGAATCCACTCTTGAATTCCTGCTATTCATCCATTACAGCTCTTTCAATTCACTCCATCTCTATGGAAAACGGTCCCACCCCATTTTATGTGAAGCTATTTACAGTAAGATACATTACGTAACTAACCTTAGCTGGAAATGATAGGAAATGAGAATCAAATCTGATGCATAATTATGTGTAATTTATAAACTGATATGTTATTCACTTTGAAACCCCAAGTCATTCTGCAGCCAAATGCAAACTACTAAAAACACACACACACACACACACACACAGTTACATATATTCTACTGAAAACTGGAACAAGGCTTTAGACTGTTGCTATTATATTATTATATTTATTATTATTATTATTAGTAGTAGTAGTAGTGCAAAATTATATAATGCAAATATATTTTCTTTATTTGAATTTAAACCAAGTAACAATTCAACAAAAGAGTGACTATGACTACTGTGGATAATAAAGGAATTTGAATTGAGACTTGACTTTAAAAAATGTATTTTAAATAAATTATATAATTATACATTTTCAAGTACCCCTAAGAACTTTAATTATTTCACCATTCGTGAATAGGAAGTGAACTGTCCTAACATTAATTAATATGAGATGCATCTATGAAACTACCATCATTATAGAACTATGACCCTTTTCACCCAAACACGATAACACAGGCTAAGTCTGTTTTAGCAGCCGAAAGGATGAGGTTATCGTCCAACCTGGTTTCATGACATTTTCTACAGAGTTAATTTTGACATTTAATACTGTTTAACTTACTTTGCAGTTTAACTCAACTTCCACTCTAAAGAAAGACAGCAAGAGAAAGAGAGACACACGAGCAAACAAGACAAAGCCTGTGCAAGACAACTGAGAGCAAAATCTAACTTTACTTTAGACTTATGCGAGACACTGCTGTTGCAAAGCAGTGTCCTAAATCCATACTACAAACTATTTCTATCCACTTTACACTAGGATATATAATCGGTGTAGTACAGTAGTAGCTTAGAAGTTAGAATACAAAAAGATCAGCATATTTTACCTTTTCATATGTACTTATAGGAAACAGATACAATTAATGTCACATCATACGTTAATCAAGACTTTCACTGTTCTTCACAAAGACATCAAAATGTTTTTCCTAAGATTTTATTCATTTATGTATTTATGCATGTCTCATCACCACCCATAATTATTTTTTCCATTCACAGCTGGAATTCCTTTGTGCATTGCATCGGGCATAAGGAGTGTACATCAACATCACACTCAAGTATTCATACTGTTTGCTGTGAGTATGCTTCAGATTGACACATCTCTAATATGAAAATAACACTCAACTTGTTTAGTGTTCAAATGTAGAATGGAAACTAATAGAATAACTTTGGATCAAACATGGGTTTAACACTGGTTTAGCAGACCTGAATCATACATTCGTCTCTTTTAGTTGCATGGATTGCCACATACTGTTGATTGAAACCTTTAACAATGATGACACAACTTAGTTGAGGGTGAAGACCACCATGATTTGGCTTAATCTCTAGACAGGACCATAATTTTGCAGGTCAGTGTGGTTATACACAGCTGGGAGGGTGCAGCTGAAATGAATATCATAACCACCCAGCATGGCAGGGCTTCCCTCCCTCTGCCAACAGAAAAGAGCCAAACATGCAGGGTTGTGCACCTTTCCAGTGTAAGCCTTTTGTCTCACTTATTTTGACGGTTAGGCTTTTAATTCCTCAGCTCAGCCCAGTAATTGCGTTTGGACTCTATGTGGAGCCAATCTGACCTTTGACCCCCCTCCCATCACTTGCTCTGCAGAAAGTGTAGCATGAGTTGGCACTTAGATTTGGGCCCCTGATGCAAGCTCAGCCTGAGCAAAATTACAGTCTTCAGCCACCTGAGTCTGCTTCAAATGTCAGCAATTCACTGGCTCATGCAAAGGGTGGGGGAGTGCAGAGTTAAATGTCAAGTAACGCTTTTTAAACTAATTGCCTTCAGTGTCTTTGGAGAAGCCACTGCGGGCTGGGGCTGATTAGAAAAGGCAGCTTCATGAATCTGACCACCTGATGAGCAGACGGGTATTGTTGCTTTCTCATGGAAAAATCTTTGAGTGGTTTAACATGAATGTGGCTGAGAAGGGCTAACTGCACTGCTCATTTTGTTATACAGCACATTTAGCTTAATAGCTGCCTGGTTTTGTTGCACACTATTCCAGTAATATGTCTGTGACAGTAATATGACTGCTTCATTTATCACTCAGAAGAAAAAAAAAAGATTTTAGCAATATTCAGTTATTTCTACAGTAGGTTTTAAATCATTTGCATCATATCCTTTGCAGTGTGTAGTGTCAGCCTGGTAATTTACTCTTATTTGTGAGAGAAAAACAAATCTGTGTTTTCTATTTGACAGAGAATGTCTATAAGAGGGAGTTAACTGCATAGACTCAAACAATTTCAACAAACAAAATCACCAGACACATCGCTAAATTCTAAAAGCTAAGCAGCAGCGTTGTAACATACCTGAATTCCTGAAGGAACCTCCCCAAAGGATCAATAAAGTTCTTATCTATCTATGTATCTATCTTGTCACACTACTGTTAATAATAGAGGCATTATTTTTTGTTCTGTCAAAAGGTGTGCTTTCCATGACTAAAAAATATCCTTGAGAATATTTTGAGAGTGTTATGTATAATATGTGTTTTGTGCTATTAAGAAACTTTTGTTGTTTCTCAAGTAGGAGAATCCACTTTGGCTCAGAACTTTATTTATTTGACACACAAAGGCAATTAAATTTAATTAGCGTATAAACTTCAAATAGATAAAGTTAGAGTTATGTTCCTTTTTAGTTTCTTGGCAATCTGTGGATTAGTCTCACCTTGGTTAAATTATGCGTCATGTCCAGGGTAATGACAAAGGTGCTAAAAGGACAGGACAGGAAGAGCTAACATTAGACAGAGGGCAGAACAAAGTTTGCAGAGTCCAGTACAAGAAAAGACAGGACAGGACACAGGGGGACAGTGGAGGAAACAGGAGCAGGACTAATGCAGTACAGGACAGGACATAGGGCACATGTGATGATAAGGGCAATGTAGTTCAGCGAGAGAAAGTATATTAAGATGTTATTTGGTCATATGAGACACTTTTGTCTGTGTTGTAATTAGTTTTCGCACAGTAAAAAGTGCTCACTATTGGAAACAGAGTTGAAAAAGATTTTTAGCCGTGCATCACTCGCACAATCATTCTTCACAGATGGAAGTTGATCGGAGCACCACTTTATAAAAAGATGATTTCACACACAATTGCCCATTCCTGGTTGAGATGTGCTGTGTGACAGAATAATGCACCTTTTAACACTTTAAATGTCAATTCTTTCCAGTTTATTTTTCTGCAGTTTTTGATTACTTATCTGTTCTCTTCAAGGGCACAGATTGCTCATATTTGTTCAGATTACAATTACATGAAACAAAGGGCATAATTTGAGCACAGCATGAGATACTTTTAATGTTTTTAGCAAAGGCTAACGCAGTTAGCAGCATTTCGAGAATTTAGTGAAGAACAAATTAGAGCAGAATTGCAGGACACAGAGCAGAAAGCCATTTAATTCTTATTCTAGTTACGGAGGTTACCAGTGTTCTAGTGGAATATAGAAGCATGCATTTAGTGGATACATTCAATCCCCTCCTGGTCTGTGCAAATTCTCTGCTTCGCCCAGAACAGTGAGTCCTGTGCCTGCGATTTGTAATATGTAGCACAAAGACAGAGAGGGCAGAGAGGCATGTGTAGCAAAAACTTTATTTTTTTGTTTCTTATCTGCCCTGTCTTTTATCCATCTTTTTTTTCTTTCTATAAATACGACTGAGATTTAATCCGAGGACCTGCCTTGTTCACAGGGCTGTACCCATCTTTGGATCATCACTCTGTTCATGATAAGCCAGTGGGGATTCAGCTGAATTATCAGATGAAATATTTAGTGTTTTGACATCTTAACTATCAGACAGTTCCCTGAATGACTTACTAGGAGTGGGTCACTTTCAGATGGGTCACCTTTTTCTCTTTTATTATGTAGTTTTGTTTCGTATACTGTTTGTAGGGCTAAAGCTGTCACTCGATTAAAACAACCACATCAGAGACTCAACTGGAGCTTCACCTCCCCCAGGCCAGCTGATGATAAGCAACATGGACAGCCTTACAGGAAACATCAGAGAGATTCAGCCATGTCTGAGCTTCAGACAGACCCTGAATCAGATGAGGAGTTTGTTATGCACCAAAATTAGACGTATCAGAATGATAAGTGTAGTTAGCATCTTTTATTTGTTTATATTGTTTGTTAGCTTGTTAGCTTGTAACTGGCAGTGGCTGACACAGGGTTTGTGCCTGTGTCAGTCCAAACTCTTACCCTCTGTACTGACAAGGCCACTCTGGAGGTTTCAGGTTTACTAATGAAACCCACCACTACATGTCATTGTTGTCATGTAATGTTTAGATCATGTTAGCTGCAGGCAACAGCTAAGTAGAGAGCTGAGTATCTTAAATAGGTTTTGAATTGTATACATATGGACACTATTTTCCTCTCGTCTTTTTAAGTTAAAAAAAAAGTATAAAACAATTATGTTGCAATAAAAGTGTGTTATTGTGCATAAAAGTAAACACGTCAAACTATAAAAACAGAAGAGAGTTCAGCAGAAGACTAATATAAAGTATGGAACTTCTGTCAAGGACAAAATCACATTTTAAATAAAAGCAGCCTTCCATAACTTTACTGACATGATCTAAATAAAATAAATCAGTCAATCTAAAGTCCAAAAACACCTGACTCATGTTTGTGAATATCAAACCTCCACTTGGACCTATATAATGTCATTTTAAGGTGCACATTTCAGAGGAATGGAAAATGATCCACTAATTAGACAGTGACAAAAGTGCAGGACTGCGGTCTGTTTTGGTTCCTCACATAGATCTGAAATGAATACCAATTAAGAGCCTGGCATGCAAATTCAAACTGCATTGAAATACAAGAGATTGCTTTTTCATCTGGCCATCTTCATCTCAGTAGAGGAAATGATTTATTTTTGTGCAAATAAATTCATTCACTGAGAGCTTAATTAACCAGTGATTCATGATTTGGGTTAAGCCCAACTCTCCTAAGCTTTCAGAAGAATCTCATTTTCTAGGACAACATTGATTCTTTTTCCTCCCTTTCTTTTCACTCAACTGATTAGTTTAATGCACATCTGACTCATGATTTCCTGTCTTGACTGAATACAGAAATCATAAATATGGAGACGAATTAAAATTTCACTCAACTGTACTAATAACAGGAAGTACAAATCAGTACAAGGTACAGTCCTGTCCAAAGTGTGCTGCAACAAAATAAACAAGAGATAAAAAACAGGAATTCTTCAGCTGGAGCATAAGAGGAAACTGCTTTCATTCTCCTGGATCTTTGGTGTTTAATGTGTGCAAAAGCAAGATTAAGAAATTGGTGTGTAAATTGCATTTTGCAGAAATCAGAGGAGTTTTAACTTTTTAAATTTTGTAGCAATCATTATCAAGTGGGCAGGGAGGGATGAATGTGTTTCTGCCATATAAATCTTCTCTTATATGTATGCATTAAAGGGATATGCTGCAGATACAGAAGTTAAATACAAAAGCTGCAGTAGCTTTGCATAAGCTACTGTGCTGAGTGATGAAAAACTTGAATGGGACAGCTTTAACTGTACCTATATGGGATTGTACCTGCTACATACAGGTACAGTCCTGTCCAAGTATGTATTATCCTCCATTTTTACAGGTGCCTCCAGCTACTCGAGTGGTGTTCACTGACAGCCTCCCCCCTCCCCGGCTGCTGAGGATGCCAGATACCTCTCCTAGCTTGGTGCTCCTGGGAGGAGCAGTGATTGAGGTACACTCACAGATTCACCATCTGGAAGGGCTCTTCAGTCAGACATACACCGTCTCCCAGAGGTCACAGACCTATCCCTGCTGTTGCAGACCTTGAACCACTTCTACATGTCTTTGTGAGGTGGTTTGATATTTCTCTGTTATAAACCAACAGCCATCCTACATAAGAACATGCAAGAGAATTAAGACACTGAGCTCACCAGGGGTCATGTCAGGAAGCTGATCGTCCTGGTCCAGAGGCCATTCCCAGAGCGTTCAGTAACAACCGAGCACAGTAGGTAATGGTTGTGAGAGACCTCCAAGTACTTCTATTCACCAGCTGGTAAGTGCCAAAGCAGCACCGAGCGCTCTGAAGTCGTTAATCCCTTCACTGTTCACCTGCTCACCTGCCACCGTCCAATCTGCACCTCTCAACAATACACAATCTGCTCTCCTACACAAAGGCTCAAACAACCAAACCTGTGTCCTAAAGGCACCCCTTCTGTGAGACTAAACACCCCTATTTTACCAAGAGTAAAAATGGAGGAGCAATTGCAGGTCTGTGGGGTCACTTTGATTTTTCTGACATAATAAGTTCTATTGCAGTTCAAATGTTACCTCACCAGTGTGATTTTTTCAGATCCTTTACAAATCCTACGTCAGTGGCTTTCCTTTTCAGCATTATACTGTTCGCCCAGCCCCCCCGCCCCCCCTTTAGTGACAGAAAATAGCTTACAGGCACACAATATGGCAGTATGCAGAAGGGTACTAGTAATAAGTATGTGCTATCAATCAAGTATCAACATTTTTAACAAATACTGGAGATTATAGCTTTAAATACAAAATTATTGACAGGGCTTTTTCACAGCAGAAATTCTGACTGAGTAGGCAAAATGAAATGTACTTTTATCGCCTTTCAAGATGTGTACTGTATACTATCCATCAGAAACCTCAGGGCTCTTTTAGCCAACTTAAAATGGAGACGTATAATTCCAGAAGGGAAAAAAGTTTTGGTGGTGTAAACAAACACCTTTTCATTAGAAAAGTTAAAACAGGTAAAGAAAAAAATAAGTTCAAGGAGAAGGGGAACCCGGAGCAATAAATTACCACAGCTAGCTTGAAAAGTCTGCTGAGGAGACGGACAGCAAGTCACAAGAGGACCTCATTTACTGGGGCACAAGCGCTGGTAATATTTTACTGTGCCCTGGGCGGTCTTGGACATTTGCATTAAATATCATGTTGCCTAGACATTTTTTTTTTTTTCGTGCAATCTCTGGGCCTCTTCTGATGCAATCCTGGGACTATTTCATTCACTGTATTTATTAACAATGCTAATGCTAATGCTAACTCAACTGATCAAAATGAAAGATGCTTAATTTCTGTTTCAATGCTCCTGTCCCATCAGCTCACATTGTGATTCACAACAAAGTAGACGCACAACCTAAGCCCAATGACCCAGCGCGTCTCTGCTGTGATTTCAGTTAAATACAATGGCATCATTGTCACAGATCCTGGGACCTCTTTCACAAACCAGTCTTAACAGGTCTAATTTAAGACAGCCATGTTTGAATGGTAACAATCGATGACACATGCTAACCTGCGACACCAAATGATGACAAAGAAGATAACATGGCTCATAATTTGTGAAGCAAGTAATAAGAAAGGAAAAGCGTTTTCAGAGACTTAAGTAACCTGTTGAAATATACAGCAGTGAAGATACAGGTCAGTAGGTTTTTATTTGTTTAAGGAAACTATCCTGAGCTTTGAGGCTCCTGTTGATATTAATAATACTTACTGTTTTGGTGTTTTTTTTTTCCCACAATGAGGCTTTTTGTTGTTTGTATTCTTGTATTGTTACACTCTTTGCTGAATTTTCTCAGCCAAATATCCCTGAATGTTTTGAATGACTTCAAGTGCTTGGATTTTACAGGGGAAACTTAACAAATACAAAACAACTAATTCTTTGATACTGTCAGAGGGTGAAGCGTTTTAGTTTCACCTGAATATTGATCTTTTGTATCATTCTTAAATCACTAATGAGTAAATGAGCTCACACTCCATATTCTGAAGTCATATGCCCTCTTAATCACTTTCTCCAGGCGAGTGTGGTAGTATAATTTCCTGTTCTGGATGAGACTTGTGTTCAAGCCGGTCCTGTCCAGACCGAGGCAATCTGTATATTGGAGAGCATGGGCAAAGGGCGATTGGATTACCATTTGGCAGAAGAAAAATTCTTCATAAAAAAATAGAGAATCAATCACATCTAGGTACAATCTAAATACCTGTTAGATGAAAAGTCGAGTGTAACCAGGGCTGTTATCCATCTAACAGACCGAAGACAGAAGATCTAAGATTCCTCAAAAATAGGGTTTTGCTGCATGACTGTTAAAAACCTCAGACTTTGAATTACTCTCTGAATTGATTTATAGTGCCAGAGAATAGGCTCGCCAACATTCAATGAGACAAAGTAGTTTATTTAATGAATTATTTAAAAATGGATGATATCCCTGTCTCAAAAACAAGCTTTAAGGGGAGGCAGTAATTGCACTAATTGCAGTTCATTTGGTGTGCTACATTTCTAAGATTACAAAGCATGTCTGAAATATGACGGGACAGCGATGGAGTCTTTTTATAAACACACAATGCCACTGCAAATACCAGCATCAAATAACAATGTGCTAACATAACCCTCCACAGACAGAATGTGGAAGAGAATATGGATGAAATGAGAATCCAGCTAATGAGAGCTCATTATCAAAATAAAACTATTACTGAATAAACTGTTCATTAAATGCACCAATTAATATTTACAGTTCTCTATTCTGTTTAGACAATGAATAAATCACTATATAACTGTGCAATGGTCAGTTATTCAGTTATTATTTTATTTACACTTGTTTGGTTCACACTTCATTAATATACAATGTAGTAAATGTGTTGTATTATGTATTTATCCGAAGTACCATGTTAGAAATGACAATAAATAATACAAAGTAGAACTAGGAGGACTTAGCCTGTGCTCCGTGGTGGATAAATAACGTTATGGTATCCATGTTTCTAAACTACCACATGTCTCTGAGATGTCTGTGCTGCCCACACAGAGTATACAATGTATGCCAATACAGATATATATGATAAACTAATATGAGTCATTGCAGTACTCATTATATGTATTCTTAACAAAGTTACTAACATAGGTCAGATGGAACTTCAGCCATTAGATGCAGCTGGAAGTAGAGCTGAAGAGCTTCGGTCAATTAATCAATGAGTTAATTAACAGAAAAATGATTTTTCACTATTTTCTGACCATTAATCAATTTGTTAACAAAAGAAAGAAAATTGATAATGAAAATAAACACTGGGGGGAGGCTGAGTTGAAAGCTCCAGAAGTTTATAAATTAATCTTTTCTATTTTCTCACGAATAACAGTTTCCAAAAGGTCAAGAATAAACTTCCACACTCACAATTATTTGCCATTTAAAGAATAAATAAATGAATAAATGGAAATAATTTACACCTATGGGACGTTATTAAACTGAGTGTACGGGATTTTATGGGGGGCAGCTAAGGGCAGCAGATGTGTCACTGGCTTAATATATATTCAAATAACTTTCATTCTGCTGTCAAACACAACTTTAGATTTGTGGATGCACTAACATGGAACTGTGATGTGCGTTTGTACTCCTCTCTGAGTCACTGAACTAGGAGGAGTAAAATCATGCAGAGGGAGGAAAACTAAAAAATACAAGTTATAAATTGCTATAATCGAATAATAAATAATAAGCAACAAATTAACATAAATGTGGTGAGAAAATAAATTCACTGGGGGAAATATTTGCTGAGGGGAGATGCTGTATTTCCACAACACACTTTTATTTGCTTTCATTCTCTGCAAAATTTTACTGCCTATCAAAAGGTGCCAAAAAGGCCAAAGTGTCGTCGTGAATCTCCTTATAAAGCATAAACGAACTTCCCATCTACAGTCTGGAGCCATTTAAAATCCATTTAAATGCATATCTGGAAGAAAGTTTGTCCACCTGTCCAGTTTTTGAACCAAAGCATAATGTTCTGTGCTGAATTAACTGTCCTGGTTTGGAGTTCGCTAAACGCTACAGTATCAAAGGGTTAGGTGCTGAATATTTGCCTCAGAGCCACGGAGACGACTTTTCACTTTCAAGAGCAGTTATTAGTTTTGAGTGTCATTTCATGTGTCTTCAGCTATAAATGTAACATGGCTTTGGATCAGAAGTTGCTACAAATTGTTTTAAAATTGCATTTCAGAATCAAAGGTTTTACTTTTCTCTTTTTAATACGCCGTCTGACTGCTCTGTGTAATAAAACTGTACAGACCAAAATGCAACACCCTCGTCTCTGAACCAAGACACTGGGACACCGCAGCGGGCAACAAGTATGTACAGCTGGGTTGATTGTTGGGTAGTAGATTAATTGAGTCCCTGGCGTAATTACTCAGACAGGACAGCGGGCAGACACAGATCCTCAGCATCTCTGATTATGTGGTGTTTGTGCTGTGAAAGGGGTCATTAGTCACTCTCACCACGGCAGCTGGACGTCTTCCCAAAATACTTTGTGTGTGCGTGTGGTGTGTGTGTGTGTGTTGTGTGTGAGAGAGAGGGAAAGAAATAGAAATGAGAGAGAAGGAGAAGAAAACAGGGACATGGAGACCACACAGAGGTATACAGAACTGTGTAACAAGCAAAAAGGTAGCTTGATGATACACTATCCCAAATCAAGGCTGTTAGACTTCCATAGCTTAGAGGTGTTTACTTTTTCTTGCTTAAGAAGGTACAAAAGACAATGAAAAACTGAATATATCTGTTGAGCTTGTCTGGTTTATTTGTTTATTCTTGGTACACAGTGCATCAGTCTTTTCTCCTCTTGCATTCTTTCCCACCTCACTCTAAAATATCATTTGAATGTTTATATTAAGCCATGTTTTCTATCATTGCCATCTTTCATTTTTATTGCTACAGCCCCCAAAGTCCTGCCTCAGCTCTCTCTTGGCACGCTGCCCTAGACAGACTTGGCATGGTCCTTTCCAATTTGGTGCTTTGCTAAGATAGATATGTTTGCTTTTCTTGCTGCTGACAGACCCCCTCACCTCAAAATAAATGTATGAAACAGCTGAACTTTCTTTTCTCAACTTAGCTATGAAGTTGCAGAGTAGGTTCGACCAGAAAGATCACCTCATCCCAGCACTCCTCACGCACGTGTTTGTGTTTCTTGGTGTTTTTTTCTGGAGTCGAGTTTTCTCCACATGCCTTCAGCGACTTCTTAAACCAAACCATTCAGTGTATTCTTTCTGTTTCTATGGTAACTGCTACAGCAATCAATCGTTTAAGCCAGTAAAGCCTATTTGAAATTCAGTTGCAAAAGCGCATGGTTTTCTTCAATGACGGAGGGTGTATTTAAGGAGGTGGGTGGGTGTGGGTGAGGTTGTTTCCTTTTCCTTTCTTTCCTGTCTCCATTGCTGCATTAAAAGTTAATCAAACCAGTTTTAAATACAAACAAAGAATGAAACTAATCTCTCTTTCGACTCAAGTTAGTCAAACATCTAAATTACATCAAACATCAGGACTACGTTAGAATCAAAAAGTCATACTTTTCTCCTGATCTTACTCAAAATACTACAACTAACTAGCTCCAAAGAGCAGCACAAAAACAATGCTGTTTTGATATTTCAGTACATCTAACATCAGCTGGTGAAGAAGGTGACCTTTTGGGTATGCTTTTGCATGGGATATGTAGCCTGAGCCACCGTTTACAATGATACGGCACTGTGCAAAAGTTTTAGGCACTTTAGACAGTTAGATTTAGTGTTGTCACGAGACAACAACACTAAACATACAGCGAGACATAAACTATCCTCAGACTACCTTCAGAGACGAAAAGAACAAACAGTTTTGCAACAGATGGTCTTGCCCCAAAAGAGCCCTGATGTCATCATCATCAGAGCCAGTCTGGGATTACATGAAGAGACAGAAGACACTGAGACAGCCTGAATCCACAGAGGACCTGTGGCAAGTTCTCCCAAGACGCCTGAACGACATACCAGCCAAATACCTTGAAAACCTGTGCATTTTAAACAGCAAAGTCACCAGCCTGCTTTTGTTTGTTAACACGGTAAGATTCATACATACCATGTGAAGATGGAACCTTTGACGTAGCAACAGAAGTGGCTGGGGAGAGCAAACAGCAAACTGACATGAGCCATTTCACAGAACAACTAGGGTATGCTAATTTGTACTGACACCCAATGATGAATAATTTATTAATGATTAATGTCCTATAAGATGGTAAATCAATGTGTCCTCCATGAGAGTTTTTGAATGATTGACATGGGCTATTTTTTTTTCAACATGACTCAAGTAAATTAAGCATCTAATTACCCCTGCTCTGTTTGTTCAAACATTTAAAACAACCTATGTTCATTCTTGAATACAATTAATGCTGTAAACTGACAGGTGAAGACAGACTAAACAGGAAAGGAAATCAGTTTGTATGTATTACATTTTCTGTCTGTCCTATATAGCATTCTCAGAAGATATTATAGTTAGTCAAAATCTACCACACTGAAATGGGTGGAAAATGAATTTAAAATAGAGACAAAATCTGCATAAAATATATAGATTTTTCACTTGCATGGAGGATAATTATGTAAATCAGACATGATTAAGACTAACTTCAATGCATAGAAGGAATCTGCATGAAAATGAGTCTTTCAGAAACATGTCATATATCAGAACATACATTTGCTTATTCCACAGAATTGTCCTTCAAAAATACAGCACAGCTGTGCAGTTACAGATTTTGAACATTATTTACCATTAAATCTTAAATTATTGTTCTTTTTTTTTTTACCATTGCCATTCACATTAAATGAGGTTGTTCTCAAAGCTTAATTAAAATTTGATTTAATTTATGATATTATTGAGGGTTACAAATTGTTGCTACGCCTTCATTAATTAATAGAATGCAATTGTTCATCCTGCAACAAAAAAAAAAAAATACATTTTTAATCTTCTTGCACAGTAACCTTGACAAGGATCGATGAACAATAAATTAATTAACCCCTGGTTAGTGTATTCTTTACATTTTTAATTACTCTTATCAGCAACTGAAAATAGCCAGAAGTTATATTTGTGGGGAACATTAACACACATGGAAACACTGGAACAGTATTTTTGCTATTTGAATACTCATTTCCATTTCCATCTTTATTCTGGGACTCCTCTAAACTAGCTTTACATGATTCACAGCTCAAAAAAGTCCCTATTTATTTCAAACTGCCTGTTACACAACTCCTCAGTGGAGCATCTGACTGAAACAAGCAATATTAGTTCAGGCGTCCTAAAGAAGCCTCATTAAAGGCCAGCTTTCTCCTTATTGGCCCAATTTCCAGAAGGCTGAGGAGGGGCAGTAAATTCTGAAAGCAAGCCGTAAAACTAAGTAACCAGCAATAAAACTACATAAGATAACATAACTGATTGAAAATGACAACTTCTCAAATCCATCCAAAAATTTCAAGCCCAAATTCAATTTGGAATATGAGAGTGGACAGGGAAAAATGGTATTCTGCTGGTCCCAAATAGACTGTATAGTAAACCTGCACCAGTGGTTATTTGTATGCTGGAGTACATTAAGTGCGTATAATGCCACTCAAGTAGACTGTTTTGGGAGAATATGTGCCTGAAGCTGCGCTCAGAGCAGATGACCGCATAAAGAAATCTGTGACGAGCTGACATCAGCTCTCTGTTGTATCGCTGACAAGAGTTTGGTCAAATCTGATTTAAAGAAATACTGTTATGAGCATCGATAGCTGATACGTATTTACTGGCTGCTGTAAGAAAATGAACAATTTCCTGAAACTCATACATTGTTAGTTGAAGATGGCACGACCCACTGCAATGTTAAAAGTGACCACATGCAGGAGGTGCTGGGTAAGTCACCCTCTAAATCCACTTGTGTGTAAACTCTATCATAGTGGAATGCATTATCCATACTGTTTGAGAATGGGAGAATGTCTCTGTTGTTTTTCTTTTTCATTTGCTTTATAATCATAAAATGTCTCTGCTGTTCCAGTGACCCAGGAAAGGATTGGAGATAAAGAAATTACTTTTCTGTTGTCATGTTAATATGTAATGGAGTAAACAGAATGTAGACAGTAATGTAAACATGTTCTGTCTGGTGTGGTGAATGGCTGGGTCCCCTCTTGATTTGGTCTGTAATTGGACAGAGGTGCAGAGCGTGCAGAGGACAATATCATACATAGTGCAAAGCCAGGAGAACAAGAAAGAGCACAATCTGAGAGTTTAAGGCTGGTCAGTCAGATTCAGTCGCTGTTAGCATGAGACCACACCGGATCTCGAGAGTACACCGGACTTCTCACCTCCAAACCATAAACTCAGCACAATTTTTTAATCAGTCAACCGGCTTTCCAGTCAGCACTGAGCTATAGCTCTGTCCACTACCTGCCATCTCAGCCAGGCCACTTCTGCCTAACAACCCGAGGGGAATAATGGCTGGCCCTTCATCACTGACACTGTCCAGCACAAAGAGGGAAAGAGGGATTTGAACTGATGGAAAGAAACCACACACTAACATTTCTACACAATCACACACACACACACACACACAGAGAGCAATGCCCTCAACTAAGATCAGCAGATTTGTTGATTTGTTCTGCTCTGGCTCAGTTTTTAAACATTTCATGTGAAAAAACAAAACTGACACATTCTCAAACAAAGAACAATGAGTAATTGTCCGTGCTTGTGTTGGTTGTTTAGTAATGAGCTTTGCTGTGTATTTTTGGGGCTATATCTATTGGACTTTGCCTAAATGCTAAATGCTAGTCACTTACATCATTGCAACAAGCTGAAATGCAAATCTGTGTGAAACATCAATCTTCATTTAAATGATGAGTGTTTGTTTAAACAGACACCCTGTGCAAACCTGGTGCTTTTCATCAGGTTTGTAATTAGAATAATTTACACTGTGACACTTTTTTTTTTGTTTTTTACACAGACCTGCAAAATAAGCTCTGAACTCTGAGCTTTTGTGGCATTTGCAAGTTCAAAAAGAGGTTTTATGTTCAGATGTAAGAGCATCTGAATATGACACTTGGCACATAATGACACACCTGGAGTAATAATATATATATATATATATATATATATATATGTTACTGGAAGCCAAGGAAGATCAAAGCTTCGACACAACAGAGGACACAGCTCTGGGATGAAAATGGAGGGAAGCCAGTTTGGTGTCAGTCAGTGATGTGGAAAACAACATCAAACATCTAATAACATGCAGAGTATGTATGCATGTTGTGACCGTATGCTGTGGTCAGTCTTGATCAGTATTAACTGTGGTTTGCTATGTCAGGCCCCCACCCACACAATGATAAGACTCAAGTGCAGCTGAATGAATGGAAAAACTATGCTGAGAGTTCACTACCACTCTGGAGAGCAAGGATACCGTACTGGCCAAAATATACGATGATATTTTTTTTCTAGAAGTTAGGTTTGAAAAAGTGGGGGTCATCGCATATTTGACAAGGGGGCACATATGTGTTCATTACATCAGATATTGAATGGAGAGAGAACAAGTGTAACTGCAGCCTACTACAGAGTGTTGCATTATGGTTTGTTTGTAGCCAAGGTAGTGTCAGTTCTCGAGTTCGTCTATAGTGAGACTTTAAGAGTTAGTCAGCCCTAAAAGTGTTTGGGTTTGGTTAGCCAAAATTAATCCACAGGAGCATCTAAAGGCTGGCGATAACGTGTTTACTGCCATGGATGAAAATCAATTCAAGACAAAGTGAGCTCATAGCGTCTCCCCACGTCTTTACCGCAGAAATAAACCAGGGAGAAAATCTGTCAAACGACCACGAATTACAGCTATCACAGATGATGAACTCAAAAGACTTTCTGAAAAATACGGTCAGAGAAAATGATTCTGAGAGAGGAATGACAAACAGAGAGGGACCCTACTCGCCTCAACTCAACTGGCTATATGGTGGCTACACCCACTGAGAAAGTGATCTGCCCACTGATGCCCGACTGAACAGAAGTTTTGGTGAGTAGCCAAACACTGCTACGCTGTCAAAAAATGTGATTATTTTAAGGACATAGCGTTCACTTCATAAGTGAGCATAATAAACATTTGTCTAGAATAATAAGGAAATGCAAAGATTTTAGTCAATAAAATCAAATATTGTTAAGGTAGAACCCCTAAAATCCGCTACCACACAACACCCCCAAGAACGGCATGACTCATCACATCAAGTCTGTAATTCTTCAGAAAAACTCAAGGCGACCACTGTTCATTTCCCATTTCAACCCAACAGTGATATTTATGCTCCTATGGATTGTAACAGAGGGTAGGGACAAACATCATATATAAGTTGGAGGACTTGTTGCGAGAGACAGCCAGGAGCGTTGCAGCCATTCGCCAAGGACCATAATGCATAATGTAAAAACTAAAGGAAGAAAACAGTAAAGACACAGAAGTCTTTGCTATGAGAGATCCAGCGGCAACCTGCCCACCTGCAGGAGAGCCAACTTTCAATGCAACAGCAACATCACCAGAGGAAAGGGTTGTCCTGAGTGCTTTTGCTAACATAATCTATCTTTTCTTGACCTGGTTCAGGTAAGCATACAGTCATTTCTAGCTTAACAATGTCACCATGAAGGTGGTCAGAAGATCCAGCAGTGTCAAAGGGATGTCAGTAATTAATCTATGATTGATCAGTATAAAACAATGTACTCCATCACCCCAAAATTCATGAACCTGCAATATTTTTGGCATCACGGCTGTGGGGATGTTTTCAGCAGAGCCACTTAAGGCCAGTTTTCAGAAGGTTGTAAATAACTGTGCCAAACATACCACGAGAGATCATGATGAAAGTCTTGGATGCAGACACAGTGTGGATAGCTTTACACACGAAATGGTAGAGTAAAAACTTTACTTAGCTTGATATTTTGGAAGTCTGAGTTCACCCAAACTAAGGTAAGCACCTGTCACAAAGCTTCCATCTAATGGTACACTACAGCTCCATCCTTTCCTAAAATTATACAGTTACAGTGATGCCACAGATAGATGAAACCTTTAATTTCCTACATCAAATATGCTTAGGAAGAGGACAGAACTTTCTGCGGATACAAAAATGGATTTTCCTCTGTTTTTAAGTGCCACTAAAGTTAAACAAAAAAAAGTAAAAATTAGTTTGACAGTTCTATTTCAGATGAATGCTGATGCCAGCTGGGCAAGAACTGGCACTCACCACAACTGGCCATACTAGACCAACAAATACCTGGTCACCAAAGTCTGTATACCATCTTTCCATTTTCTGCTTCTTATTGTGGGTCAGGTTGCACCAGCAGCAGGCTAAGTAACAGTTCATACGTGCCCTCTCTATGTCCTCTAGCTCTTTCTGGGATATTCTGAGGCATTCCCAGGCCAGACGGGATGTGTAATCCCTCTAGCGTGTTCTGGGTCTACCCCATGGTCTCCTCCCCATTGGACAGTCCTGGAACACTGCCAGAGGCAGAAGCTCTTCACCAGGGCAGACTTTTCCCGTCACTTTTTTCTCTCCATCACATTGATTTTACACTTGCTTTCAATGCACACTAAAAGACATATGTTCCTGTATACACATTTTGACATCATCATCTATGGCAACAGCTGTCTGAAGCATATGTAGAATTTGAGGGCTTTTATTGAGCCCTTGTGACAGGCAGTGCTTATGGCCAACCCAAGAAAGTGTGAAGTTAGACAGACTGAGTTACTACATATAGTAGTACAATAATTTGGGCTGATGGGCACATTTTGACCACACAGGTGCTTCAGAAAATATAAAGACCTCTCCACTTTTATCACAACACTTTATTGTGTTTTAGATTTACTGTTAAATTGGCAAAAATTGGCAATTTTATTCACTAATCTACACTAAATGATCCACAATGACAAACTGAAAACATGCTTTAAGAAAGTTTTGCAAAATCGAAAACTCACAATTACAAAAGTATTGAGACCCTTTGCAGTGGCACAGGAGCAGAGATGTGTCTAGAACTTGACTGGAGTCCACCTTTGGCAAACTGAATTGATTGGACATAGTTTAGAAAGGGCACATACTTGTGCCAGACAAAAAGCAAGCCATCAAGTCCAAGGAACTCTCTGTAGACCTCAAGAGATAAAATTGTGCCGAGGAAAAGATCAGGACAACGGTATAAAATCATTTCTAAAGCTGTGAGTGTTCCCCGGAGCACAGAGGCCTCAATAATTGTGAAATGGAATAGGTTTGAAACAGCCAGGACTGTCCTTAAGCGGCCCAGCCAAAGCCCTGACTTGAAGGTACAATATGCAGGATTTGTCAGATGCTGTTATAAACAAACCATTCAGTTGAAGACAGGGAGCGTTAACGAGAACTAAGCAGTAAATCAACAAAATAATAACCTATTTTCTGATTGTTTCACGGTTGTTACATCTTAAGGTACATGTAAACATGACCACACCTCCACAATGTTTGTATGACTCTATACATAGTTATTTAGGGAAATCCTGCATACTATACCTCAATACTCCAATTGAGAAAACTTGCAGTTGTGATCAGGTGCTGTAAAAATAAACTCGACTTGACCCATACAACACTTGTGGAGAGACCTAAAGATGGCAGTTCACAGACGCTTCCCATCCAATCTGAGGGAGTTTGAGAGGATCTACTGGGCAGAATGGGATAAACTGCCCAAATCCAGGTGTGAACAGCTTGTAGGGATTTACCCAAGAAGACTTGAAATTGCAGTTGCTGCCAAAGGTGCTTCTACAAAGTACTGAATTAAGGGTGTGTTAGTTTTTCAATTTTTTAAATAAATTTGTAAAATGTATTATTAACATTTTTTCAATTATGGGTTATTGAGTGTGGACTGATGGGCAAAATGGTAATGTTATCAGTTTAATATTAAATCAGAATGAAGCATGTAAAAAGTGAGGAGGTCCAGATACTTTCTGAAGCAACTGTATATGGATTAAAAAGCAGTATTGATGAGATGGTTTCTAAGGCTAAGCAACAAATAGGAAAACTTTATTGAAGACATTGACTAACTGTGCTAAAGTATATATCTCATGTCTGGTCCACAGCATGGTGTAGTTCATTCAGACAGCTGGGATACTGAAAAATCTCCTTTGTAAAGCGCTGCCCTGACTTTTCTCATCCTTTTCCCCCCCCAAATGGGCCTTGGTCTTGTTCTATAATTGAGGAGATATCCTGTTTTTAATATACAATAGATGCAATCGCTCACAGTGTGAAGTTAAGCACAACTAAGATCTGTCCTGCCATCAGCTGGACAGTTGTCATGTTCTGCTTCTTGCTCTTGGGAACCAGTTAATCCTCTAATATAATTTCACCCCTCTGAGATTAGCAGCTGATATCTGACTTTACGTCTGTTAAATTTTAAAGTGAAGTAAACGAGCACAAACACAAATGGTGGTTTCTAACTTTCTGAAAGGAGGTCAATAGCCTAAATTGGGCAGTGGGAGAATGTGAGAGGAGAGCAAGTGTTTGAGGTGGGGAAGTTCCCAAATTTGAATGTCATATTTGGAGAAGCAGAAATAAGGTGAATGAAGTATTTCTGACTTTTTTTTGTTGTTGTTGTTGTTTGTTTGTTTTTTGGATACAAAGATAGCATGTCTATAATCATGAAGAAAACAAATTCATCTGAAAATAACTTGACTGGCTTTTCTCACTTAACTCAAAGGAGAGGTGGGTGAGTTTTGTTTGAGCTCCATGTCTACCTGTCACATGCAAAGAGATGTGAGAAAGAGACACGGAGAGACAGAGACAGAGTTGTTTATTTGTATTCTCTCTGTTTGGTCCCCAAATAGTCTTTGTTACTGTTTGTCCTTGTCTGCCTGATCTGCTGATACACACTGCAATGGGAAGTTGACTTGACTGGGAGTGGATGAGGAGCGCCCGTCCTCTGGGACACTTTATGAAATAGGCCAGTGCCATTTAATTACCACTCTTTAAATTTTCTTCCCAGTTCATAAATGTCCTGTGTGTTGTGTCTCCATCAGGACCCACAGCTACGGTGGCCCGGCAGGTGTGTCTCAGTTTATCTGAGGCTTCAGCTGTCCAAATGAAACAAGTCGAGTCTTTTTAGTATAAACTTCCCTCCATGTTGTTATGATCTACTACAGAAACATCGTTTGTGGGAACACAAAGTGGGAATTTCATACTAAAGACTGTAACTTTGGAAGCTACCCGCTGATTTAAACAGACTCCGAAATTTGAGGTGCCTATGAAACAAATATAAAGCTCTTAGCAAAAAGCTCTCTGTGTCAGTGAAGACAGTCTCTAACTTTTAGAACATCATTTTCACTTAGACTGTCAAGCTGCGCAAGGTGCCTGGCTTCAGTATCGAATCATGACACAGAAACCCCTGTTTAACCCCTGTTTTTTTTTTCCCTGCACCACCCAAAAATTATCATCAAGAGAACTGCTGCTTTGGCTAACCGCAGACTATACACCCTATAGAGCACCTCGAGTAACTCTGAAGAAAAAGTGAGTGAAATTGAGTGTGATAGAAATGTAATAGAGAACAGAATCCTAAACTGTAAGGAGTCCTACATTATTCATTACTGAAAAGTGACACTCTATCAATATAGCGATATCTGTATGTTTCAGTTTGGGTTTCAACTCTGAGAAGAAGTGGTATGAAATCTGTTTATCAGGCCATAGGGGTTTCCCCCTTTAACGAAAACTGGAGGCAGCTTGCAAATTTTCAGTTCATATCAGAAAAAATTGATTTGTTTATTCAGTTACATTCCCAGCACAGAGTAGTTCAGAGTGCCAATAAAAAAGATTTTTATAAACTCTTTATCAAATATCAGTGAATTATTGATTTTGGCAACTAAACATTTGAGACCTCTGTCTGTCCTTGATCCGCCAACTGTAATTTGGGGATCATATGCTGTTGATTGTTACAGAAAATGCACATTGACAAAGAAGCCATTATCAGGGAAAAATGTTGATCCCTGCAGCACATGAAACAACAAGAGATGTCACTAAAAATGATATAATTTTTTTTTATATTTTATAATTTTTAAAACAAAATCCACTAAATTTTAAAAGGAGATTTGCAGGATTCTGTGACTTTACTGTTGGGAATCCTATTGTTACAGTTCACTTCGGCTTCACTTTACTGTCAAGTAAATTGATCCTCTGTCAGGGAAAATTCCAGAGGAGTATCTCCACTGTCACTGAGCTATCGAGGCACTGTGCTCAGCTTGACATCCCTTTATGTGGGAGTGCCTGAACTGTGTCTGGGAAGACTGAAATAGAGAAGATATTGGAAGGAGCTTTATTGTAGGTCAGCCTTGAAGATGATGCCATGTGTGAAGATCAGTGATGCAAAAACACATGAAGAGGTAGATGGAAAGAGGCTGCTTGTGGTCCCCAAGGAGGAAGACACATGGCCTCTCATTGCCATGTGTCAGACCTGGCTCTCACCTGCAGTGTGCACACGGCAGCAGCAGCAGTGTGAGTGAGTGTGAGTGTGTGTATGTGTGTGTGTGTGTCAGAGTTGGCAACACTGCATGCAGAAGAAATTACGTTATATGGGAAAATCACTTTAAGGCTGGAAAAACAAGAACAAGACATTACATGTTCAACAAAAACCTGTTTACTGTAAACCTCCTGTTTCAATGTAAATTGTCAGTGATGAGATTTCACTCCTACCCCCATAACTCACTTTAGAACCAAAACTGGCATTTAGTATATTATAAAATAAGAAGTTTTTCCCCCTTTTGTATGACTGTGCAGAGAAGACAGGCTCTATGTCAAGACAGCACATTGTTTTCACTTACTGGGTGTGTGTGTCTGAGTTTTACAACCATGTGTTGAGCTATCAAACAGACATATTTAAACACATTTATTCCTGCTTTAATCAGACCGTAGCAATACCATCCCTATCTTGGTGATGTGCTCTTGGAAAAACACCAGTACGAATCCCAGTTCAACATAAATAGGAAAAAGAGTTTTGTTTTGTTTTTTAAATCAACTTCATCGCACATGTAGGTCTGAAAAATAGAGATGTATCACGTTTTGCATTTACTAATAAAAATAAATCCTTGGTCTACATTTTGACAAAGTGGGAAATGCATTTACCATTAAGTGTTTACAATTTTGCCAATAATGTGCACTTCACTCTGTTTTACATTCAAGGAAACGACACGCTCACTTGTTGAAAGTAGAAGAAATGTAAGTTCTGGATAAATTCTGAGAAATGCTTTGTGCAACAGTGGTATTTTTCCGATGTAACCGAATCATGGAGAATTAAACTGAATTGAAAATTAAGCGATTTAGGACTTTGTGAATCAAAAATCATCTGCTGATTTGGTTTGACTGTTCACACTTCTGTGTAGCCTGCTGACATGTAAAAGCATCTGCAGGAGGACATTTAAGGCTTGACATTGAACAGAGATGCCACACTTTCGCCTTTCTTATGTGCATACTTCTGATACATAACAGCAACAGCAACAATTCTTGGCGTAACCTCTAGACACCAAGCCAGTTAGATTTGTCTGATTAACAGTCTCACCTGCTTTTCAGTTGACATAGTATTCTGAATACCAGATGCTGAGTGATTATTAGACTGAATTACTTCTTTAGATTCAACGTACTCCATAGAGTTAGAAATGAACCCATTCCAGTTCAAAAATGACATAGCACATACCAGTGTGCACCAGTGGCTCACCTGGTTAAGTGCATGCCACAGCTGCATGTCATCCTCTTTTCTTTCTCTCCCCTGACTCTCCTGTCTGTCTCCACTATCATCATAGTCAAATAGATGTGTTTATTGCCTTAAAAGGCTCCAATAGATTAAAAAATTCAAAAACCTAGAGTACCTGCTCTTGTTGCTATATATTAAATAATGACTGGTGGAAACTACAATGAACAGTATATATCTGTGTGATTTTTATTCCAAATAGAAGACTGGCTCCTACTCTCGACTCTTACCAGACAGAAATAATCATTTTTCTTTTTACGAGGAAGAGACTGTGGCCGACTGATTTCATTTAAAAAGATCTTAAATGTGATTATCAGAAAAAAATAAACAGAGATACAGCGCACACTTTACCTCAGAGGTCTGACAACTGACATTTTTCTAAAGGCTGCTATCAGAGGCGAGAGACAGTGCAGTCGTAGGTGTGTGACTGTTTGAGCCTGGAGGATCAGGTTTCAGCCCTGATAATGAAACTTTGATCGGTAAACAATGAGGACACTGGCTTCAAGTTGAAGGAAAATGAAACTGCAAAATTACAAATTCTGGAAACTTTTTCCCCGCAATGTCACAACGGACAAGCATAACATTTGCTCATCAAAACGACTGGACCTGGATGAAGGTTGCGATCTTCCTGAGAATCCCCCCTGCATGGCAGCACCCCGCAGAGCAGGGCCCCAGCACTCATCTGCTGTAGACTTTTTGTGAATGTTACTATGAGGGGGTAGCTTTGTTCTCCTCAATACAATCAGCAACATCACAGAGTGAAAGCCCACCCCAGAATCTAACTGTAGGGAGTTTAAGCACACATACACGAAAGATTTATTTACTAGTTTCACAAAATCAAACTTGAAATCCAAGGTTGTGTTCACGCTGCCAGTGTGTGTTCTTTCCCATGGTCTACAGCCTGGTGAGAAGCAAACTTTAAGTACTATGGTGTGTTGTGTGTGCTGTAGCAGGGACCTGGTCTCACTGCAAGCATAAGAACATACCATACCATATGGTTTAAAATAAAGTAACTTCAGTGGCTGTGCAAAAACAAATACTCCATCTACACAGGTAGAGAACTGACAGTGCTTCAACAGTCCTTCAACTGCCTGAAACTCAGCGCCATAAGAAAACCACAAAATATAAATCTCCTCTTTTTTCTCAAAGGAGCACATGTGATGTAAAGAGCATGTACACTGTAGAGGACAAAAATCTATTTCATTTCATTAAAATTTCAAATAAAGTCGTGGCCACCTGCAAGAAAATTCAAGTATTCCTGCTATTAAAGCTAAGGTTCCTCAGCTCCTGTCTCGCATCAATTTCAGATTGCAAGGCTAGGTCTTTACACTAAAGAATCCAGTGTCGCAGTTACAGATGAGTTTTTGGAGGGATGCACCCACTGATGTTTTAAATATAAAAGAGCAGTATTCAACGTAAAATAAAGAAAAATGATCCAGTCCATGTATGCATAAATTACACTGCCAAAATATGTTTCGTCTACACATTTAAACATTCAAAAGAAGTTCATTTCAGAGCAAGTGGTGTTAAATTCCATATCAAATGATTAGGTAAAAGGTTAAAAGGAGATTTCCACCCTTCTGTCATCCAGTTTTCATGATCATGTGCTCGCTGTAAATTCATATTCCTGTTCCTCAGCTGACAGGTGTTAAACCTAGCATTATTTTCTGCTGCAATAGCACATCAGCTTCACAGTTAAATAATGCTACATTATATATCTATGAGTATATTACAGTTAGAACCTACATCCACCCATTTACAACCATTCAAATGACATCTTTATCTGGTTAATTTTGGAGATAATTAAACCAATTAGGGACTGGTTAGCTTTGGGTCCTGCTTCTTCGGGCATCCCCATGAAGTCTGATGGAGGTCCCCCACCTAGCCATCACCTCTTAATAAATTAAAGTATCAATAAATTAAAAGTTTTACTCTTTGATATGCACACAGGCAGCCGTTTTGTTCTTCTCTTTTACAACTGCTCGTAAGCCTGCCTCCAAGGTGTGTGAAAGCTGCCCATGTTATTTATAGTTGAGGTATTCTGTCTGTACATGTACTGCAGCTCTTTCTGCTGATTGAACGGACAGGATTTCATTCACACTTCGAAATGAAATGCCATAGCTGCCCCGCAGTTATGCACTAGCACTAGCCGGGGTCATGACAGGTGCTGTAAGACACAGGGGACAGGGATTTGCAAGCACTTTTCTGTCCAATCCAAGCACACGGGAGGCTAACTTTGGTAAGTATTTCTGTGTGTACCTAGCAAGATTTCAAGATGTCTGTCTTTTATGGAAGTACTCAAAGTCAGTGCGGGGAGTCTGCATAAAGTGCCAAATAATTTTTGCACATGAAATAAAGTAACTGGACTTGGACAAAAAAGGTTTTTAAGTGCAAAGTGGTGAGAGCTGACTGTATTAGATACAAGGGCATACCTGCAGAAAAATGTGCCATAAGAGACTTGGCTATACAATTTCTATAAAATGGATTGTATTTATCCACTAGGATTGTGTTAAAAAAGTACTCCGCCAGTTTAGCAATGTACTTTTGTAACATCATCAGACTAGTGGTGGGAAAAATAAGGAAATAAAGATCAAATTTGATGAAGCAGAACCAGAGATATCACCTTTTTTTATTCCACACATACCTCTTCCTTGTCAAAACCTGCTGCCTGCATTACCCACAATCCAACTCAACTGCAGACAGTTCAGTCAGAGATTCAGGTGTGTTATGCTAGTAGCAGCTCGAGCGGTCTAGACCCTTGCTCTCCTTAGGTAAATGAACCAAGTGGTTGAAGAACATTACATATGCCATGAATGTGCATGTATGTAACAGCATCAAGCCTATTCAGTCTGCAAGATGGCGTGGAGGAAAAAGAGAAAACATTGGATTTGCTGTGGCTGACACTAGCTCCTAAAAAAGGACTGGAGGGAACCAAAGTTATGTGCCAGGGAAGGAATGAACTTTACCTCCACTCTTAGATAAGTACTAAGTAATAGACAAGTAAGGGGCAGAGGCGTCACATGTCAGTGAACCCTGAGACAGGCCAGTGAGTAATGGTGTGATTTATCATGGCATCATTCAAGACAGCCGTGTGCCCTCTCAGTCAGCTGATCAATACCTGACAAGACCTCAGTATCTTTCCTATTTGGTAGAACTCAATATATTTGTGTTTCTTTTCACATGCACAAAGGCATTTACAAAGAATTCTTAAGCACAAGGACAATTTTACCCACTGCATATAATAATTACTTATTTCTTTACTTAAATTCACCTAGAAAATGTAGTTCATTAAATGGCAAAAGTACCACAACAGCCTTTCATGTAACCCTTGGAGCAGTAAATGTCTCTGTGCCCTCCTAATGGACCCGGACACTGACAGACAGAGGTGAAATTTACTGTCATAAAGATCAAACACGAAACCTACCAGTCATGTCATGAATTTTATGAACAACCAGTCATATTTAAAATGTGGTCACACCTCAGTCAGTGCATTCTGCCACAGGAAACTTGCAATTCACATCTTTCCCCAAAAACCCTCTTGTTTATGTGCAGAAAACTCTCACAAAGACAGTGTACAAATTTCACACCATTCATTATATTCTGGCAAGGTACAAGTTGAAGGCACATAGGACCGGGAGAGGTGAACTGCTTGCATGCAGTATACCAGAATTGCCAGAGGCATTAAGCAAGATGGAAGTATCACAGGACAAAAGTTAGAAGTGAACTTTGACGTCAGAGAATTGGAAAACTGTGATGTGGTAACTAATCACATTTGAAATCTGCCATATGCTGTCAACAAATGCTGTTGGTTTCAAGTTAGACAATCCATATCCATGAGGTATGAAATAAAGCTCAAATAATTAGGTGATGAATCAATGAGTCAACTGACTATTGACTAGTAAAATTATGTGTGACTATTTTTGCTTGAATCAAGTGATTTGAGTATTTTTTCAAGCAAATGCCACAGATTCCTTGGGTCCAGCTTCTACATTGTTTGATTTGACATTTTAGCAATTTGATGATATTACACTGGGCTTTAGGACATTTTTAGGTGGATTTTATCAATAATTTTACTACATTTTCTAGGTAAATCAAGTAATAGTGAATCATTAGATTAATCATTAGCCATAGTATGAAGATGTTGGTCAGATGTTATTAATACCCCAGCATGATTATTGGCAACTACACATCCAGAATCAGTCAGCAAGTCAAATTGATGACTGGGAACTTGAACCGTCCTGCTACATACTTCTTTGCATATCAGTGGGAGTTATGGAAGCCAATAAATTATCCTACATACATAAATCCTACAGAGTCCCACAGCTCTGCAGATGTCCTCCACACTAGATTTATTTCTGCCATGTAACCTTGCTATTTACAGTTTTAGTTTCTCTCGCACACTTTGAACCTCAAGAGTTGTATGTAATTTATCCTTCAACAGGTTCTTAAGAACACTTACAGAGTTCAGAGTATTTGCACTGATGTCTACTTCTGCTAGGAGAGAAGTAGTTTTGATGTCTTTCACCAGTTAGTATGTCCACATGACATGACAGCTTTCTGAAATTGGTAATCAGTGATTTTAATCTCATGTCTACAGAGATGGTTTTGGGAGGATTCTGAACGTTTCCTTGGGTTTTAATTAGATTTGATGCATTAGAGGTGCAGGGGCTACAGGAGAGGTGAGTGTTTACCATCTGTTTGAGAATTTACACATTATTGCAGCCATGTGTCGGTCAGGATTATGTCAATTCTCCACAGTTCTTCAAATCTAGCAGCATACAAAACATGATCATCCAGCAGGCAAAGGTCAGCACTGAGAAGGATGAAGGGAGCACTCTTCTGGTGATGACACAGACACATGTCTTTACCCTAATAATCTACAAAGCCTTGGCCTTCTGACCTCTTCCCTATATAAGAGCAGACAAGCTAAGACAGAGCATCTAAATAAATCTCCAGCATAAATGTGCTTGGTCTGTGCATTTACATGCAATCAACAGCTGCATTTATGTGAATCCATTTATTCCAGAAAATAATCAGAATAAGAGCTCCATCAGAATAAAAGTGCCTGACGTAAACATCCCAATCAAAATGAAAAGGCTCCAAAGGAATTCCATTCTA
The DNA here is from genome assembly GCF_001640805.2 of Lates calcarifer. Classification (NCBI taxonomy): domain Eukaryota; kingdom Metazoa; phylum Chordata; class Actinopteri; family Centropomidae; genus Lates; species Lates calcarifer. Next base: position 13,297,724 of record NC_066837.1, on the reverse strand, counting down.
TTTGAAAGTGGTGGTTTAAATCATTCACAGTCATTTGAAATGATGTAAAACTTTTGTCATGTAAATTCTTCTTACAGTTTCTTTCTAGTTTGAAGTATCAAGATTCTTTTCAGTGCATACTCCCCCACTACATGACATTTCAGATCAAGGCAGAAGCTGCAGGTGGCTCACCTTCTTCTGTTTAACAACTGCTAATGTAATACCACAGTTTGCGTTACAAAATGCACAGTCATAAAAGGGCATCAATAGTGTCAAGTCCTCAAAGCTGCTCTATCTTTGTAAAATGTCTGCTAATGGTGAAGTGCTTTTGCACAACACAGTCTTCCTCTCTGATAACTGGTACACCAGAGTATAGGGGTGGACTGGGCTTGGACAATAAACCTCAGGGCAGATGCTTTAAACTGCATTCAAATCCCTCATCAGTCCTCACCACTGTCAGTCTTTCATCTATTTAACCCATAGTTCTTCAGGAAAATGACAGCAGTTTTCTTTGCTGTTGAGAGTGGTTGACATGACCGGGCTGAACCTACAGTAAGAGCTTGAGTGTTGCCAAGATCAGGAGAGATGCATCAAATCAGATGAAGTCACACATAGTCATCGTGGACTGATTGAGGAGCAGTGGAAAAATAAAACCGTCATGAAAGAGCTGACCTTTCTACCTTGGGCCGACAGTTGACGTCATAGCCTCTACAGGGCCACAGGAATGGGGGTCTGACAGCTTTTTATCTAATCTGAATCCAGTTCTGGTAGAGAATGAACGAAGGAAAAAAACTGTTAAAACTGTTTTAACATTTAACTTAATATTTAAGAATCTAGCTTCTTCTAATCATGTTAATAACAATACAAACTTCACCTTTATCTAAGAAAGGTAACTATTACATTACCAAATAATTTTTTTTTAAAGATAAACTAACTCTAGTGCACACTTGATACTATCTACACACTTGATACTATGTGGGTGCTGCACTGTGCAAATAATGAGTAAGTTCACAAAGTTTTGTTCCCACAATACAACAATGTACAAAAACCAATCATTAATGAACTGATTCAGAATCGTAGGTAAAAATCTATATTCCTGTGAATCATTTATTTTCCACATCTCTATTAAAATGAATAAATTCTTATTAAAAACAAAATGAATGATGTTGTTGTTGTAATTAATAACAAATTTTAAGACTATAGTAAGCTGCCAGCATGGTCCCTGCAGTTTTTCCACACGTTTAATATCTAGTTAGTCACATGGGACGACACAGCATCTGTAGCCTACTTGTTTGTGCCATCTTTGTGAGTAAGTAGAGCATTCAAAGTGAGTCCTCTGTCCATTTCATCTTGGCACCATGGCACATTGTTCTACCTTAAGGCGCTTTAAAGGGATAATTCAGCCGTCAATATCCATTTAAATTTTAATGATGTAGACAGTAAAATTGCTTACAATAACTGCAAACATAATTACAACTAAAGTGATATGTAATGTTGTCGTGGTAACAGTGGTTGAGGTGGAGGGAAAGGGGTCAGGTCATTCTGAGAAAATGGATAGAGATAGAGATAGAGATAGAGATAGAGAGAGAGAGAGAGAGAGAGAGAGAGAGAGAGAGAGAGAGAGAGAATAGCCTCATTGGTATGTGCAATCTTAACCAGGAGACAGGAGAACAAAAGAAGGATGAGGTGAGAAAGACTGATAGGGCGAGGATGGTTTGGCAAGAGGCAAGAGACACACTAAAGTCAGAGGGAGAGAGAGAGAGGAAAAAAGAAATGGAGTAGAGTATGACAGCTCCACCCAGTGGTTAATGAGCTTCAGTCTTTTTGGCATAATAAGAGGGGGAGGTCTGTAGCTCTCAGTATGACGCAGAAGGGCTGTGCCATTACAGTATACTGATGATGAGGACAAGACCTATGGGGACACATACACACAGACACAGAGCAGCCACACACACATACACACAGTATTAACACAGTCGTGTCGAGTTCATCTTATTGGCTATGTCAGCCAACTGAATACCTGCTTGTTGTGGGTAGTCTTCCTGATATACAGCATTACATGTTATTTTTTATGTTTTGGTTTTAAGCTGCATTGCATGTTGTTGAACAGTCTCAGTTAGGTTTAAGAAAAGATTGTGGTTTTAGTTAAAATCAGTTGTGGAAGGATTAGGAAACAATAATGACTACTGGGTTCAAACAGGAACCAAACAGCAGTCTCCTGTGTCAAAGTCCTGTATTTTGTTGACCCATCTCTCCATCCTAACCTGAGGCCTGTACTATAAAGCGAGGTTACTGGATTATCAAGGTAACTTCAAGAGTAACTTAGTGATGTCAGGTGAAACCAGTACTACGAAAGGTGGATAGGTTTTACCCAGGGTCTGCTGCCATGGTAATTTACTGTATCTCTAAACTGTTCTGAGCAGCTTATGTTCGTGGTTAACTCGGTGTTACTGGTGTTACTTCTACCCCCACACGCACTAACTCTGATTAAGTTAACACCGACTCAACTTAACGACATCTTAACCACTGGCGCAGTACCATTTAACACAGATCCAGGCAGCCAGGGTTTGTCAACCCTGACTTTCCTTGATAACCCCGAGTTAAATCAGAGTAGGTTAAACTCATAGAACAGGCCTCTGTTCCCCCTCCTCGTTCTTTATGCTCCGTCATCTACTTTGTTCCAGTCATAATTTCTACGGCCAATAGCTATAGCTATGGGTTGTAATAAGCTGCTGCACAGACGACCCATGGGTCTGTTTTTTACAGGAGGACAGTCTCTGAATTTGGATTCAAGAAACAAAGAAAAATACAGTTTACAAATTCATTAACTACTGAAAGCATCTCTTGTGATAATTTCAATAAACAAGTAACTTCAATTGACATTCCTACACTGTTTATCAGTCATATACTCACAGACTTGTGAGTTGGCAACAAGCAACAGTTGTACAGTCCATTTTTTTTTTTTATTAAAAACAAAAAAAGTCAGGAGATGTTTTCCACTTGTTTTAAAAGAAACTGGTGAAAGCTAAATATAGCATCAGCAAACATAACTGTCTTGTAGGTTTAGTGGAAACTTATGGTGCAGACTAAAACTGATTGCATTGCTGCATCTTAGTTCTGGTCCAGTTCATATTCACACTGACATATTTACAAACAAATGGAGAGGAGTAAGCATGAAGTTTTTGGTGACTGTCATCCCATATCATCAGCACATCATGAGGACCCACGTGGAGAAATCAAATTTCTGTGACACGCAGCAGGTTATTCAGCACTTTAATGCTGCTTTTGTGATTAGTTATCTTCTCTGGTGTCACAGAGAACTCGCACAGAAATAACTGATTATAAGCATTACAAGTATTATTAGACTACAAATCAACTGCGCGTTAGACATAGAGACAGGATGACAAGGAGATGTCTTGTTCATCAGCTTTATATGGTGTTACTGTGGTGTACTATGTCACACACTTTTTAATGGACTTGAACTGCCACAATACACAAAGTAGAGTAAAAGCACAGCAGACCATTCAGTTTTAACTGCTGACTGTGTGACTGATCATGGAAAATAATTTAAAATATGTTACCATGGTTACCAAATGATTTACATAGATATATACGCTGCTTATACAAATCAATCATAAGATCACTTACTGAACAGTTCACAAGCAGTAGATGGATGTAATAGTAGTGAAGTTTTTGCAGACATTGTTTACACTCACACCACAAATGAAAATCAGCGTGGTGTCTTACCACAGTAGTAATTGTGTTTAGATACTATAGCTGTACACATAACATTTACAGAAATTTTACAAGGTATACTCAAAAATCTTGCTTGCCAGAAAATAATAGTTCCCTCTTCATAGAGTCTGAGTTTGGCCAGTTTGAATTCCTGTACAATCTACTCTCTCTAAATAATTACAAGATTTCATAATGAAAAAAATATGAAAGCCATTTATAGGAACTTCTCAAACCACTCTGAAGCATAATCCACATCTCAGCTGTTTGAGCTCAGACCGTTCCAAACACATAACTTAGCCAGATTTGGCTTAAACACGCAACCTGCATCGAATGCTCATGTATGACTGCAACAGGCTCAAATGTAGAGCATGAAAACATAACACTGGGAGGTGCATATTCAGCTATTTCTACTGCAATAGTTTGTATTTTGAAGCTTCACTAAGATCACTATGTTCAAAGTGTTCTGGTTGGTATGATCTTACCCTTAAATTAGAGTAGGAGAGGGAAGGGAGGGAGGGAGGAGAAGATTCACAGCAGTCTCCTCATATTCTATTCTGGTAAGAGAGAACATCTTTTGATGCAGTAGTAGAAAAGTGATATAGGGACAAAAATGATATAACCGTATTATTCAAAAGAAAAGGCAGATTGCATTTGTCAGTGGAGCTGCTGCAATAGCAAACTAGTTTTAATGTATACTGACCTCAGTCCTTTGAGGTAAGGAAGACCTGCTGTGAAACTGACAGTAGGAGTCCAACAAATATTATATTTATTATATTTAAACTTCACTCAGGCACTGATGCCAATGGGAAACGATAAAATTTAAATGTTATCTTACTGGTATGTCAGAGAGATCTAATTTCTGAGTGCTTGCTATGCATGTCATAACATGACAAATCAGTCACATCAAGTGTCCATATCCTGAGCCATTTAACATTACTCAGAATAATTCACTGTTCAAATATGGTATCCAGGTTTTCTTATTACTTTTCAGAAATCTAATTATTATCATATTGAAAGAAAGAGAGACATTTCACTAAGCTAATAAAGTATTGTAAACACAGTCTGTAAAGGGCCCTTGTGTGTAACAGAGTCGTCGCAAAAGCAGCTGTGCTGTTTGCCATCAGGATCCATGCTAATAAGGCGAGGGGAAACAGGCAGAGCTAGTAGAAAAAAATGAGGAGAGAACCTAATTGCCTTCTGTTATCTCAATGCAATAAAACGATTTAGCATGTAGCAGTAAAATCTTTCTAGTTTTAAGGCAGCTAATTATTCCAGTCATTGGTGTATAATTAACAGTAAGAATTAACATGTAATTTTAGTCACATACAGTGCTGATCTGAAAAAAAAACAAGAAACAAAAAACAAAAATAGAAGTCATTAATGGAGAGAAGAAAGCTTATATTTATCTTAATGTGCTTTAATACTTTCCCACTGGCTTCACATATAAACTATGTTTCTAATGAACATTACTCATCCCTATTATTTTTATTATTAACATCAGTATTTTCTTATGGTGCAATTTAAGGCACAAAAGCTCAAATATTCTGAGCTTGTTGAACTTACACTACAGATAACAGATAATACTAAAAGGAAAAACCTTAATGCCACAGAAAAGTACATATTTTTAAATTGACTATTCTGAATTCTATTTTCAGGTACACAAAGGGAAATGGATTTTTCCCTCTACAACAAAATGAAAAAATAAAGGAATTATTAGCCTGTTGTTTGTCCCAAAAAACCTGAGTAGTGTTTGAAGACTGATTCAAAGTTTCTGATTTGTTTGAAACACACTTTTCATTGTGAGCGAAAGCACAATTATTCTTTTCATTTCAAAACACCACACATGGTGTCAACCAACTGGCCTTCCCTGAAACATATTTTGATATTGTTTTGGTATGAAACTTAGCTGTGTTTCTAAAAATCGGAGCATTTTTACAGGATAAAGAGCAGAATGACTACAAATGACAAGTCTGAATGAGGATACTTTTTACCCACTACTATTCCAAGCAAACCCGCCTTTAACGTCTATACAGTAATTGATATAATGCTATAGACATGTTTAATTAAATGGCACAGTTATCTATTGACATAGCTAAGGAATAATGACAAATTTAAACTTATATGTCTGTGCTACTCCTTTTATCTAAAACGGTCTGTTTTAATCTTTTCTGGAACATTTTGACTTATCAAAATGGGAGTTACCAACTTCTCTGAATTCTTTGTGGTGGTCATCGTGTCTGTAAATCTGATGTGTTAGCAGAGGTGTACAATTAACAAGGTATCGGGCACAAGTCAAGACAGACACACCTAGACCTGCAATAAATAGTCAAATTGCCAAATTCCTGATTCCAATGTCTTAAATTTGCAAATTTGATTATTTTATTTGGCATACTGTTGAACAAAACAAAAAACTTTGAAGACGTCATTTTGGGATGTGGGGGGACTATAGAGGACATTTTTCACCATTTTATGGACAAAATGGTTAATCGATTAATCAAGAAAATAACTGATATAGATTAATTGATATTGCAAATTTTCCCCCTTGGGATTAAAAAAGTTCATCTTATTTTAAATTAGATTCAGCCCTAGATCACACAAAAAAATTACTGCATGAAAGAGAAATGGTAAAGTCAAGGATTCCTGCATTCATTTCAAAGTCAAGATTGCGCTGATTTAAGTTAGTTGTTATGTGAGTGGATGTATGGTATTTTATAAAAAAGAAAAAAAAAATCAAATATCACAGAGAGATGAGAAGCAGCTGTGAGATTAAAGATCGTAAACACTAAGCAGCGCTTAACAAACACTGCTGGCAAGGCAACACTGGAAATGCTCGCTTCTGGCTTCGAGCTCAAGTGAGACAGATGCAGATGATTAAAGACAGATACATGAAAGTAAAATCATGCAAACAGGGTTTCTTTACCTAAACTGACATTTCCTTTTGTCATTTGGTGGATGGAAAAAAAAGAGAAAAAAGCTCTTCTAACTAAGGATGGAAAACAGCATGATGATGATGCTTTTCTAATTTAACATAGTTGGCATGAGTCTCTAACAGAAAGGCAGTGATTAACACTTAACATGTTTCCTCACCCACCTAACAAACCCCCCAAAAATCTGGGTATACTATGTTCCTTTAAAATGTAAAAACCAATGTGTAAAAGTCACAACATTTTCACATATAATAGACCACTGCTAACCCTGCCAAAGCCGGTTATGCCTTGCTCTGGTAATCCCATGTTATTTAGCAGCTGATACCATTGAGAGCAGCTAATTATAGCCTTAAATGTCATCTTCAGGGCCAGGCTTGGCAAAGATTTTAAGATGAGTAAATAAATTACCAAAAGAAATGAATGCAAAAAGGTTACAGTTATAGTTATATTCAAGTTCAAAGCAGTATATTTGTTGTCATGGCACATAATTACAACTTTCAGACAAGATTATAGGGGTGCTGCTGACCATTTCTTATGTGCTCCATTGTGTAAAATATTTCATTTGTGAATCATCAAGTCTTTGAGTTCAGTAAGCTAGGGGGAGGTAACAAGAGTCTATTCTTCTAACGTGCATTGTAATGGTGTGAACAAATGACATTAAATCACATAGTGTATTACAGTACTTAACAAGTAAATTTTTCCTATCATCAAAACTATCCCTATGCCCATCAAAAACAAACTGCAATACATCCAATGCACATGCGCCTAGCTGTGGATCTTACCATTTATTGCAGCTGAATTATTTTTGCTGACACCAAAGTGTCAGTGTACCGAATTATCTAAAATAGTAAACATGTATCACAGACTCATAAATCAATTTAGACATTAATGCATGGGATGATACTTTCCATCTATATATTCAGTTCCTTTGCATATAATTTTTTTTGCCTGAAGTATGCTAAAAAGTCTGAAATCATGAAATAGACAAAGTAGATAGAGAATATGAATGATCAATTCAAGCAATTTAATATAGGTAACTTTAATATAGTAAATAAATAAATACAGCCACAATAGTGAGGCCAGGTGTCTGCTGTCACTTCTTCCTGACAAGTTTTGACAAAATAATTCATAGTAATGGTAACAGCTGCATAAAACCACTTAAAGCTTCTCCTCAGTTCTTGCCTGTGGCATGCCTCTTGTCTTAGATAAATTACTCCTTTGAAAACTGAGAACAGGTGCCTCCAACAACATGATTCACCAAGCATTTGACATTTTTCTATAGGCTGTAATTATCAGAGGAGGGACAAACATGTGTTGCTTTCTCTGTGGACTTTTTCTTCCAAAATCTACAAATTTCAGAGAAGGAACTGGAAATGCAAATTAACGCAAGTTACATAATTATCAGTATCCACTGTGTGCTAAATAATAGCTAGATAGCAAGGCCTCTCTGAGTATGAGACACCCTGCGCTTCACTGGTCTAGCACGGGCATGAACTGGGTCAGAGGGTTTCAATTCTTAATCGGAAATATAACAGCAAGTGGACTAGTAATGAGGACATAGACGGTAAGATGCCAGTCGCTGCAGCGAACACAACAATCCTCACTTTTTCTGATCCGATCTTCATCGAAGTACAGACAAAGACAATGTGCTTCAGCTACACAAACGGTTATGAGCTTTCGTGTCTTTACTGAGAACATCCATTAAACATTCACAGTGTTGGTAGAATAAATCACTGGATTTGATAACTGGTCAAACCTCCTTTGGCAGCAATTACCTCAAACAAACACTTCTAGTAGCTGCAGATCAGACCTGCACAATATTCAAGAGGAATTTTGGACCATTCTTCCAACAGAACTGCTTCAGCTCAGCCATATTCTTAGGATGTCTGCTGTGAATGAATCTTGTGGGGTTATTCAACAGCATCTGTATTGGTTTCAAATCTGACTGGGCCACTCCTAAAGCAGATTGTTTCTGTTTGAGGTCATTGTGTAGTAGATTTACTTGCGTACATGTTTAGGGTCATCGTCCGGCTGCATCACCCAACTTCTGCTGAGCTTCCCGCCTAGCGGACAGCCGCCCCGACATTATCCTATGAAATACTTGGACAAACTTGGGAATTCATCTTCCCTGCAAAATGGCAAGTGATACAGGCTCAGAGGCAGCAAAGAAGTCAGAAATCATGATGTCCCCTTTATTGTACTTCACCTGCTCTTCTTCTTCTTTTTCTTTCATCCAAACAACTCAGCCTCAGCATCATCAGTCCAGAAAACATTTTCACAGTAGGGTTATGTAGTGTCACTATGCTTTATTTCAAACTATAGATGCACAGTGATGGATTCTTTTGCAGAGCAGTAACTTCCTGTGGTGTCCTGCCGTGGATACTGTGCTCCAGGCAGCCATGCACCATGACTGAGGACTCATGAACAGAGATGTTAAACATCTCCAATGATTCCTTTAAGCCTTTAGTTGTTACTGTGGTTCATTTTTTTACCTCCCTGATAGTTCTGCATGGTGTCTTTGAAGCTATCCTAGCTGGGTGCCCACTTCTAGGGAGAATAGCCACAGAACTGAATCATCTCCATTTATAGACAGTTTGTCTCCCAGTTGACTGATCAATAAACTCTTTGAGATGACTTTGTAAACCTTTCTGGCTTTATGCAAATAAACAATTCTTGAACAATTCTGAGATCAATTTTTGTGAGGCAGGGTTCATATCAGCAGATGCAAACTGTTTGAGTGTTTTATATCCATCAAATTAGCTCCAGTCCCACACCTCCAATGTTATTTCATTGACTGGGCTCTAGATTAGCAAGCTCCTAACTCCAGGTGGCTTTAGTTCATGTCAGTCAGTAGCTGAGTGGTTAAGATGCTTTTTCCAACCTACATTGTGAATGTTTGAATTATGTATTCGACATGGATAAGAACATTTCAATGTGTTATTAGTTGTAATAAATTGTGGTTGTTCATTATTGCAAATTAGACGAAGATCTGACCTCATTTTAAGACAAATGCATGTGTGTGTGCAGGTAATTCCAAAAGGTTAACTTTTCTTTTAACTTTTCTTGCTAATTTACATACACTATGTTAATGTTGCATTTATGGCTTGTTGCCGTGCCCACTAAAGGCCAAAAAATAACTACATTAATGAAGCTTTTAAATCAAACTGCTGGTTAAGGGCTGAAAATAACCTGTATATTTGGTTTAAAATGTGGTTCACATTCTTTTTTTTTACAGTCATTAGTGCAACACTTTGTCAGCCACAAACTCAGGGTAAATGAGGTATTAAAAGAGATAAATGACAAACATGAAATTTATGATGTTATTCATCACCATTGTCAGATACGTTCCATATTTGGTGGATTTTTCACTTCATACTGTACAGCAGATAGGAGATAGGAAGAATAATTTAAATTTTTGTTCATTACTTATCTAGCTTTGCATAAAGATGCAAGGACAGAGCAATACTTGACAATGCTTGACATACTATATAGAAAATCTAAGAGTATCTTGAGGATGGTGCTGACAAAATGCAGAGTGCTCAAATACATTTTTTTTTAGCTACAATAACATTGTTTACACTGCTACAATCATACACGTTAGATCATAGTGTGAATGCTGCAGCATTTTTGGGCGATTTTGTATCTTTTTTTTTAATTAATTAAAAAATGAATGTCATCCTATAGGAGCTCAGCTCAACTTTCTTCAAAAACACTCAACTTTGCGAACTTATCAGCCTGGTATACATACAGACACAGACTCCATTTTTGGCTTAACATGTTCCCAAGACTGATCTTTTAGTGTTGTATCTTTGCATGTGCTGAAAATGTTTAGTTTAGGAGATCTGTGGCCTTTTAGTGAGAGTCGTTACAGCTTCTTGGAGGATTCATCAGTGCGTCATATGACCAGCTAGAGTGAAGAGCTATGAATTTTTGAGAGCATAATCAGATCTCTCAACTGCTCCTAGTAGCACAGATTTATCTCAATACGCACATAAAAGGCATCATCATGCAGCTTAAAGTCTCCTGCCTCTCATCATGTTAACATCTAAGTCCATTGAGGTTTTGTATTTGCAGCGTAAACCTTCAAAGTCAGTCAAAAGTCGGAGTCAGGCTCTCAATCACTGCCCTACAAACTGAGAGTAGACTGTCTCCTCTGTTTCCCAAATCTTTAACTCGCCATATATCCTGTCGTGTTTGGAGTGTGGACGTGTATTTTCATGCTCAACTACTTTTAACTGTGTTATCAGCCATTTTAAGCATTTCTTCAGCAATCCATTCAGGCTGCATGATTCACACTGCTTTTTCTGCAGGAAATGCATTTTCTATTTTGCTATTGACATTATCCATATGTGAGTGCTTATTGTGTAACTGCATTCATCCCCTACAAATGTGCATTCATCGACACAGTGACTATTCATTTTACCTGATCAGTGGGTGTTGTGAGTCACAAAACAACAAATACATCCCTACAAAAAACACATGTAAAATGTTGTTTCATGTGCGATAAAACAGTTTTTTTGTAATGGAAAATAAGGAATCTTTGATGAGACAATGTCCTTGATTTGCTGTCAAACATTTAGATCAAACCTGTATGTGAGCATGATGTTTTTACAGGTGGTCCATTGTAAAAAATATCAAGTCAGCTGCTGCAGCATGAAACCAGAAAAAGATTACCCCTTGTAAATTACACTGAAAAACACTGAGGATGTAAGAGATACACCAGACACTTCTAACCACCCCAACCCCCCCCCCCCACAGCCCACTTTTCATGCAATTCATTCAAATGTGTTCGTTTCACAGGGCTCTGTGATTTGAATAATATTCAAGCAAATTTAAAATGTTCACCAAGTAAGAAATAAATGACCATGGGAGGCGGGTACAAAAGTTTCATACATATGCATAGGTGAGCTATTCCCTATTTATACCACTCAGCTCCCTCCTCTTGCTTTCTCTTTGACAGATATTACAATGGGTGAAGGATTGCTGCCTGAAAAGCATAACCAAAGAACTCAAAGACCGCCTGTGATTATAGAATGGAAAGCACAGCAATCTAAAGACACAAGATACTGAAGTGACCTAAGCAGATCTGGCATGTTTGTTTGACATTTCCGTGATAGGATGAGTGTTTGAAGGACGGGGACTGCAAATGAAATCTGCCTCTCTCAAAATTTGCTAAATAGTGGTTGCTTTGTCGACAGGAATCTCACCCAGGCAAGTGATAGGACGCAGATAATAGTATTTCACAGAAGTAATCAACTGTTGAGCAACTGTATTACCTTCTCTGTGCTATAACTGACTATGTGTGTGTTTGTAAAGCACGTGTAATGAGGTGTCTCAATGGTGCTCTGCGTTAACACTCAAGAATGGAGTTACAGTCAGTCTTAAATTTAGTCTAGACTGAGGTTGCTTTCACACTAATCACGTTTGAAGTGGTTCAGATAAACTTTGGTGCATCTGCCTGGTTGGTTCCTTTTGTTTAATCTGGTGTGAAAGTCACCCAAGCTCTGGGTTGAACAACAGGCCTCAAACTATCTGAAAAGGCGCATCTCGACCCAGGTTCCAAACAAAATCTGGAGCGGATTGTTTGTGGTGTGAAAGCAAAACAGACCAAATAGGTGTGTGTGTGACAGTGGGTATGTAGTTTTACAAGGAATCCACTATAAAAGCAAAAAGTGAGTAGCATGTCAGTGCTCCCAAAGTGCTGGGTCCATTCATCAAAACCAAATCTGACCTCCATCTGGCTGTCCGCACCCTCAGAACCAGCTGTCCTGTCAGCAGCAGTTCCTGTCTCTAATGAGCTGTCTTTACCAACAACAGACATTTACTGTTCTTTACATCTTTACATAAAGAAGTTACATAAAGGAAAAAAGTAATGTTGTTTTTATTTATCATTTAACTGATTTATCAATTAATGGATTCTATTTCCTCGCTCTGTGTGGTGTTGGAAAAACAGAGAGATCCTAAGAACGCTGGGAGACCTCAATCAATCAGGGTAAATAGCATTAATAAGTTCACAACATATAAACAGCGGGAGATTCCAGCAGCTGTCTGTGGAGATTACATTTGAGTAAGCATGGCAGAGAAGAAAGTAGACCAGGGGATTTGTGGTGATGTGCATCACTTGGAGTCTGTGTGGATTGCTACATTTGATAAAATGGAAGCACATCTGTTCTGTGAGATGAAGCATCAGAAACACTTCAGAAAACACTTGTGTTTCCTTTCAGTATGAATTCAAAAGCTACACTACTCATAAATTCATCTGATGGTTGTCAGCTGTGGAGGAATCGATCTTCTAAGATCATCTGGTAACCATGGTAACATGTATGCCCTTCAGCATGAGCGCAGGGATGGCCCTGATCAATTAAATAATGAAAAGGACTTAAACCAGAGGTATGGCAAACAGTGAATTTTAGCATAAAAAAGTCAACCAGACAGAAACTAGACCTTCATAATTATATGGTAAAAAACCTGAGATATTGTGAGCCAATCCTGAGGATCTGTACTGAGGCCTGTCCTGGCATATTTTAAAGTAGTAGCATCAATTCAAATAAAACCAATCAAAAAACAATCCATTCTTTGCTACAGTAATTACCGTGTTTTCTGATTATCAATCCAGAATCCAGAATCCCTCTAACTGATAGCTATGAGGCAGTCACTGGGAACATGTTGACAGATAATTATTGCAAAACTGGTCATCTTTCTGACACTTTTCATCACATCATCAACAAGTGGGAGCTGACTAAGCTAATATTTAGCACATCTGAATGGGACAGTGCATTAAGCAAAACAGCAAATGACCTCAGAACAAACACTGTGCAAATCCAGCATAAATAAAATGTGCATGACTTAAATTAAAATGAGTGACTGTGAAGCCTGTGATTAATTATTGCAGGGCCTGAACCCACACCCAGAACCGGAAGAAACAGGCTGGATCTGATTTGATATAGAAATAAATGCAGGTAAAAGAATGGCTCTGGTAATGAGCTTTGCAGGCATGAGACCAGTGTGAAGAACTCTGGGTCGTGTCACATCGGTTAGAGCGCAGACATTATCCCAATTAAACTTTCATTCACATAATATTAATAATTTTAGTGCATAAACTTAATATTTTTGAACCAAGACCTTTAGTATTTGGCTCTAGAAAATAAGCTCATGAAAAATAAGGTGTGCTAAATGACAGATAATAATAGTCTACAGACACATTTAATCAACCAAGGCCGTATGACTGCATGTACTCTTCGTTTGTTTGTAAATGGCAGAGTGAGCACAAAACATATCAGAACTAAAAGGCACCACTGTCTCATTTGTATCATTTTCCTTGGTCTAGATTCAAGAAAACTACACTACTGGTTTTAAAGCCCAAATTTCCAAAACCTCCTCCTCAGAGACATTCTACTCTTGCTTTTATCTGAAACAGTAATTAGAGAAAAAGTATTAAAAGTCTGTGTAGTGTAAGGCTAAAGGTCACGCCAGCCATTCTCCATTCTTTGTTTTTGCTGTGCGAGGGGGAAAAAAGTTATATCAGTGGCAGTGTTGAGGCCATGATTCAGAGACTGCACCACTCTGAGACAGTGCACTTTCATGTTAACAGGTGAATGATTTGTACAGGAAAGGAGGCTCAAAATGACTCCTCCTCACAGTTTTCCATCATTATCTCAGTAGCATTCTGATGCTAATTGGATGGCTGGCGTCTTTCTGGTTATTATGTGTTGCAAGGGGACATTGAAAGAAGTAACACAGCAGAGAGCCAAAGGGGAGGGAAATGGCAAAAACCTACTGGAGCCAAGTGGATGATTATTATTAATGGCGGACATCTGTTAAATGGGACATATAAGCCTGGTTGAAATTTCTGAATTAAATGGCTGACATTCACTGGTAATCTTGGACACGTTTAACAATATGAGGGTTCAGGAGTCGTTACTTATTACCTCAATACACGATGGACAACTAGCAAATATAACAGATTAATGGCATATATGTATACATATGTATGAGACTTGAACTGATCATACTGTGTGTAACTGACCGCAACAGCCTAGTGGTGGTGGTGATTAACAACACCTGTCTTAGCTGTTGACAAACAGTGGCATTTTTACTTGACACACATCATTTACATCTTGCAGGGACATTTTTATTGGTCCAGTTTATTTGATATATTTACCAATGACCAATGACCTCTCAAAATCTGATATACAATATACGACTTGGTCACGCAATAAGGTTTTGATGTTATTAGTTGATGGGTGCTGACTAAATGCAGCCTCAAGTCAGGATGACATGAAGATTAATGGAAATTCACAAATGTTCTTCCAATGAACAGAATGGGGATTTTCAGTAAAGGGAGTAAAAGCATCATTTGCTGTTGATCAATCCAATGCCAATGGACAGAAACCTGATTAATAACTTTGGGACATTAGTCAAGTAAAAATTCTTTGTTCCTCTGTTTTATGCAATTATAAAATGGGTTTTAAACTGTTAATCATACAAAAGCAATCTGCAACTGTGACTCATAATTCTATTTACATATTACTGTTTAGCAACTGCAAAAATCTTCTGAGAGAAACATGATGCTGCCAAAATTACATTTTTGATTAGACATACTGAGAAAATCTTTTTCATGAATGTGTCTGCAAAATCCTGCTGTTCATCCTACAATTACCTGCAAAACACCTACTGACAACATATTTCAGTTTTTATCCCTACAATATACACCCATAGAAACTAAAGCACGATTGTACATGGAGAGGAGTCTGGGAAAGATCAAGGTCTTGGTTAAATATTGCAAAAATCTACACTGACCTCAGACTGCACCCGCTCACTTTTTCACCAAGTAATCCAAACCATAATCTTTCCCATATCGTGTCCAAATTGGTGCAGCAGCCTAAATGTAACTTCAGAAGGGGCTCAGGAATGTAAACTCCACTCACCAGTAGGGCCGCACGATTAATCGTATCAAAATCGCGATCTCGATTCAGAGCTCTATGCGATCTCGTTTCTAAATACAGACGATTCTGCTGCATTTTCATCAGGGACACCAGCTTCAGCAAAACAAACGCTCCTATCTTCTCCCCCAACAAATGACAATGCACCGGTACACCACATGATTCAGAACAGCAGAAACAGAAATAAACCCAGCGAGAGCAGGTGAGTGCCAGTGTGAGCCAGAGGGAATAAATCCAGAAGAAAACCCTGCTGTTGGTCGTAACAACCACCCTTCTGTGCTCATGCTGAACAAAGATTAGCTGGTTCATTCTACCATTTTCTCTTTTTAGCTCTAGGTTCAACCAGGTATTTTGCAATAATTTTCCAACGATGGGCCGCCACAACAAAATGTATATAATACAAATATAAAGTTAGAGCCTTGGTCATAGCTCAGTTATCTCTCTTGCCAGCCTGTTGACACTGTTAGATGATTTTAACTCATCATAACACCGGTAGTTTACGCTTTAGCTGTGTCTGTTCTCGCAACAGGCATGCAGTTCTCAGCAGGTAGAACTCACCTGGCACCAGAGCAGAGAGAATCAGAACGGTTCACACTGCCTGCATCGCGCTGTCACTCTGCCCTCCGTTTTCGTATCCAACGCTACGGTTAGTTTTGTGGTTTGGTCATTTTAAGACAACATTTGGTTGTAAAGTTTACAGCTTGTCGCTCTGTTACTCCTGCAGTGCTCTGTGTATGACCTGTGAGGCAGCTAAAAAAAAAGTGTGAGTGGAACCAGGGTCTTCCCGACTGATGCATCGAATAGTCGACATTTAGGATGCAGCCTTCAAACCTGAGACATTTTATCACCGTATTTGCTAAGCTCCCATAGGTGTAAAGAAGTTACAGACTCAATCAACTACTACATAGGTGGACAGCTCTATATCAGGCACCTTTATATTTTCTGTCCCACCTCCTCATGTATCAGGTAAATGAGTGCAAAAAAATATCCTGAAAAAGATTGCGAGAGAGAACCGTGATCTCAACACACACAATCCACAATCGTGCATCTAACACCTGCGTTTTGTGTGGTAGAAGAGCATAAATCTTCACAACTGATACAAAGGTTGCCGGTGAAATTATTTTTCCTTCAAAATGTATCTGGCATAACACATGAACAATATATACACCTAAATTCTAGGAAACGGTTTCAATTTTATGGCACCATTTTGGCCTCTGGGAAAGTGTGATGGGCATTAAACACAATTTTCTGACAAACCAATTAATCAGTAAGTGAAAGAAATCATCTGTTCAGCCCTCATTTACAGTCACATTCAAAGAACAGGCTTCTGTGGGGATCAACCTTGCAGCAGGCTCACTGACCTCACGAACACTAAGCTACCAGGATTCTGATTCAAGAATCTAGACATTAAGAATTCAGCAACACATGCATGAGTGAGACCATAGCACAAACTGAGGAAAAAATATGGCCTGAATTAGAGACCTTCAATTCCCACAGCACCCAACAGTGATCATTAGCTCAACAGAGCGACTGACAGCCCATCCCCAACCGGTGGCAGTTCTCTGATACATCATTTCTGCTGCTGCTTGTTTGTTTGCTTACTCAAGCAGAGGCCTGACATTCTGATAAGAAGCTGACAAAGAGCCCTCGGGGGAAGATGAAAAATAAAAATGGCGTCAGATATTTAGACCTTATCTTCAGTGCAAGGGGACTGTAAAGTGCAGGAGGGGAGGGAGGGCACTGGTCATGGAGGAATACGTGAGACAGGAAGACAGACACGGAAAAACAGAGGGGAAAGAGCGGGAAGCGTTTTCATTGTTTTTACAGCGAGATTAATGCTAGGGGAAGGAAATTTCGGTGTGGCACATGAGCCGCTGGGACACGGTGAAAAGGCAGCATGACATCTGATAAATCCAGCAGGGTCCTGACAGTGCTAAAGAGCACTGCGGGGTGAGCTCAACTTGTTTTGCTGTCTTGCTATTGTGTCTACTTGCTCTAACTTGGTGTGGATAGTGCAAGTAAATCTGTATCTCTTAAGAGTGTTGCTCAAAACTGCTAAGACCTGCAGTCTGAACAAAATTTCCCTTCAGATTCTCCTAATAGGTTAAAAGGCCATATTTTTTATGTAATGCAAGCATGTGAGTGAGCTGCTCATTATGTAATTAAAGGATATGGATGACATTAATTTATAAGTTTCTTATTTAAGAAATCCCATGAAAACACCAACAAGTCTCAGTATTTCACCATGTAGCTCTATCAGCAGTTCTTTATTAAATTTTCCTCAAGTAGGAATAAACAGCAGGTTTTTTTAGCTGCAGATGATAACTTGAGTTAAATGAGCTAGTGAGTCAGGACAACTTACAGTGCTTGATAAATTGATTGTTGCTTTTGGTCATTTCAGGCAATTTGTTGGCAATAAGAAAAATATAAAATATGGCCAGGGGTATCCTTTCATTTTGGACAAAATAACTATGTGTAATCTTTTCTTTTGATGATGCAAAATCATACAAAATGGGAGAAAATGGATAATTCTGGAAAACCACATTAACTGCACTGTGTTCCAAAATTTGAAGACGAGAATATCTCAGTCCTTCTGTCTCTCATATCAAAGGAAACAAAATAAGGGTCATGTATGAACACAGCCGGTCCCATTTTTCTCCTGTTTGTAAAACAGAGAACCATTACTTTCAGCTTTTTTTTCTTTGTATAGCAAACAATGTCTCTTCAAAACTATCTAGGAACAGATGACAGACATTTACGGTCCTTTACCACTGTGCTAGCCTGACGGGCTAGTGAACCGGTGGACAGATCCAATCTCATTAGGTTGGGACTGACAAACAACTCCTGTCAAAATGTTAGTGCCTCCTGTGGCACAGATAGGAGCTGGATATGTCACACAGGCATACAGGTTAAACTGCAGTCTGATATGGCCTCACCATCTAACACAGGGCATAGAACATTAATCTCTTTTATGACAGTCCCCAACCCCTGCCTCCACCATAGCACTGGTCCAGGTTTATTGTGAGGAACATGGCAGATAGCTATGAAAACGGAAATTCTGTCTACCTCAATATGTTTGCAGTATATCATGTATTATCTTTTATCTTTTCAGACCTTCTATTGTAGCACAACAACGCAATGGCAGAACAAAAAATGATACATGGTGATGTGTTTTAATCTGATGCTTGGACATAAAGCTTCAATCAAATCTGTCAGCAGAGTAAGCAGCTAGACATCTTATCATCTAACAGTAGACTCAACAGGGGTTTACAAAGTAACAGTAGTATTGTCACAGGCAAACACATAAACTAAAATACAGCGCCATTGTACAAAATAATGTATTTCAATACTAAATACATCAAACCAAAGAGTTATGCTCATATAGGACGATTTTGCATCCCTCGATTTATGCTCAATGCTAACATTCAGTGCTAAGGCAGACAGAAGGGTGTGATCCCCCCCACATTGGTTAGCTAGCAGAGACAGCAAGCCTCTTCCCGCCCCCCAGAGATTACATCTTGACCCATTTAATCTCATGATCATGATCTAGTTACTAGATGGCCGTTTCATCCATCTCCTCACTTGTTAAATATGTGGCTTTTGCTGTGTGATGCTCATTTTCCCTGGAGAGTACTGAGCCTAGTGATTATTTTTTTTAATACAAAAGTTTCTTCTGATTTAGGCAGGGTTGCTCTATATTTCAGACAAGGCAGTGTCTCAATGAAAGAGTTCAATGTTAACATTCTTATCAGGGGGCCTGCGTTAAAATCGCAACAGAGTAGATTTATCAAGAGTTCAATGTCTTTCTTAGACAGTGTCAACAAAAAGTGAACTGAAGCATACTGTTTACTGCATGGTCGTGTTTTTGGATTTCATCATAGTAATCTGGTTTTCCTGTTATTTTATTTACCTCCGTCATAACTACTACATTAGTGGAGGAAATTTAAAAAGAGAAAGGTGCTGTATGTAGTGTTGTCTGTGTACTATATAGTCCTTGTTGTGCTAAATGGGTCACAGGGATGTTTCGGTGAGTGAGCTGCTTGCCAGGTTGTGTAAGTACAGGATGGCTGCCATATTCTCTCAGTACAGAGTTACATGTATTTGATTATGTGCTATGCTTTAGCACCTCTCGACTATTTTTGTGGTTGCACCTCTGCTCCTGTTGTTGGAGCCCAATTTTCTCCTGGCAGGTGTCAAAAATACATACAGACTTCCTTTTAAAGCCTGTATGTAAGAGGTTAAAGTAGACAAGACTTTTCAGAGAGAGGCAGGGGAAAGGAATATAACTGTGCTCAGTAAGATGTAGTTTATAAAAGGGAGTGAGACTGGCAGTTGTGAGAGTAGCAAAGCAATCTAGCAGGGACCTCAGTTAAGGAAGATTTGTGATCAGTCCTTGGTAAGTGTTTAGCAAGGGTGCTTGCCAATTGCTTGGAGAGATAACACTGCCAAATTCTTATTCATAGAGATGTGTAAGGATTTATATGACAGATGTATTTCACTTCAGATTAGCTGGATTGGTGGACGAGGAAGTTAGCACACCTCTATATCAAAAATAAAGTCCCTGTTGCCATTAAGACTTGTTGCCACTGGGTAGTAAGGGGGAGAAACAAATAGGTACTCTGCAGTGTTTTATTCACTAGTTTGCCTTTTTATGAATATGGAAGTATAAATAAAAGTTATATATCCACCGACAGTTCCGAGAGCATTTAGAAACAGTGAAGGAGAATCTACTGTACATTGCCTTTAAAAGTCTTGGCAAATGAAATGAGATGACCTTAGATACTAGAGTACCAACATAGAATTCAGTCAGTGCATTAAAAAGTCTGCTGACTGAAATCCAGAGGAAAGAAGAAAATACTTTTTTTTTTTTTAAATGTACGACTGGATGTCAGGACTTTCTGCATTATTTGTAATATAATTGTAAAATTATTATCAATAGGTGCTTTTCCACCAGAGGAGCCAGGAAGTTTAATTTCCCAGGAACTTAAGTCCAGGAACTTCCAACACTGCATGGTGATTTGCGTTTCCACAACACCGACTTATCAAAGATGTGATGGTCATCTTTCACATCATTTGTATGCACAGCAATACAGTGTGATGACAATATATAAAGCGATGGCAAACTGGTGTTTTTGGGTTTCTCCATCCTGACCGTGTCGGCCATGAATTACAGGCAAAACATGTCTGCAGCTGCATTTTTAAAGGTTCGTAAAGTTGCATTTTTTAAAATTCTGTGTACGTAGCATATTTCACTTATCAGTGATGCTGAATGCTGTGAGCCACACTCCAAAAGTTCCTGAACCTCCAGAAAGTACTAATTGTGATGGGCATTTGTCACCACTTTCTAACATTTTATGAACTGAATGACTCACTACTTAAGGAATATTCAACAGACTAATCAATTATGAAAATAATCATTAGTTGTACCTCTATGTCTACATATAATCAATAACAACATCGATAAAACTCATTCCAGCTGTGGTTTGACAGCACGAAAAGCCAATGATAAAGAGAATAGCGCCACGCCAAACCAATCATGTGGCTGGAACAGAGTTTGAAGCAAATCAGGGCGCAGAGCGCAGGAGTAAACACATGTGCTAATGTTTTGCGTACTGCGGGGTTTTGGGATTTGTGCCCATGGAAAATACAAATACAAATCTGGCTTCACGTTAGCTAGTTAATGCTACCATTTGCTCTCTTCTTCTTTCTCTCTCTCCTTTTTGGCTCAACCGAGTATTTTGCAAATTTATAATAATGCAGCAGTTATGCAATAACCTTCCCTATGGCGGGCCATTCGATGAGTTGAACCAGGGCATCAAATAGTCAACATTTAGGGGGCAGCCCTAAAATTGACCTCCTGGTATCTTCACATCTCAATTAGGAGTAAAAACTTCAACTGAAACAGTGATTTGATTTATATCGTAATATATATCGATATTGACTGATCATATCGCAATATGATTTTTTTCCCATAACGCCCATTCCTAACCATGGGTAAATAAAGCAGATTTTCATGCAAGACCCAGTGTATACAGAATACATCTTTGACCTTACACTGATGTCATGAGCACCGCTCACGAACAGAAGCTTGAACGTGATGCTCCAGAAAGCATGTGTGCCTTTGTGTAAGTCTGTTCCAAATATCAAGAAGTGCCCTCAGGTTAATATGGAGATGAGATCAAAGCTGACCAAGAGCCATTCACACACAGAGGCCACAGAGAATGGCCCTCCTTCAGCACCTGTCCTGAGGCTGGAGCTCAGCTGACATTTAAAAGGAAGGAGCCAGATCACTGTTTCCTCTCTGTTTTTCATAGCTCTGCAGGAACTCCACTTGACAGACACAGCTCTGAGACTATAGCTCTCACTTGGTTTCATGTCAGTGCACTTTTCTTTTTTGCTTCTGTGTCACATTACAGACGTGGATGGTGCCACTGTGTGGTAGCTGTATGTGAAGTGGGTGGCTGCTGAAGCATGTGTACATACATGCAGTTTATTCATGAGATGCACTAATACAATCAACAAGTCCTCCAACACAACCCACAGTTTGATTACGTTTCGGAACAGATTGAGGTTTGTGTTAAAATTAGGCTAGAGGACCCTTGTCGTCACGGTTACAATAATAAGCATGCAGCTACGGTTGTTTTAACCAAGATCGTTCCACAAACAACACTGTCTATTGCTTTTAAACAAGAAACAAAATTCTGTGCTCTTATCATAATTACTACAGCCACTACAGGTCACCTACCAACGAAACATAACGATGGGTGGTAATAAGCTGCTCCCACAGATGACCCATGAGTCTTCTTTTTGCAGGAGGACAGTCTGAGTACAGTGTATGTATACATGTCTGCTTCTGGTCAAGCTGAATGACAATTCAGACGTTAGCAAAAACACCCACCAGCCTCAACTGAGTCAAGACACGAATGCGGGAAAAAAAGGGGGGGGGGGGTCGAGATGACTTCAGCCTCCCCCCATACCTCTGTGCGGAGCTGAGAACCATTACGGTGAATGGGAGAGGGCTCGGGAGAAGGAATCAAGTGGGAGTAGAGAAGTGGAGAGGAAAAGGAGCAGGAGGTGGGGAGGGTGTCGGCTGGGGCTGGTGTGAGGATGAAAATTGATTTATTGCAGCGCTGATGAGGAGCGGCATGCCAGGAGACAGTGGGTGCTCTCCAAGCCCTTGCTGCGGCAACATAAAACGATACAGGGGCCCTCCCTCCTGTTATAATTGCTGCGGAGATCTCAGCAAAGGCTCAAGGTCTCTGCGTAGAAATTTATGCAACCCTGACTGATAGTACCCTGCCTGTTATTTCCAATCTCCATGTCTTGATGCATTACCCCCACACAAACACACACAGATCAAAGGCATACTGTAAACATAAACACACATTCATATAGGATCAGTTCGTTTATCTTGCCACCCTTCAGCAAAAACGCTCTAAATATCGAAAAGAAAAGTAAACATACCTCATGTGGTCAACAACCTAAAATCAGCAAAAAGGAAGTCTAATTTTGTTTTTTTTTTTTTACTTTTAGCAGTGAATTGTTGGTACTGGTCAAGTATAAAACTTGTATGTCAAGTGGACATCAATCACAGCCCAGTCATTCACAGAGCTATGACTCATTTTACAAATTTAGAGTTTAACTAAAATGCTTGTTGTGGGAATAAGTCTTCAAACCGAGCTCTGGCTCTGTTCAAGTGCAGACAGATCCTTTGAAAAAGGAAAGAGGAAACTTGATGTGAAGTTCTGACCTTTTCACTGAACTGTTTAGCACTCCCACTGTGTGGCATTTAATCAAGAATAAAAGAAATATTTCACAATATCAAAGATATGTTTAAGTATTCATTTGCGGCTCATTTGTATGAGACATGGTGCTCGACCTATGCTTAAATGCATACTTGGCAAATGTGACAAAATGACCCAGCAGTGCTTGGCTAGTGGTGACTGTCTCTACAGCACATGCTCAAGTACCATATAAACAATCCTCAGTTTTACACTGGGCACTTTTATGGGGCCTGAGGCTTTGACAACAGAGGAATTTACTTGAGCACCTAAAAAAGCTTTGGAGCATGCTGCAGTGGTTTAAGGCAGACACAGCATGAGCACGGGGGATGCGGTGGTGTGTGTGTGTGTGTGTGTGGGATGGGGGGGGGGAGTTAGCCAATACTGCTGACAAAGGTGGTGGTAAGCTTGTTTGTCTGTGCGTGCGTGCCTGAGTGTGTGTGTGTGTGTGTGTGTGTGTGTGTGTGTGTGTGTGTGTGTGTGTGATCTGCCTACACATGTGGACGTGTAACTGGAACTGACTAACACAAGCTGTGAACTCAGCAGTGTGAGAGAGGCTGTTTTTCTTCCCCTCACATTCAAATGCCACTTCCTGTAATCACGGGTAATCTTCCATCAAAATGTCTCAAACAAATCAAAGCAAACCCGGCAATAATCTACGTTGATGCTATCGCCGCGCCATCACTAATGACACCTTGAATGACGATTACAAATGGCATATAGTGACAGGAGGCAGAGAAAGGGAACGGACTGATGCAGCTGCACACAAAGTGCATCGGTGCATGCTCATTTAAAGAGAGGTCAGCGGAGCATCAGCTGCAGGTCAGCAGCTGAACCTGTGCCAAGTTAGATGGCTCACTGGGAGTATCTCCAGCCTCCTGTTCATCACAATGATGTGGAACTGAAATGATTAGATTATTAATTGACAGTTGATTAATAGAGCATTAATGGACATCTATTTTTGATAAGTGCTTAATCATTTAAAGACTGCCGACACTATGGATTAATGTTTTTATGCGTTTCCTTTGCATGTTGTGTACATGGATGCACATAGGGCGGAATTATTTAACATTAATCGTTTGCTCGAAAACTGACTTTAGTGATTAATCAGTTATCAAAATCATTGCCAAGAAATTTTCTGTTAATGAACCAGTCAATTAATCGATTAAGTGTTACAGCATTACATGCAGGCAACGCAATACATACTTGAATGCTAATGTGCCAAGACACGGAGCACTAGGTGACAAATATGAGACAGAATAGTTAAAAACAGCTTTGAGGAAGGGATATTTAGAATAAATACAATTCTTTTCAGTTAAAAACCTTGACTGGATCCAACTTGGTCATTCAAGACCAGAAATCTGAATGTATCACCCTG
This sequence comes from Lates calcarifer, assembly GCF_001640805.2. NCBI lineage: Eukaryota > Metazoa > Chordata > Actinopteri > Centropomidae > Lates > Lates calcarifer. Next base: position 13,272,982 of record NC_066837.1, on the reverse strand, counting down.
AGCTTTAAGGAATTGTGACGGGCATTTTCCATAGTTTCCTGACATTTTGTAAATGAAACAATGAAACAACTATTTTTCGTTTGTGTGAAAACAGATAAATGTAATCATTAGTTGCAGCCCTGCATTTATCACTCACCATTTAGGAAAAATACTATGTATGATGTCAGAGTTTCTAAAAACAGAGCAAGCATCTGTAGAACAAGACAACTGGGAGTCGAAGTCAGACTTCAGCAAGGAAGGCTAACATAACATGCATTATGTTACTTGCACCAACCCCTGCTCTAAATAATTGATGCTCCTTTTCCTGCTCATCGGCCAACTTCTGAAACACCGATTCCCACCAAGATGAAGGAAACGAGAAAAAGACAACAAAAAGACAAAGGAGATGGGTGAAGAGAAGGTGAATTAAAAGACAAGGAACTGAGGCTGCATAGCTTTCTGCAGCAGAGCGATTCAAGAGCTGCCTGTGATGGCAGAGACTCAGAGGAACAGCAAACCCAGGAGGCCTGCAGCAGTGCACAGTGATAGGAATGTAAAATGAGATGAAGAGCTACCTCAATGAGATTTTATCAAAAGCAAACACAAGCTTTCAGGGACGGTGTGTGTGTGTGTGTGTGGGGGGGGGGGGGGGGGTTAGGGCCAGCGAGGGGGTGAAGCATGTTTCATCAGGGCAGATTTAACCTCCTCTTAACCTCTGTTGACAAAAGCCACAAAACAGATGAGACACATGTAAATTGCAACATTGCTCCAAGTCCAACAGCCAGCTATCTAATGCAATAACTCAAGTAGGCAAAAGTCATTTTGGTTGTAGCAGGCAAAGCAGGAATGTCTGAGGCTCAGTCTGGTAATTAACCTCAAAGTTGTGGCGAAAAGAGGACAAAAATCCTGCCAGGCTTTAATCTGCTTGTCTGTGGTCGGTAAATAAGAAGCCCTGGGTAGACTGCTTTATTGAAACACTCTCACAGGTTGGCCTGCCAGGTAGCCAGGCATTAATATTGGCTCCGGCGAGAAGCTGTCAGGATTTATTAGTCAGTATCACTGGTACTCAGCCAGCAGGTGTCAGCTCTGGCAGAGAAGGAGAGAGCAAGATAGATTCATAGATAGAGATAGAGATAGAGAGAGAGGGAGAGAGGGAGAGGGAGAGGGAGAGGGAGAGAGAGAGAGAGAGAGAGACAGAGAGCAGAGTCAGTCAGATAGACAGGCAAAGAGACTGGAAAACAGAGAACTGGCTTTTCTCTGTCCTCTTTCCTTGGTGGTCTCAACAAATCTGTAATACTGTACAAGTGCAAAAGTATAAACACTTCATTTACAGTATAATACAGGCTACACTTTAATCAGTCAACTCTACATTGTAATATTGCTCCTCTCTTACTTGAGACACTCTATAATGATGAAAAGAAAGAACAAGCAATTAGGAAGACCTTAGATGCTTATGTTATGCGAAATCGATTTCCCGATTGCTCAAAGATGCTGAGATGCTCTTTATCTAGGCTATCAGAGAGCGTATGAAAACTGGAGTGAGCACACCCACATACACATATGTGTGCATGCAATCATAAGCACGCGGGCGGGCACATACACACACACACACACACACACACACACACACACACACACACAGACACCAAGTGCAATATTCACCGAACATATGGTCTCTTCTCCTCTTTGATCTGTGTTTTGGCCTTCAAAAGTTAACTTAATTGTTTACCGTTTTGCTCCTCTTTGGACTACCTTTACATCGCCAAACACTCCAGAAGGGGGGCATTTTCCTCTGTTGCTAAGCAACAAGCACAGCCTAACTACCCTGCCAAGGAATACACAGCCGAGCAGTTAATGAGGATACAAAAGACTCAACTTCAAATGCCTGACGTTACTATAGACAAAAATCACTGCTTGTGATTCGGGTTGGATTGAGCATGCTTGTAATTCTAAATGAGATATTGCCGGACAACACAATTCCTACTCTGTATTCCATAGCATACAGGCTTCATGTCTAGATGTGTGTGTGTCCTTTAGATTAATGTCTCCATCTAGTGACAAGTCCCTGAGGCAAAGTATAGACACACTGTATGTCTGGGAGAGATAACAGCCAGAAGCATCAGGTTTCAGATGAAACTGAATGTACTCCAATTGTGATAAACCACAGTGGCATACAACCGTTACATAGTGGAACATTATATACAGAGATAGTCTACAAGATGTTTAGAGGACTGGCACAAGGACTGCAACTATCAGTTCCTTTCATTAGTGTTTATTTTTCAAGTAATTCAGAGCTGATACAATTAAGGTACAGTATATGATTTATCAGTTACTTGATCTATTGAGAAAAGATCATCAGCCATTTTGATAGATTTCAAAAAACGTTGTCTGATCTGTTGTTTTTCCTTGTCTTATGTGATAATAAATTAAATGTCATTCGGTTTTGAAGTGCTGGTTGTGCTAAAAGACTTCAGTAAACTGCGATGGGAAATTTTTACACTTCAACAATTTAATGATTAATCGAGAAAATAATGACCAGATTAAGTGAAAAAGTAACTGTTTTTTTACAGATGTAAAAGTGAAAAATAATTGAGACTATAAAATGTCAGAAAATTATGAAAAATGTCCATCAATATTACCCAATTAGTCCAAGATGTTAACTTCAAAACATTTATTTTGTCCAAACAACAATATAAAATCCAAAGACGTTTAATTTACAAATTTAAAAGCAGCATCTCTTCACATTTGAGAAGCTAAAACCAGAGAATGTTTGACATTTTTGCTTGATAACTTAAATGATTCATTGATGACCAAAACTGCAGTCAATAAATTTTCTGTCAATCAAATAATCAGTTATTCAAGTAATAATTTCTGCTCTAACTGGCTCTAAGATGAGGGACAAAATTATTCAATTAAAATTCACTGGGTTTTAAATGACCAAGCTGAAGCAGTTGTCTTCCTAATAAGAAGGGAGCTGGTGCCACAGAAGATACAGATTTATCATTTAAGTTACAGTGTCCTTGTTGTTAGGCACGTCTGCCCTGTGTGTAATCAGCCTGAAACTAGCAGGAAAATAAGTGTTTGATTGTTTATTGTAGTAAGAACATTATTCCTGAGGCAATATGCATTGTTACAGCATGAGTTGCACAGTGAATTCTGCAGAGGTCCCCTGGTCTCTAATGAAATTTAAATAGCTGCATGTCCCAGGGCTAATCCCTTTTCTTTTCCGTTTTGGCAGGTGACTCATTAGGAATCTTATTTCATTTTACATTCATCCAAGAAAAAATGGTTGCATTGAGCCAGGAAGTTTATTTAACTTTGCTTACTCTGGAGAGATCCTTCCCATATTATCCACAAGACTTAGGTTCATTGCACAAGGTGAGGCAGCATGATTAAGCACTAATGTATATGAGAATGTATTGAAAAAAAGGAACTTGTAAACAAACTGTTTGAATACTGCTGCAGAGTGATGAATTCGTACTCAAACAGATGTGCTTAAATAAAGATCCAAAGCTTTGAAGTCAGCTGAAGGGACGCAGATCTTTAAACTGCCACAGTGGGAAAAAAAAAACAAATCTTATCGAGATATTTCTTAGCAAAACATGTCTCAGTGTTTTAGCCTCGTTGGCACAGAACCCGAGGTATCACTTGTTGTTGCAATCACTAATGAAATACAGTTCGTTCCTTTTATATTTCACAATCACAATATTCAGCAAGTCTGTAAAGAATATCTTGAAACTTCAAAGTTGTTTTTTAATTATCTCTATCTGAACGAGGGTGGGTTGGGAATGTTTCGCGCCCCACAGCATGTCGCGTCTACAAAACTGCAGTACTCTGCTGGATTACAAAACCTTTAAACTGAACTGAACCCAGGTGATGTCTGCAGAGAGCAGTGGCTCAGTGCTGTACATGAGCTAGTTTAAGATATTGTGGAGGCAGTGAATGAAGCTCCATACTGCTGCACCTACTACTGTTGGTGTATTATTTGTGGATGAATTAATACGTTTAATTATTTGTGACACGATGTTCTACTTTATACTAACAAATAAATCAACCATAGGTTCAGGTTATCAACAATAGCCAACACATTTGTCATATTGACATACACCTGAACAAAATATTAACAGTGCTGTTGTGGAATCCACTGCAAAAAGAAACTGGGATAATTGGGAGAAATTTTACCTCCTGCTCAAGTCCAGAGAAAAGAAAAGCAACATGAAACAATACTTTCTAAGGGGCTCTGTAATATTAGATAACTCAGTGCTCCATGTGAAACATAAAAAGAAATCTGAATATTTTTACACACCTGTCCACAGACAGCTACAAAATCAGTATGATTTTACTTTAAAACAGGACACCACCACTCTTATTTTTCTGTGCAACATTATTTCCCTGATGTTGAGCAACATGAATGTATAGGTCACTCTACTTCAGGCCACATTTCATCATCCACAGACCACTGTCTGTCCTGTGTATCATTCTACTTATTGCTCATTGAGTTGCATCTTTACTTTTCAAGATACTGTTTGTGTCAGCTTCCTCACCATATGACAGCTCCACTCATTTATAGTAGCCACCTGTTGGGTTTGTTTTGCCTCTCAGTGCTGGTGAGGGGGTGGAAAGTATTCACACCCTTTTGCATTTTGCACACTTCACTGTACTGTAGATTTAATTTTAAATGGATAAACCAGCCATTTTTGCCAATCAATCTACATCATCATTTAGCTGTGGCACTCAATATTGTGGTTAGGTGTATCCCGTTTGCTTTAATTATTCTTGAGATGTGTCTAGAACTTGATTAGAGTCCACATGTAGCCAACTCTCTGTAGATCTGGGCCATAAATCAGGGCAAGGGTGTTAAACCATTTCTAAAGCTTCCAGTATTCCCATGAGCACAGGCACAGCTCCATCACCTGACTAACACCATCCTTATGGTGAAGCACAGGTGATTGCAGCTTTATGCTATGGGGATGCTTCTCTGTAAAAGGGACACAGAAACTTGTCAGAATTGAGGAAAGGATATAATGCAGGCAAATACAGGGTGGTTTCTGAAGAAAACTTGCTTCAGAGTGAAATCAACCTAACTGGGGTGACAGTTCAACTTTTAGCACAACAATGAAAACAACTAAAGCATACAGCCAAGAAAATGCTGGAGTGGTTTCAGGACAATTCTCAGACTGTCCTTAAATGGACAAAGCCCAGATTTAAACCCCAGAGAACGTCTGTGGAGACCTGAATATGGCAGTTCACAGATGCTTCCCATCCAATCTGACACAGCTTGAGAGGGTCTATCAAGAAGGATGGGATAAACTGCCAAAATCAAGGTGTACAAAGCTATAATTACTCAAGACTCAAAGGTGCACTCACTTTTAAAGGGAGCTTCTACAAAGCACTGGAATAAGGTTCTAAATATTTTTGTAAATTACAGGTTTGAATTTTTGATTTTCAAAAATTGTGAAAAACAATTCTAAAATCATGTTTTTACTTTGTCATTATGTGCAAAAGTGAAACGGTCTGAATAGTTTGTACATCAAAAAATAACATCAATGCATTTAGTCTGCAACACAACAACAGAATAAGAAACACTTGGGCCTTTGTTATGGCACTTTAATGAGTATCAAAAATGATCACTTTTCCTAAAAGCTTTTTTTTTTTTTTTTATTGGAAAAGTCACGATGAAAAGTATGCAGAGTATGTAATGGTCTTCCAATCATCTTTTGCCACTTGTTTTCATTCTGTAAAAATAAAAGCCTTGCTCTAGCCCTCTGAATCACAGCCATGCTCAGTGACGGCTGTTTTTCTGATGAGAGAATCAACCGAATCTGTTAAGAACTTTGTCCGTGGAATTTAGATGAAGGACATAATCTTCCTGTGCCAGGTCCAGACAAAAATGGCAACAGAAAATCTGCAACAAAAACGGTGTGAGTGTTATTTCACTCAGTATCATACTTTAAGCACAAAGATTCTGGTGTGGTGAGAGGCTGTAGGGCTTTCACCACATATTTTGTCACTGGTCCGTATCATATATTAACCCTCTCCTGACACATTTTTTTTTCTTTTGCTGCAACAGAAAATAGTGCTTGCTTGTCGCTGGAGGGGGAGGGCTACAGCTTCAAAAGCCATAGAAGATAAAGTAAAAGCAACAGAAAAATACTTTCTTAATCATTTAGTACATATCAGCTAAATCAATCTCTGATTACTTTGCATGTACAATGCACTTGACATTGCCTGAAGCCAAACTTCACTGCTATAGGTCACAGAATCTAATGGCTCACACGATGTGGTGTTAACACCAGCAGTAGGCTGGGCCAAGCACTCGTCATTCTCAAGTTCGTACTCTAACGTGATGGACGGCAGATACATAATTACGCAAGAGACCCATCTTTGTTGTGAGGACCCTCTTACACTTGTCGCATTTCACAGTTGTTTTGTTGAGTTTGCTGAAGTATATCCACACTTTGGAACAGTTAAGGTGGTCTGCCACATTCAGTCAGTCAAGGTTTGTTAACTGTTTTGCTGAGTTTGCATGGGTTTGAATGTGTCACCAGTTCATATTACTTTGCAGTTGCCTGATTAAGAAAGTACCAGAAAGAGGCAAGAGAGACTATCTAAGAGAGACTGTGAATTTAGAGATTCCACATGGGATTCACTGGCTGCAAAGCTTAAGGAAAGTGGATACAAAATTGAACTATCGGAGCCCATGTCATTGTAGATTAAATCAGCACAGCAGACGGGTTCTTGTAAGCCTTCCTACTGAAATAACTCTGAAAACACTATACTTGTTCAGTGAACATATCAAACTTTAAATGTCTTTTGCAGCTGCCACTGCAGCTTCTGTGTCAACTATGACACTAAATGTGACATTGATGGTATGGATAAATCAGTCTCTACTGATTAGTTAGAGGAAAATACCAACCCTTGCAATTCATGAACATAAATAAAACTGCATGATGATGAAAAAGTGGAAGTCCTACCTTATGAGAGTAAAAAACTACTACTGGTAGTGGTAATGGTACAAATGATACAATATGCCTTCCTCACCCTCATTATTTGTCCGCTGGCTTTAACAGGCTGATCACTTTTTTACTCAGTCCTGTGAGAAGAGGAGAGTCCTTCAGTTGATCTCTCCCCTCACAGCCACCATTACTTTTCAAGGTTGCATGTCACCTACTTGTGGTCTGAGTATTGATTCAGAATCCACTTGAAGCTTGAAAAAGTGATTCACATGAGTTTAAAGTGAGCTGCATAAGCTTCACTTGAACTAACTTTGAGTTTGTTGGACTAAAATCAGAAAATCGTCCATCCAACAAATGTTACGCCCCTTTAGCTTCATGACTAATCTGAACATCAAAATAACCCAGCATAGATCGTAGATCAATGGAAGCAAGCATGTGACTTACAACAAAATCAGTTACATCAATAAAGCCCCATCAGCCAGTGGAAGACACAGGAAAGGCACTTTCAGTGTCTTATTGACCTCACGTTAATGCGGCATGACTACAATCGTTAACAAGCTCTACAGAAAAAGAATTCAATGCAAACTCTAATTTTCAAAACAGACAGTAACATGACAGTTGTGTGGGCGTGTGCCAGTGAAAGATATATGTGTAGGGGGTTTACAAGTTTAATAAACCTGCCCCTATCTTTGACCAGTTTGCACCTGTGGGGCTAATTAAAGGAATGATTGGACTTTGATCAAGGGAGGTTAGATCATGCATCAGCTACAGTGAACTGTGAGAGGTGGTGAGAGGCCTAATTGCTGTGTTGAAGCAGTGGAAAAATGGTGAAGCTCAAAGCATGTTGTAGGAGAATGGGAGAAAAGGTTATCTGTTACATAAAGTATAAGTTTATATACAGACAGATCAGCCACAGCATTAAAACCACTGAATAACACTGATAGTCTCTTTATATAACATAATATTCTGCTGGGAAACTTTGGTTCCTGGCACTCATCTTGATGTTACCTGACACATACCACCCACCTAAACACTGTTGCAGACTAAGCTCACACCGCCCATGGCAACAGCACTCCCCAATGGCAGGTGTCTCCGAAATGGCTTGAGGAACATGACCCAGAGCCCGAGGCTACTGACCTGGCCTCCAAACTCCCCACCTCCCAATCTGATGGAGCAGCTGTGGGATATACCAGAAAAAGCCAGATCCATGGAAGCCCCGACCTGCAACCCACAGAACCCAAAAGATCCACTGCCACAGGACACCCTCAGAGGTCCTGTGTCTATGCCCTGACAGGTCAGACCTGTTTTGGCGGCACAGGGGGGACCTACACAATATTAGGCAGACACTAATCGGACAGAGACTGAAAAGTAGGGGAGAGAGGGGATGACATGCAGCAAAGGGCCCAGGCCGGATTCAAATCCAGGCCGCCTTGATATATGGTTTGCACATAATCAGGCGAGCTACCAGTGCGTGGTGTGTGTGTGTGTGTGTGTGTGTGTGTCTGTTAAAGGGGTTCTTGGGTTTTTCCTTATCCGATTTGAGCATTAAGGACAGAGGGTGTCATGTGCTGTGCAGATTGCAAATTCATTAAGCCAAATTTGTGATTTGTGGTATTGGGCTATTTGAATAAAATTTGACTTGGCTTGATTTAGCATGCATTTGGAGAATTATTCCCTCTTGGTCTGAGTACTGATTTGTACTGTGTGTTCATTAAATTTAGACAATATTAAGAATATCTCCTTTTCTCTGCAGAGATTAGTCTCATGAATCATTTTTAAATCCCTTCATAATAATATCACGGTAACATTTATTATTGTTATCACAACCTTTAAATAACTAAATTAAAGCAGATTGATAAAAAATAATTTACTGGTATGGCAACAGTTTTTCTTCATTGCATTGCTGCCAACTGTGGCCTAACAATGTAAATACAAAAACGCAGTGATAGCTACTGCAAATGCCTCACCTAACTTTTAATGATTTCTGGCACACAGTTCCGATTACACACATGCACACACACCAACACACACATACCCTCACACTTTCTTTGTGAGGATCCTCACTGACATGATGCATTACCTAGCCCCTTACCCTAACTTTAACCATCACAACTAAATGAATAACCTCACCACTTTGAGTTATCCTTAACCCATAACCCATCGAAAGTGCAAAATGTCCTCACTTTCCAAAGACGTCCTCACTCCCAAGGTCAAAAACTCAAACTGATAGAAATACCAGTACCTGCACACACACACACACACACACACACACAGAGCAGCAGCATCAGCTACCACAGTAAAAGTATGACCCACCAGTCATTTAACAAAGAGCAAAGAGTGCAGATTCTTCTACACTGAGGAGAAAATTGTCAAGTTTTATCACAATGAAGAGGAATCAGTCTCCGTTACACGGTCTCCTTCATGGCGGGAAAATATGCTGAGGTACACCTCTGACTCTATAATCCATATAAAATATGTACAAGGACACACAAGGTTGGTCATTTGTTGTATGAGAGAACCTTGGAAAACAAAGCGCGAGGAATGCAGCTGCAGGAGAAAGAGGTGTGAAAAGTGCAGTGAGAGGCTCAATCATATTGTACTGTACCAGTTCAGGGGAAGCTCTAATCCCACTCAGGAATATTGATAATCTACTGTCCAGCATATTTCAATTCCATTTTTTTCTCCAGTATTGCAGTGGGACGTCTACAGACACAGATCCCATCAGGTCACACTCAGTGAGGTCACACACTTCACCTCTAATTTCTCACACAAAGCTTTTCCATTCCTAATTCAAGATGCCTGGTGAGGCACAGTATTACAGTTGATGTGATTTGGTCGCTTGTCCCAACCCTCGGATATCACCCACAAATAGGAGCAAACCAGCTGAAGGCATACTACACTTTTATCATCATGGGAATGATAATAAACATGCAGCTAAGGTTCCACAGTTTCACACAGGAAACAAACAGCGGCCTCCTAAGTGGAAGACTGTTGTTTTGTTGACTCATTCGTCCATCCCAACATCCTCCTAACACGGACTCTGTTGCTCATCATCTCCATGGCCCGATGCTACTTTTTTTTTTTTTGCTATAGCACTTTCTCTCTATTTCAGACACAAATATTTGATTTTGCTGACTGTGTGAAGATTTTTGATAACACAACAAAATTTGGAGCAATTTGTTTCATGTTTTGCAAACTGGAACACAGATTTGCTATTTGTGTCAGTCATTCTCAAAGCTGAGCCTCTGTCTCCAACAATGCATCTGAACCATGGAGAAAGAGTTGGCTGATTTAACTTCATCTAGCAAGAGTTGTACAACATGCACAGTAATGAACTGGCAGACGGGGTGAATCTCTAATTAATCCAGTTTAGTGTTGATTCTGACTTAACTTTGATGTTTTTGTTGGCAGCTAACAAAAAAGGAAAAAAAAAACATGCACTCCGAGTTTCACCTACTTTACAAATCACTCAGGCAGAAAAAGAAAAAAAAAGTATGCTTGTTGAAACAGAGAGGAGGGGACTGTGCATCAAAATAGCCTACATTAACTGAGTCACTTCTGAAAATGGAGTTGCAAAATCTTTTATTGACTATTCAGGCATTGTGATTCAGGTGAAGTACAGTAAAGTCTGAAAACACTTAAGAGTGTGTATGCTCTTCTTCATAATAACAAACAAGAAACATCAATGCTGCATGTTATATTTTGTACTTTGTATGGATAACCCCAACACCTCTGTTGGTATTACATTTCCTGAATTTATGTCTTGCACTGTCATTAATCTGCCTCTGTGGTTTGTTAGTTACTTACTGGAGAGAAGGATGAAGATTTTCAACTTTTAGGTTGAGGCAGGACAGAATAAAAACACTGCGCTCTCTGGCGGTAGAATGGGAGGGAGGAGCGTCTTATTTCCATTTCCATTCAGTGAGTGACTACACTGCAGCACAAAGCAGAGGGCAAGAGAGTACAGAGAGGTCGGGGAGCAGAGCAGACAGAAATATTAAAGCAAAATATTACCTGTACCTGTATATATATGTGTGTGTGTGTTTTGTGAGACTTTTGTAATGTGTGACTAATACATTTTCGTCGAGTGATGTAGACAGAGAAACTGCAAATGGTGCTCATACACACAGTGGGGGTTGCTGAGGTGTATGCCAGTGACTGACATTAACTCCTCCCCGCCAACGGCGTGTGTAACATGTCTAAGAGCTTCACTTCCTTTCAAATCAGCAACCCTATAAAGTCCTTCAGTGAAATTACATTACATGACAAGCGCCAGTCATTCATTCCACATGTGGCCTCTCCTTGAAGGGGGGGATTATTTGAACTGCAGTGATAATTTAACTCTGACAATGTCTGTCAGTTTAAAAAGCAGAGTGTGAGTATTTCCATAGCAACGGTGGCAAAAGCCAGTCACAGCACAGCAGAATCTCTGAGCTGTCAAAAAGATTATTAAAGTATTTAAGGCTTTTCTTATACTACTTTCATACAGGAAACCCATGTATAACATGCTCTACTGAACACGTATTCAACCCGAGTTGGGCCTATTCATAATCCCTAGTTGTCAACATTCAGAGACTCAAGTCTGCATCTGTAGTTCCATACAAGGCACTGCTGAATCACTGAATGACAGAATTATGTTTCATAAAATAAGCAGTAAGTAAAGCTTCATTCTCAGATAAAAGCAGTTTTTACGCATTTGACAAACTTTCTATCCTTAATAAAACATTATCACAAAAGCAGAGTAGTGACAAACCCGTGTTCAATGGTTCCACGCTCACTGATCCATTCAGAACAACTGCAGACCAGACCTGGGTACCTATTACCAGTATGAAAATGACACCTTACTTTATAGTCATAAAAATTACTATTAAATGCTGTCTAACCAACAGCTGTCATTCAAGAACGTTGCTTAAATATGGACAGTGGCAGAATTGGCAGAAAAAATAAATGAAACCAAGAACTGTCTGATCAAAAAATCAGTAAACAACACTTTTTAACTGAAAAGGCAGTAGACAACAACTTTAGATAGTTGACAGTTTTTGATATTCAGTGCTATGGACACATTTCAGTTGCATGCCAAGAAAGTAATGAGATTTCAATACTAGACCTAAAAGACTGAGTCCATTAATCCAGGGACAGAAAACTGCTTGTCAACTATTTTGATAATCAATTAATTGTCTGAGTCATTTTTTTAAACAGAAATGCCAAAAATGTGTTGGCTCCACGTTTGGAATTTGAGGACGTTTGCTGCTTTTCTTTGACTTCGATGTCAAAACATGCTATTTTAACATGTCACTTTCTGTCTCTTATCTGCGATGATGATTTTACACCATTTTCTAAGCTCAGAGGAACAGTGCTGTGATTTTGGTGAAGAAGCCACACTCACTAATACAGGATCAAGTGATACCTGCTGGCCCAAAAATATTTCTTGCCATACGCAATATTTATAAAAGGAACATTGGAATTAATGGGGCACTACCCTGGAACACAATATCCAGTTTTAAGGATAAGATAAACAATCAACTGATTAATTGAGGATATAATGGGCATATTAGCCGATAATGAAAATAATGGTGGCAGTCCTGTGTTATACCAAACCTTAATGTATACTAAGCTCTAGCAAAGACCTTTGTAACCAGTTGTCATATATACAAGGAGACCCACATTTCACCTCAACACACTGGTACAGTATGTGACCAAAGTCGACAGTTTGCATTATAACTCTTCCCATTATCTCCACTGTCTTTAGTCACCCTCTATTTACTGTTAAAAAAGGCAGAAATGCAATGAAACAACGAAACTTTAAAATATTACACTCTATTAGCTTAATGAGCAGCCGTGTCTGCTGGCACTGTTTAATATACACAAATGCCTTAATGTCCCTGCTCCAGATGGCGCCTACAAATATCTGCTGCTACATTACAGCCAAATTTCATTGATATTGTAGGCTGTCTAAGCATTTAACTGCCACAAATCCTACATCCTTGAACTGGATTCAATTCAATTAGTACAGTGGGAGAGAAAGCATGAGAGAGAGAGAGAATTTATAAGCGATCATCTAAAACAACATATCAATCACTCAGCCTTGGGTACTTGGGTAACAAAGCAAAGTGCTATATTCTCTCTTTTGTTTGATGACCCCAATTTACCTCTGTCACCCCTTGTCCCTGCTGACTCAAACAAGGCTAAAAAGAAAGCTATGTTTTCAGGTTTTCATTTTGTCCATCAGCACAATTCTATTGCTGGGGAGGAAAGGGAGAGGGTGGGAAGGGGGTGTGGGGGTTGGGGCAGTGTCCTGTTTACAGCCACCTCTTCCATCTTGATGTTCCATCCAGTACAGCGGGTTTGGCAGCACTACAGTGAGCACATTAGTGCGTGGTTGTGAAGAAACCACATGTTATCTCCTCTTTGCTGACAGACACAGAGAGAGCAGCGGGATACTTGTTGGCCCATTTTTACTGGACACCTATCATCAAGAAGCTTTTTGTTACATTATAAAAAATGTACAATACATTGCACCATCTCAGGGTTGTAAAATTTTAACAGCACTCATTCCTCCTACAAAGACCACTGAAATGAGAGAGGCTGGTCTGGAGATAGCTATGCTGTAGTTACATCTGCCCTTTTGACAAGGCTGCGGTGGAGCAGCAAATATCAATTTTCTTTCGGACAGTTTTTTTTTTTTTCTTTTTTACAGGCAGTGTTGAGGTTCCTAATTTCTAGCAAGATACGGTTAGCGGAAGAGCCAAAGGCGAGACTGGTAACAGCATTTGATATAATTACATTACCAATTCTAGTCATAAATGCTCAGATATTAAACATTAGGAGCTTCTGTACGAGCAGACATGACGATAAATAATTTAGATTGAAACCTACAAGGCTCACTTCATAAAAGCTTGTTGAAATGCACTGCAATTGTAGAAAAGACTACTGATCAGACAAAGGCGGCAGCTGGCTGGAGGCCCCGGACTGACATGGTCCCTGAAAGCCCAAAAACACTTGGTATGTGGTATCAGGTGAGGATGTGCCAACAGAATTATTCAACACTATGATAACAGATTAACAGCACATGCTGGGGGAGTAGATTTCTTAATCCAAGGTCCCCTAGCAGGTCCTATTTGGCCCTGGAGCTGGAGTCTATGAGAATTTTGAACACATAATGCTGCTGTCATAATGCTTCATTGTCCCACAGCGTTTCCCCAAGAATAACTGTGATGGGAGGGCAGCTTGGATTGTTGGGGGGGGGCGACTAGGGCTTGCCTCCCCTGCCAGCAAAGCTACAGTTGGCAGATAGCGCGCGTAATAAAAGGCTGATAATTTGGACTGACTTTCAGATGTTTAAAGTCAGTGTCTGTCCATTAATGATTTACAGAGAGTTACAACACTTGTTGGAGGTTTTCTTACTCTTAACGGCGAGTTGTCAGCCCTGTCTCCTCTGCGGCTCTTCTGCTGCTGTGTGCGGACGCAAAACAGGAAGAGGAGAGAGAAACGCGAACGTAAATTATCTACCCTGCCAAGGCAATGGTAGGGGAAACACTGTCCCATATAAGAATTGTTTCTAAACACACTCTGAATCCTAGTTTAGGACTAAATGCAGTCAATATAATGTTGTACACCAACTAACCACTTTAACCCAGGACTAGGACTAGTTTTCGCGTAGCCTTGCGTGTCAATGAGAAACAACCCCTAGAAAGGTCTCACCTCTCTCGCAATTCTTCACTTTATACATTCTTTTAAGACATCCTCTGTGCCTAATAACAGCAGAATCTTACAGTGTGTCATCCCAAGCATGAAATAAAACTTAAATCAATTTGTGTAAACTGATTCATGTAAATTGACAATGACAAATCAATTTGTCATTTTTAATTTTGAATCAATTCGTCACTGTCACTTTCACTGATACAGCCTAGAACTGTTCTGTCTTTGGACTCATCCTAATGAAATATTTTGGCTTCTTTTTCTAGTTTAAATACCAACTCATCTTTTTATAATGACAAAGTTGCTTGTCAGAATTAAATGATTCTACATACCAGATGTTTTAATTTTGATTGAAAGGATCTACTGTCAGATTACAAAATTATTCTCAATGCACCTTGATGCCTGTTGACTGTAAATCTACACATTTTTTTCTCACTGTATGACCAAATTATTAATACCTAATTCTTAATATTATGATATCCCTCATGAAAAACAATCAAATGAATTATCATTATCAGTCTTTTTAGGTTAATGTTTCAATATGTATAATTTTGTTCACAGTCCAACATTATAATATATAATGCATGATATAACTACATTATTTGCTCTTTTTCTATGACACTATAACGATAATGTCCCATGGTATTGTTTCACAGCAACAATACTGGCATAGAAGAAATATTAACTAAATAAAATAAAACAATTAGATAAAAGAAAAACAATAGTACAGTGCAGGAAATCACGGCCACACAAAAACAAAACAAAGCAAACGAAAAAATAACCAGAACACAAAAGCAATGTAACAAAGTGAGCTAAAAGAGAGGATTTAGCAGATGTTGATTTTGCCTGCCTAAATCCCCTGCCGTATTTTGCAAACAAAGACTATATGCTTTGCTTGGTTAACCTAAGTATCAAATGCTGATAATCTATGAAATGGATTCCAGGCTTAGAAATGGTTGTTCACAGCAGCTCTGTGATGCAGTGATACGGTTGTGTTTTGGAGTGTGTTTCCACTCTGTTCTCTTATTACTTCCCGTCTCTGTTCAGACTGTGTAAACATTTCCCAAATCTCACCAAGTGCAGCCTTTCACAGAGGGCACTCTACCACACTGCAGACTGCATTGGGCTTTAAATAAAATTGTGGAGGGTATGTCACTAAAATGACTGAACTGATGGGTGGGTTTGAAGAGGATGAAGGGGGGGGGTGGCATCGGTAGCTGGTGGCTGATGTGGTGTGCATTCATAAATACACCTAATGGCTTGTTTTATGAACAGTAGTGATTCATTCTTCTTTTTTTCTGTCCTTTTCTTGAGACTGATTGGTTTTGAAAGATTGAGACGATAATGCTGTGAGATACAAATGAGGAGGCTGTGAAAAATCTCATTTGAAAAAGCAAGGGGAAGCGTAGCCTTGTAAACAAAATTCTATTTCACATTGTTAAAAGGTAATTTGTCTCCATCGTGCCTGGCAGAGCCTTCATAAATAAAACAGTGCACATTGCAGGTGAGCACTCCTTCTCCTTTCTTTTGTTTTTTCTCCACTTTTTGTTTTGGTTTCTCTACTGCTTGCATGCAAATAAAGTAAAATGGAAGATAAGAAGGAACAAAATTAATAGGTAAAGCCAGTGGCTACACTATATACAGACATTTTGCTTTGAAATATTTTTTGCATACAGTAATAATCCGTTAGGAGTGTGAAAGCAGAGAGTGATTCTTTATTAACTTGAGAATGTTGTAATTTTACTGTTCAGTGAACGCAGCAGTACTTTTTTGAAACATTTTTTTACCATATTATTATATAAAACCCATTTGCTATAAAAACGGTATTGAAGGTGAAGCAATTTAGTAACTACTAGCAGGACAGCCCCCCATTCTCTTCAATCAGTGTACGAAGAGAACAACTTTATATTTTCAAACTGCCTGCAGTGCATACACCAATGCTTCCCACGTCCACATGATGCATTTCAGATGACATGTCTTCTCATGTTCATTTTTGGCTGAAGGAGGCGCACACTGGGTGGATTGGCTGGGGACGTTGTTAGCAAATCAATGAAGTAGCAATCTGATCTGGATTGGACTTTAACTATTGGACTTGAATTTTTAATTAACTACTTTCTCTATTATTAAACTGGGTATCTTTGGATACTGTTTGGATACATGATAACTGTGACAATATTTAACTTTTTCTGGACCAAAGGATTAATTGAGAAAATAATTGGCACATTAATCAGTAATGACAACGATCATTAATTGCAGTTATACATTATTCACTGTCATTTTTAGCTCTGGTTTGATCTGCCAATTCCTGAGACAATTATCTGGCTCCATGGCTTGGAGAATGTCTCCATCTGGTTTCAAAACATTAGACCTACACACAACAGTCGTAGAGATGGGCACCAGTTATAAAAGGTATGTTAATGTAGTCGTACAGTAGGTTGTGCCCTAAGTAGTAAGTTTTGAAGAGCAGCTTTAATGGCAATCCTCTGCCCTATCCACAAGATTACAAGATTAGCCCTTAGATTCTAGTGTTGCAACATCAAACAGCTGCTGTTTCAAAATCAGGAAATTGTTCTCACCTTGCACACATAGCTCAGATATTTTCAGGCGTGGTAGTTACTTATTTATATTTGAGAAAATGTGCACACAGTTTTATGAAGGATGAGTATCTCATGTGGTGTCTTTGTTTTTGTAAATCTATGCAGAAGCTGAAGAATCATCTGTAATATAATATGAGTTTATAAAAATATAAACTTGGGACAGGATTGAGACAGCTACTCTTCACCTCCAAGTTTAACAAAGCACAAATATCTAAATGGTGTTTTCAGCAGCACTTTTGTATCTTAATGCACCTGAGGAATGTCGCTAAAATAAACACAAATTTTTACTCCAAGGCTGTTTTGGTTGCCTCTTTGTGCACAAAATAAATGTTATGTTCTCGAGGTTCCCGGTAATTTTTGAATACACATATTGGGCATAGTAGTTTCAAATGAAAGAATTTTCTGAATATGTGCAATGATCAGGAAAATTCTTGCTTGGTTTTACAGTTATTTCTTCCATAGTTGGTGTATAGAGATATTTCTTGCAGTTGTAGGTCCAACTGTGGCTAATGTGCCACACAGCATTCTTGGGGGCTTGCCTTTATCCCAAAATCTCAGCTACCAGGTAGGTGAGGATCCTGCATCTCTATTGTGTGAGGTAACATTGTAAAAATGTTAAGAAAATCCTGGCTCAAACAAGCCCATCACTTTCAGGTCGTGCACCTCCACCATTATCTTGCCAGTCATGGAGAGAAAAGCAGTCAAACAGAGAACTGAGCTGACCTGCTGGACAACCCCTGTTTTAAATTGTTTCAGAGTGACTAGGCATAGATACAATGTCCTACTCTATTTCATTTGGACAGAGTGGCATGTTTGCTTGTCTAATTAAAATTTGCATTTTATGGATAAATATAAGTAATTAGTCACTGAGTAATCAGTTTATTAGATGTACCCCTACACCTGATAGAAACAGCTCCGCAATAAATCCTACCTTTCTGAAGCATATGCTCTTATCATGAGTATTTTTCAGTCTCAGAGACATGTTGATTCAATACTATGGAAATTCTGCCATTAGTCATGATTCTGGATTGCATAATAATACTAAGATGTTAACACTCGGTCCCTCTCATGTATGTAAATGAGGATGGACCAAAAACTGCATTAGAGTCTACAAGTGTACTTACAGTAATAAACTGGTAACTCTTGTTCTCCACAGCTCTCAGCTAATGTTAGTTTTGACCATTTTGGCATCTTACCGCAGAAGATCCAGTAATATCTGTATTTAAGCAGAGGGCCTCTGAGCCTGTAACCTCACACAGTAAATGGAATTTTGAGTTTCTTTATTGAGAGTAAGATGTTTGAGTTGAAGTCTTTGTAACTTATGAATTTCACAAAGCTCTCCTTGGTGAAATGAGCAGCTGAAATTCACCACTAGGAAATTAAATTCCGGCTCATGTGGTAACACAAAAATGAGCCATCTCAAGCAAACAACCAACCTTTGGAGAAAGAATGTTGCCATTTTGTGGCAGCCAATAAAGAACAAGGACCACACACCACTTACAGAATGTCTTGTTTCAGTAAGAAATGAGCAAGGTTGGTGAACAGGGGCAAACTACAGACACAGATTTTATATTATTCTACCTTCTTCTTGTGATCAAGCAACCTGTAAACCCCACCCCCCACCTATCACTTTTATCAGCTTGGCAAATGACAGCAGGATGCTACAGAAGATTAATAACAGCCGGTGTCAATATAGTATATGTATAGCAATACTCCACTGCTGCGGCCACAGTCGTACAAAAATGCATGCTGCAAATACAAGATGCATCACACAGGTCTCAACATTGAAACACGGCCAGACTCACAATATATAAACACAGCTATGCATAAGAAACTGAATGTACATTCATTCTGCATACTGACAACAGAAACCAGGTGCTCATTTGCTCTCAGTCCAGCCACAGGATATGTAACATCAGGAGCAGGTAATACCATCCTAACCCTTCAAGACCATTCCTGCAGAGCTTCAACTCTTGGTCTGGCGAAAATCAATTTGCAACATATCGATTCATCGTTTCAATAATTTTTTCAGCCGAAATGTGAAAAATTTGCTGATTTTATAATCTCAAATGTGAGATTTGCTCTTTTTTTTGGCACGTGCCAATTTGTTTTGGACTTATGGACAGACGAATCAAGCTATTCCGTTTTCCTTTAGCTCTTTAATATTTCTTAGACTGAATGATTAATTTGTTAGTGGAGAAAATAACTGGCACATTAATCAGTAAGGAAAATAATCTGTAATTGCAGCCCTGTGTTCCTCAGGAACCTTCCAGACACTCCCATTTCATGCAAAAACCAGCATAAACCAACACTGGGATTAAACATTTTATGCTAGGTCTATGAGACGTAGGTAAAAACAACAGCAAAAACATATATATATATAAAGTGCTCTTACCTTCAATTCATTCCGTCTCGTTTTCCTCCCAGAAAAGTCCTGAACTGTACCGTGGATAACTCCCTTTTTGCAGATTTTTTTTTTGGTGCATAAAGGCCGTCAGTCACTGTTGCATCTCAGTCTATTTTAATCAGTAGAAATCCTGAAAAAAATGGGCGAGAGCGATGTTTGGAAACACTGACCGGTGCGGGTTCTTTTTTCCTCTGGACTGTGGTTGTGAAGTTGCCGCTGTTCAATAAAACCGAAATTCAGTCATTAATTTAGCGAAGTGCTGCTAACTTTAGCTCCGCTGCCTGGTCCTAGCGGGAGTTGCTGTGGTGGCCATCCGGCTCCGGTAGCCTGTTCTCGGCTGCAGCATGTGGTCATTCCCCCGCATAGGTAACAGGTGAAGCTGCTCATGTGTGCTTGGCAGCGGCCTGGACATGGCTTGATTGGGCTGGCTCTGCCTTTCAAATAGTGTTTTTTCGTTTTATTTACTTGTAAATGTTGGGTGAACACGGTCAGCTTTGTTGCTGCCTTCATATAATCAACGACTGTAACTTTGGTCGTACTAACCCTCAGCGCTTTCCCGTAGTGAGTCCTAATTATCTGACTCGATGGGAATCCACCAAACTTCACACATCCCGCCACCACAGGTAACCTGAGTTCACGTGAGAGACGGGGGCGGGGCTACATGACCCTGAGATACCCGCCTTCAGTTCCCCGTACCCGCATAACTTTGCTGCCCTCCCCTGGTATAATATAACAATTACAACTTATGTCATTGTTTATGTCCTTAATTTATGCCGATGTTTTTATTATTCGTTTAGTTTATACAATGTCAAGAAGTGGAAAACATCCATGCAAACAGCCATAGGTTAAAATAGTTTAATTTGTCTGTACCTAGCAATTCTGTTAATGAGTAAAATACTATTGTCCCATTTGTTAAGCATGTTAGGCATATACCAACATCCATTCATCAATAGTAGGCTACAACAGTACACGTAGTACAGTGTACAATAGTACAAACAGTGCAGATTACTCAAACACAACATCACAACAACAGCAGGTGAACTCATTTCCAGAGTAGCCTTGGTTGAGACAGGAGCACAGTCCATACATGATGAACAGTCATGAAAAGCAGGAGCATTTTTATTCTGTTACCTTTGTAGCTGAGGATTGAGTCTGTGATTGAACTGATAACAGCTCTACAACAAGATAAGGAACAGTTATCTGAGCTCATGTTATTGTTGGCCCTTGCCCTAATCAATTGTGATGCAGTTAGCCAGCTGTATCTAGCCTAATGTTTCTCATGAAAATGATGCAATGCAATCGTAAAGACTAATGTTTCTGTGGCTAGACACAGATTTCCTTCTTTGGTCTCTGCAGAAGCAACAAAATGGAAGAGGTCAGTGGTGAAGCACTTACAGCTACAATATGAAGTAATAATTTGTGTCAACATTCATGTTACATCTGGTTATGGTTGTTTCCCATAAAAATGTGAGAAATCATGTTTCTGAAAGGCAATTAACCATAAAACATTACATTCACAAACATTAACTTACTAAACAGACCCACCCTGCAACACATGGGAAAATATTTGTTTACATCTGTTGAAACATGGGCATATATTTTATGCTACTATTACTTTTCAGATTCACAACCTCTTTGACTCACAAAAAAAAACCCAAAACAAAACAAAACAAAACCGTATCTAGTTGGGGTCCAAGATTTCTATGAGTTTTTCACCAAGGAGATGATGTTTCTCTAAACTTCCAGCATGGATTCAGTTTTATAACTATGAAAAATTAACGTACAAAATGTGAATCAATCTAGTAATATCATGTACTGTATAATAATACAACAGTATTTTTTTTCCTCACTTACGTACTTTCCTTACTTTTACTTAAATAGGATTTGAAATGCATGACTTTTACTTGTAATAAAGTATTTTACATTTTTGTATTGGACTATACTTCTTCCACTGTTGGCAAGAAGCTTTTGAATCTGCTGACTGACTGTAGCTTTTCTGTGTGGAGTCTGTATGTTCTCCCCGTGTCTGTGTGTCATGGAAATCCTTTGGGTACTCTGGTTTCTTCGAGCAAACCTGCCACGGTACTCCAAATTTCCCATAGGTGTGAACAATGTGTCTGTAATGGGCCACAGCTGTTAAATACTCTTTACAGAAATCCCTAGGCATTTTAGAAAACATTCATTCCTCCATCCAGAGATGCTGTAGAATGTAAATGACAACCCACCTCCAGAAAGAATAAAAAGTAAATTATAATGAAGCAATGCTACTCATTTACAGTGTGGTGATGACGGAAATGGGCAAATGCTGGTTCTCTTACCACAACATTTAATCAAGAGCACCTGAGTCTGCTGCAAATCTCATCAAACCTTCATTTTATTCACATGGAATAAATCAGTGAGAGATATTAGTCCTATTGGCATTTAAACACAAAGCAGATGAATGCTGTGCTGCTTTATCAGTTTATGAGCACCATATTTCCTTCTACTACTATGGATATTGTATTTTGATACAGCACTAGCAATATGGACAGCATTTGTATCCAGTAAAAACAGAATTTTCCAATCAGGCATCTTGCCCCATGTGGGATTTACTTGTCTCAAAGCAACGAGACAAAGGCTTAGTTGCTTTGAGACAAGCAGTATAAAACTGCATAATAAGGAAATGAAATACAAACCACTACAAAATGATGCTGGGGTTTTGTTGTACTATTGAGTGAGAGCTGATCGGTGTCAGAAGCCAGAAATTGAAAGATCTGAATGTTAATGTTTCAGCATTTCCCCACTGCTTTCATCGATGTTAATATTCTTGGGCTTCAAATGTCATTAGAAAACTGACATTATGCCTGTTTTTTTAATGGTTGCTCAGGTCAAAACAATGAAGTGCCACATACTTAAAGCAAGTTGGATCTTATTTCACTTTTATTCCAAGTAATCTAAACATCATTCACAAACTGGAAAGCTGCTGCGAATATATGATCACATTCATGGATGGCAGATTGTTTAATGCAGCTGTAATCAATATTTATTTACTAACTAATTACTATTTCACTGTATCAAATCACAATGTTAAAGAGGTTGCTCATGGTTACGAACCTATGGAGAAGTATCATCTGAATCTGCAGCTCCGCTCAGCTTTACAGAGCTTTATGGCAATTTTCAGCTCATCGTTTAGCCGTCAGGCCCTCAACTTTACTGTTCTGGTTCACTCCCACTGCTGTCAAAGTGTTGTTTTCCTCCACAGCGGGTGGCTGTTTTCAGTGATAAAGCTCAGCCAGTGAACACAGTATAGCATTTAGGGCCTAAAGAGCCAGATATTTCCCCCAGGAGTTAGTAAAGACCAAAAACAGCTAAAGGAGAGTAAATATTGGACTTGCATTCTCCAGGTGGTCAGAAACACAATTCTAACTGAAACCTAATGTTGCTCCATAGCTGCTGGATGTGTCAATAAGCAGCTGTTTGTTAACATGGTTGTCATATCAATTTAAATAAAGATAATATGTCAGTGTATTGAGAGTATTCTCCTATAAGTGTGACTACTTCAATCCTGCAGGGTCTTGATTTTCCATTGCAGCAGTCAGACAACAATGCAAAGCTCAAATTCTGTATATGATTCACATGTTAGATGGGTTGACACAAGACCACACACTGCAGCACAAACAGCTCTCCAACCAAAAGCACCAGGAGTCATTAGAAATGCTGTGTATTATTCATGCGCACACTCGCAGCATCTGCCCGAATACACATTTTCTGGTGAGTGTGTTGAAAAACTGTCTGACCACTAGATGCTTGGAACGGATCCTGATTTAAGGTAGCATCGAGACTTAATTTAACATTCACACTGGGACTCACAGCATCATCCAGGAACACTTACTGTAGGATTAAATCATCATTCGGGGCTCTGTATGCACATTCACTTAACAGGATTTACATTGATAATACAGCAGTAGAGAGCACATGTGACAAAAAAGGTTTCTGTCCAACTCAAACCAACCTTAAGTAAACATAGCTTAAGACTGTAAGCTTTGCCCTGAGATCCCATTATGTCAAGTTAATTCACATATACATGTACTGTAATGCCATTGCAGAGCACGTCAAACTACAGTATTGTCAAATCAAACACCAAATTAAGTTGAAAACTGCTCTAGCTAATTTGAATGTGAAGACCTGATATCATTACTTTTTATGAACTACTGCCATTTTATTTTATCCACATAGTTTTTAACCACAAAAGATGTTCTGATTGCCATTTTAAAGCTGTAGTTCACACATATTTGGTTAAAAAAAAAAAAAAAAAAAAAAAAAACTGCAACAGATGCATCCGCAAGATTGAAAGATAAGCAGACAGAGCCCGACAAAAACATGGAAAAACACGGGAAATAAAATATTGATTACTCCACACATTCCTCCTTGCTTTTTTTTTAACATCTGGTGTTGTCTTTACAGATGCTGGCTACCTCAGCCCCAGGCTAGACAGTGTTTCAAGGCAACTCATCAAGATGAGTGACGATGCAGGGTTGCCTCACCAGCATTAGGGGATAGGAGGGAAGAAGTAGAACCTTATGACAAAAAGTAACTTGTTAAAGAAGAAGATACGTATCTTTCCAAGAGTCAAACTTTAGATTATACAGTATGTTTTCCCAGGTATAACCATAGGATTTTTTTTTTTTTTTTTTTTTTGAATGACTGGGAAAGGTTTGTCCATTTGCTAAACCCCATTTTATTTTCGAGTTATAAAAGCAATTTCACGAGGCAAACAAGAAAACGATGTTTACAGTAGAAAAAAGAGGAGGAAAGCATCAGAATGGTGCCAATACAGACACAAAAAAAAACCCCTCTGGAAAAAAAAAACACTCTTAGAAAACTACGTTCTAACTTCTGTGGCCAGACAGTCCAATAAAATCCTCTTCAAGGCTGCTATTGTGAGGGTTCTTGTGAACCTTACCGGCACCTTTGGGCTGTTATCAGTGCGGCCACGTGTCTTCACTGCAGTATTTCTCTGTTGTGCTCTTATTCAGGCAGGCTGGAGGTACATTTTCTCTGCTACAGCAGTTACACACATCCTCATTTGAAATAAATAGGAAATAACTGCTAAGTAGTTATGCACCAAGTGAATGCATGCACGTTGTGAGAATTCTGGGTACTACATTCATCATACACACATAAAACAAGACTTTGGTGTATAAAACTGTAACAGGAAATTAATAGATTGCAGCAAAGGGGACTCACAATCTTGTATTACAGTGTGGAACTATTGTAACAATAAGCGAACTTATAGATGTTATTTATTACATTCACCCTGAAGTCACGTGGTAAACCAGTTTGACCTTCCCAAGCAGTTTGATGATGAAGACTCTCTGGCCATTGATAAGCCAGGTAGGTGGTGAGAATCTGGAAGCAGAGGATGAGGAACTCTGTCTGACAGGCATGATTTCAAATGTGTGGAACAGGGATGCACGTGTGCAAGTGTGCCTCAAGGTCGAAACACGTCGTCAACCGGGTAAACGTCCGAAAGCAGGCGAGGAACAGGGAAACACTGATGAGAGGAGTGACCCAGCTGACAGACCTGAGAGCAGACCAGAGTCTGGCACGAACAGCTGCTTAACAACAAAACATGCCTTGGTTTATGTTTTGGGAACAGTGTTTGTGGTGCTCAAAGCCTCATGATATGTCCCACTGGGTGGAGGACAGAAAGGTTTCAGGAGTTTCCAACTGTACAGGTGAGACCTGACCTACAGGGAGAATGTGTCAGGCTCGGTGAATACAGGACAAAATAAAGTTAAAGTGGTTGACTGCGTGACCACTTCAGCCCAGAGTCTGCCTGTCCATGCTGCCTGGGATGGCTGCGGCACTTTGTAGAGGTGAGACAGGTGAAGGACTAGCAAATGGTCTCAGGCAGGCAGAAACAAAAGAGAGACCCACTTAAAGCACCTGACTGAGTTAACCAGCATCTGTGTGGATGAACAGCACGCTGAGGACAACTTGTGGGTAGGTGAGGAACAGATCCTTTTTGCAACAGTTAGCTATACTACATCATAGTTCTAAGCAATTTTATGTATTTACACTGACAAAGTCCATGTAAAAAAAAACAAACAAACAAACAAAAAAAACAACAACAAAAAAAACAAACTTGTTTTGACACTTTTGTCCCACAATGCCAAGTTTAATCCTTTAAGTATACGTTTTCAGAAATGGTATACAATAAAGATTAGGATATAATAATTTATATAGATAGTAGATAGTAGGGAAATGGGACTAAGAGTTTGACATTAACAATGGCTCTATTCAATTAAAGTGCCCTATATACCAGTGAACCTGGACTAGTCCCTGGAACTAAGTTGAATGCAGTTATATGCAGTAATCTGCAGTAATTATACAAGTGTTTTTCCCGCTTTGAAATGCTGAGATGAAATTTGAAAGAAAATCTTTGACAGTATCTCTAATGACAGAGGAGAGCACAGCAAAACAACAGAAATAGGCCATTGTGAAGGTGAACTGGAAACAGTAGGACACATTTCAGTTTTCTGTGTCAAGTCATGTATCCTGTTCTGCAACTATTGCTTGAAAATGTTATTTGCATTGTGTGCTACGTGTGAATTTGATATGTGCTTGGTTTCTTGTTGATATGTGTGGAAATCTGCATCTTGCGGTTTGCTATGAGTGTGCACTTTGTTGTGTGCAGCAGCCGTCTATCTGCGTAGCAACTCCCAGTAGGTTATCTTTGCTTATAAAATGATACCCTCAGGCTACATGTCCCACTTAACGCCTTATGTTTTTAGAAGAGCTGTCTTTCACTTGGCATTCTCAAAACTTCCTACAACATGTCACAATTCCACCCCTCTTTGACCAATCAAAGCTGCTGTAAACGTTGTGATAAAAAAAGACAACAGAAATAGACAGTGGGAAGAGGACAACAAGAGAAACCCTGATTTGCAAGCTGATTTCAAGTGCAGTCAGGAAGCACTCGCCAGTTTTGCAGCCCTGACATGTGGTTCTAATCTCTAAGCAGGCGGCGGGCACAGAGTAAACCCCCTTTGTGCTTTTTGCATCCCGAGCACACCTGTGTGGTGTCAATCACACAAACATCCTGCATTAGATTAGATCTTGCCAGACATCAATCACAGGAGTGCAACTGGAAGCAGCAACAGTATTCTCTCCAGGATTAAGCTGCTTTTAAATTGGCTGCAGTGAACAAGATGAGCTGTGGAGCAGAAAAGTAAAGTAAGCCAGAGGATGAAGGAGAAAAGAGGGAGGAGGAGAAAGCAGTGGATAATGAGCTTTGTTAGGGAGAGGGGCGAAAAAAAACTATGACGCTGTGTTTAACTTTGAGAATTATGGCCCTAGTTGTGTGAAATGAGGAAAACTTGAGGAATTTATTCACTGAGTGGTAATTAAATTCCCTATGAAACTTTAAATCGGCTAAATAAATTGCTTTTCTCAATTAGCTTCCCTTGATTCCTCCTTAGAGCAGCTTTCGGGATCTTATTATTTGTTTGCTTTACCTTAATTTCACAAAATAGGATGTTTTAGGTCACTTTTAGCCATGGATTCTTTTTTGGGTGGAAGAAAACATCCGCCTACAATAATAAATAAATATAAATTATAATTAAATCATAATTAGATCAAATGTTAGGTTATGTCACAGTATTTTAATTTGCATCCACCCCTGTGTGTCATTAAGTGTAATCTACACGTTTACGTACCAACATTTAGGTGATAAGCTTAAACATGTAGTAATTATAATAATCACAAGGGGACGTGCTTATGAACAAGGTAAATAATGGTTCAGATACCGAGGGTAATGACTATTCCAGGGCAATGACATAGTTGCAATTAAACTTCTTTTCAATTATTTGTCCGTATTATTTGAATAATAATCTGCTGTAATTTTGCCAAAAGACATTTTTCTCTGATTATGTTTACACACATACTCTTAATGTGAAGCAATACACTGATTACTGAAACTGTGAACAACTTAAAGTAATTAATAATTGTATTAGGGTGAGGATATAATAAAAATAACTACAAACATAATCTACATTTCTGCTCAAAACTGTTCATTTTCAGGGACATTTAAGTTCATAACTTGATTAACTCTCTTCCAGATTTACTATGTGCTTGTTCCTTGTACAACAATTTATTGAGGAATTAAACTGTTTTGTGTTGTGTTGCGTTTTGCATTAAATAGAAATCCAGAACTAACGACATGGCGCGTGACACTTACTGACTGATCATAAGAAGAATTACATTAATCTGAACTGTGTTGAAGCTATAAGCGTAATTTAAAGGCAAAAAGTCAAAAGTCATGTTTACGTTCAGTGTTTCTCAACAAAATGCTGCGTCTATCCGTTATGTTTAGTGGTCTTATTGGATGTATTTCCTTCCTCGTAAAATATTTGCACACATTGCTACGTTGAATACCGTGACACTAGTTGTCAAAAAGCCCACAGGGTACCTTTAACACCCCCTGAAAATGTTGCTATTGCTGACCTCCAGTGGTTTACTCACCTGTGATGTAACAGTGTACTCCAGGTGACGTTGGTACACCGTGACATCACTGCTGGGTATGGTTAAAGGTGTAAAAGAGCACACCTCTGACCAAACCCAGCTGAAACAGACTGAAAACTTAAAACCGGTTATTCATGGTAACCAGGATCTAGGGTGCATTTGAATGAAGACTAGATACTGTATGCACCCACTGTGCTCTGTATTAATAACTACAGACTTACTCATATCGCCTCCACTGCTGTCACCACAGCAGGTGCTCCTCAGTGATCTTACTTTTAGTTTACATGATAAAAGACTATGGGAATTTTTTAGAGTCAAGACACACAGCTACTTTTAAAGTAGAGCAATAAAGAAAGAAAGTTTGATTGAAATATCATTAAAAATCATTAAAGGGAGACAGATCACCCTCCAGTAAACGGCTGTATCAGGTTCACCCCACATTGTCTTTGAGATGTAGCAGCATGTGCACCATGTTTTCATCCCTCTCTTTTCATAATTATTTTAAAGGGCACTGGCAACATCAAAGGCCTGGTGTCGGAAGACGTTGCCTCTCCCTACTGTTGCGTCTCCAGTCTCCTGTCCAAACACTTCTTCAACACAAATGGAATTCATTTAATTGCTAAGGAGACTGGCAGCTGGCAGGAAGTGGCTCAGGCAAGAAACAACTCCCATTAATATGGAATAGATCATTTACACAAGAGAATTTACTGGTATAGAGAGAAGTTATCAGGTAACTCAACAGTTTTACTTGACTTTATATATACTGTATATATGCATGTTTGCCTGTATGTATGTGCTTCTGTGTCTGTTCTGATACATATGGAATCAGCTTCTCCGTTTGTCACCTGGTTCATTGAGCCTTGATTATTGTATGGAAAGAGTACCTGTGTGTAGACTTTGCTGTTTCATTTTTCAGATGTCTGATTCAAGCCAGTGTCGCTCTTTGTATGATGCAAATATTGCAAAGTCTGAGGTATCTTTTATTTATCGAGTGTGGACTCCTCGTTAATTTAGCAAAATGTAACTTTATTTAGGAAGCGTGCTTGTTTTCATACATGTGTTTTGTGACAAAATACAATCTGACTGCTGGTAATGTGCACTTAGGATGCTGTCAGCATCTTACTCTTTGATTCACTTAACAAACCATATAAAATGCTCTCCCCTGGCCAGCATAAATCATACAATATTGTCCTGATGTGTTAGTCATTTTTATAGAGTTTACAGTGGCTGTTGTTTTGTATCAGCTGCTTGCTTAAATAGTTATTCCATTCACTATTCACTGTTAATGTTCTTTTGTCATTAAGCATGGCATAAGATAGATGGATGGATACGGATCATCAGATGAGTTATTTACTTACTTAAAATGTTACAGATTAACACTACTACTTTGACATAAAAGTGTCTTTTTAATCTTTTAAATGAATTGCACAGAACATCACCTCTTCAGACATCACAAATCCTCCCCAGATTTTCTTCACTTTACACTGCACACTTTCTACTTGATATGAAATCCATTTAATGCTCTGCACAGTCCCAAATCACATGCCCACATACTTTCACAAGCACACATACAATAAAGAACTCCTCTCCCTATATATATATATATATATATATATATGTGTGTGTGTGTGTGTGTGCCTGGCATCTTGAAATTTAATGAGTGGGAAAAAGTCTTTCACAGTCCTCAGTGCTGCACTGTTTGGCAACCACAACAAAATGATCGTCAAGCATGAGAGAATGAAAATAAATTGCTAGAGAGGAAGGAGAAATAACATTCCAGTATAGTGGGAGATATTGCCACCTGTGCACAGGTAAGCTGTTTCTTGGAACAGTATCATGTCATCATATTGCCAGGACAAATGTTAAATAACATGTAACCACTGGCCATGAGAGGAAAAAAACAGGAATTTCAATCATCAACCCAACCCTGTTCTATAATAATTATAATTCATTTTATTCTCTATGCTCTCTCTCATTCTCATTCTGTCCAGGAAAAGTAAGACTCATCCCGTAGGTCAGAGGTAAATTCTGCCAATGTCAGTAGCAAGGTTACAGTTTAATGCCAAAGTTTGTTGTTTTTTTTTTCTGTTGTGAAAATACCATGCTCGTAATCCTACAGTTCTACAAATTATTCATTATCTAAAGCCGTAGTTATTTTGGCTTCATTATATTTGCTTCATTTCAGTTTATCACACTATCGCATTTGGCATGGTAGTGCTATGAATTTGTGATTAATTATTTTTTACTCCTTTGCAAACTGTTAACACATTTCCACCACTCTTTACTCGTTTTACTGTCACAACACGTCACGCTGATAATCCTTATATCAGCTGTCCACCCACTACCACCACAGATAAATCCCCTCTTTCATTTATAAAATGCTGTTTATCTCTTATTCTTTGGTTACAGCAAACAGAGAAGAACTAAGATGAATGTGTTCGCCTGTTGGGTTCATTGCTCCAGATATGCCTGGATTTTTCAAAATCCTCAGAAGTAAATATTTGTAATTAACCTGTAATTAACTTAACAGTGGAATGGCTAGCTGACTCCCAGCAACTTATTTAATGTGATTAGTCAGTGGTACTGTTTTTAAAATGTGTCAACACACATTATTTGTCACAGTGAAACAGCTGTCAGGGGAACTCTGCAGTAAAACACCATCACTAAATACACTAAATACATCTCTCTCCTGACACACATTAAATGAGACTTAGATGAACAATGATTGGATACAGCAGGTATGTAGTCTTCACTTTACTGTCCTTAAAGGACTAAGGCCGGTGATATTTTATATTTTTAATACTGTCAACAAATCCCATGAAAATGCCATAATAAACAGTGAATTGATCCAGCTAACAAGTATTGTTTGTGCAGCCAAAGCCGTGGATATATCACACTCCTCTGTGACACTGACGTCCATTGGTGTTCTAAAACTATTAGAAACACATCGAGTCCCACAATTGCACTGAGTGGCATGTTCTTTCATTTCAATACCAGAATGTATTGAATGTGGGCACCGTAGCTTATTTTCGGTCAATCCCACATTCACAGTCCTGCTGCTATAAATGCTCACTAGCAAACCAAATGTGTATTAATCCACAGCTGAAAATAGTCCACCAACAAATGCGCTATTTCCTCCCGTTTGAGTAAAATTAGCTAAATCCTACAGAGCCCGGATGTTTTAACACATTACTAAGTCTTCTTTTAAAATCAAATTATGTTTGCCTTCTCATTCGTTTTGCATCTCTTTTTGGTCATTTTACATTTATTTGTAGCCGTTTTGTGTATCTTTGCAGGGTTTTTGTGCCACCCACTGTGTTCACCCATTCAGTAATGTATCCATAGACAGATCACATTATCATTTTGATCTTTTCATAGGATTTCTAAACAATATGAGAAATACAGAGTTGCCATCTTTAAGTTTAGTCAGGCCAAACTAAGCTCAAGTGTAGGTCTTAATAACATTCAGAAAAATCCTCACACTGCTAGTACATAAGGACATAAGGGTTGCCAACATTAGATTGTTAAAGAAAAAAAAAAAAGTCATTAGGAAACAAACATGGAAGAAAGTGCAGAAAGGGTCTGACAGTGAGGGAACCATCTTCCAGGACAGTCAAGCGTAGAGCAGGCACAGAGAGGGGGTAAATGGAGATTAAATGCTGTCAGAAACTTGGAATATATTAACAAACAAAATAAATGGGAGGACATTGGAGTGAATATGTTGATGATTTTGGGTGCATGAGTGTCTACTCACAAATTCCAGTTTTATCATTATACACATAGTATATACCTGACATATGTACACAGTTAAGGGGCAGATACAGGAAAAATTCTATCACTGTCCTTAACATTGCAAGACAATTTCATAAATTCCACAGGAAATAATATATGGATCTTGATGTAAAAAATCTGACATCTTTGGCCTTGGGAGAGGAATTTTCTCTCCTGAGGTCTAGTTAAGCCATTTAACTGGGCTCTGCAGAAGCCATGCAAGCATATTGTTCATTTAGCTGGTGAATTCCTTTCCAAAAAATGTAATGGATGAAAAGCCAGACTTTGCTGGTGTCTGCACCTCAGCCTTGGATGAACCACAGTAGAGAATGCACTGATGAGGAGGAAGGAAAGAATGGCTGATAGTATACACCTGATACCACAGACACATCTACTTTTGTCACCTGAGCAACCTGAGATCAAGACTGTTCCTAATGATGAACTCACCTTTGATGCCTATATGGTAATGTATCCTTTTTTGTGCTCCACAGATCTTATTATAATGTTATAGCTGGAATCAGACTACATGGTAGTTTTGACTCGGCCACTGTGATAGAGTAAGGGATCACAGACTCAGCAATGGCAGACTACATGTAGAATCTCTACCAATCATAACTTGCCATCTTCTAAGACTTTGCATGCATAGGCCATCAAGCAGGAAGTGAGAGGGATTGACTTCACTGTCTTAACTAACAAAACCCCCAACAAAAGCATTCCTCTGTTGCTTCACTGTGTTTATAGCGGCATGCAGTAGAGCACTCTGTGCTTCTTTGAGTTAACTTAGGAACATGTTATAGAAGTGTCAAAATAGGCAAGACGTCGCATCAGATATCTTTCACTACGATGCACTAAACAGGTTAAAACACACACACACTCGTCACACCCTTCGCTCATTTCTGTTCCCGACACCCCACATATGTTGGGTCAAGCCATTATCCAGCTTGTTATTTTGACTTTGGTTTATTGATGACATTATATATTTATATATATATATATATATATATATATATATATATATATATATATATATATATGTGTGTGTGTGTGTGTGTGTGTGTGTGTGTGTGTGTGTATATGTATATATGTGTGTGTATATGGTGTATATATATATATATATATATATATATATATATATTTTTTTTTTTTTTTTTTAATACACCATGTCAGACTTTGTCAGTGACAACAATAAACAATAAACTCCAATGCCAAGTACTCAGCAAGTATTCAGTGTCTCATGATATTTTAAAAACTAATAAAGAGCTCAAAAACATATGAGTCATATGAGCAAACAATTGCTAGAATCTCTCCAGAAAACTGACAAGGTTAAAAAAAAAAAAAGAAAGAAAAAATAAGTATCATAGACAACCAAACAAGAAATCACATCATAAGAGAGAACGGTTGTAAAACAAGTTCAAGATGCAGATATCAGTGAAGTACAAGGCTGAATATAAAATGTCCTTAAGCTCATAGAGAGAAGTCTAATAAAGTATATGACTGTGTGCAGACTGTGAATTTCAAGGCAATACTGTTCCACACTTTAAAGGTAAAAAGGAAAGGTACAAAAATCCTGCAGCTGATAAGACTACAAGCACATGTTGTGCCTCCTTCGGCTATAACTTAATTATAGCTACAGCACCTCAAATCAGTCTTCTTCACTGCTCCATCTCTTTCACAAAGCTGAAAAATACCTCCAGGCCCCAAAAGAGAGGAGTGGTCTTTCACCTTTCAACTTCAATCAAAGGTTGTTGAGCCAATGGAGCGAGAGAGGAACTTTTGAAGTATTTTTTGAGAGTGCAGCAGCAAAGAACTGACCACAGAACACCTGTCACAGTAAATCATCAGGCATGTAGATCACATATTCTAGCCAGTGAAGTTTACCTTTCCCCCGAGGATGCTACAGTCTGATACAGTTAGTGTATCGCAAGATGACATCCTCCAGTCTAATCCCGAGGAACTGTTGAGGGCTCTGAATATGAAAGGCCCCTGGCTGTATATTGTCAGAACAATAGTGTTAGTGCAGTGGAAATGCTGACTGACTGCAATGATGACATTAAGTATGGAAAGTCCAAAAACTTTCTACTTCTCGATATTTTTTTTATTTCATTTTACTTTGCACATGCATCGGGGTCTACTGTATTAGATTATTGAAATGCCCTCCTCTCTGGTCTCCCCCCAGAAGACTGCCTGCTGCACAGAGCACAACATAAAGACG
The DNA here is from genome assembly GCF_001640805.2 of Lates calcarifer. NCBI lineage: Eukaryota > Metazoa > Chordata > Actinopteri > Centropomidae > Lates > Lates calcarifer. The sequence goes on along the minus strand of NC_066837.1, from coordinate 13,238,857 downwards.
CTGAGCACATCAATCCTGTGCTTATACTTTAACACTGGCTCCTTTTAAGCCTCCTGAATTTACTTTAAGATTGCACTTCTGGTATATGAAGCACCGAACGACCTGGCTCCGTAATACTTTTCTCACTTACTCACTGTTTATCAGCTGCAGACCTCTCTGATCATCTGCTGCTGGTGGTGGTGGTGGTGGTGGTGGTGGTGGGGGGGGGGGTTCGTTGTTCCAAGAATGGAATCAAAATCTGGTGAAGCTGCTTTTAGTCACTCTGCCCTGAAACCGTGGAACAGCCTGCCAGATGACCTGAGATGTGCCCCTAATCTTATCACTTTAAAGAGTAGGCTCAAAACATTCCTCTTCTGCCAGCCTTTTTTATTAGTTTTTATCCAAAGCCCTTGTGTATATGTGTGTGTGTGTGTATAACTGCATGCATGTCTGTGCACTCTGTTGCTGTTGTTGTTAGTGGTGTGTGTGTATGTGTGTGTGTTTTGGCAGCTGGAAGGAGGGTGGTTTAATCTTGTGTCATGCATTTTGGGCTCAGTATTTTACATTGGCAATGTGAATCGTGCTGAATCTACCTTTGTTTGAATGCACAAGGGGTAGACAACATATCAGGGACAACTGGCAGAATGCAAGTAGCCGCGTAATAAATACTACACTTGAGAATCTTAAACCTGCAGTAACAGATTTGTTTGGTCGCTTTGGAGCAGTGGAGCAAACTTATCAGCAGATCATCCAGCAGACATGGAGAAACGTTAGCATTCATTTAGAGCCCTGTGTCTCTCCACCCCGATTAATCAGTAATATTCAAGTTCAATATTCACTCTGCTTTTAGCTCTGTTTTAGTCTCCACCAACTCCTGAGGGAAATAACTGTCTCTTCAGCTGATAAATGCTCCACTATTTTCACCAGCTAGTTATTAACTTTGTCTGCCTTTTTGGTGCAGAGCAGGTAATATAGTGGGTTTTTAGAGCTATTTTTTGCTAAACCAGGTTCCCTGCTGTGGCCAGAAATGACACTGATGACAGCAAATGAGAGTGAATCAACAGTTAAGGTGCAGGCCAGAAAACTGCATTTAAAGCTGTTGCAATCGGTGTGAAATAACACACAAAACACTGATGAGCGTAAGAGCAAAATATATTGTACAACATGGTGATGGAAGTCAGAGAATATGCCTCTCCACAGAGCAATAGTTTTCACTATTTATAGCGTTAAGGCAAAAAAAGAATTCACACATGATCGGCCCTCTGTTCACCGAATGAGAAAAATGTCCAGACCCCAGAGAGAGTCGAGGTCGACATCAACATCGCCTTTTTATGGTAACCTCAAGAGACCACAAGGAACAAATTACTAGGACAAGACATCAGTCCTGGGGGCTCCCTCTTAGGAATGTGCTGAGGATGCATAAGTGAATAAATGATGAACTTGCTTCATGCTTTATGCTAATTTATTTTCACAGAGGCAACTCTGGGCTGGGAGAAGACTGCTGTCATAGAGAGGGTTGAGATACAATGGATTGTACGAACAGGGGGAAGTTATTTTGCTCATCCAACAAAACACACAATTGAGATGAAAGCCAAGAATGTCATTTTATAATCATGAAAACAAGAACCAGAAAATACAACTAACTACAAACTTAATCAGTTTTATTTGAAACATTTCACAGCAATAAGCCAGACTTTTCTAAATCTCTCCCTTCTTTTATTAATTCAGTTTTCATGAATCTATTTTACCTATTCATTTATTTTTTTATCTTATTTTTTCTATATTTATACACATGGCTTAATCTACTACATGTATCATATAAATTCAGTATATTTTTTTTACAGTGTTGATGTCTGATTTTGGAAATCTAGATACTCATGTTCTATCCCTAACATCTTCCAACAAAATTTTGGACAGCCTGTCTTCAAAGACATCCACGGTGTTGCAGCTATACACAAAAAGTGAAGAACAGGGGGGGGGGAGTGTTCAAACCCTGCAATCATTGTGTAAAAGGAGTGTGCTTGTTGGATTGACGGTTTTTGGAAAGTTACAAAAACTTTTGCACACAACCCCCAGGTTTCTGATATTGGAAATGAGCAGAGGAATGGGCTTTCATTTTCATTTAATATTTTCAAGGCTATTATTTCTGCTGTTGTTGCTTTGGATTACATTATAGAGTGTTTTGTGTTGTTTTGTCCACCTCCAGTATGTGCCCAGACTGCAGGTTTCAGACTACACAGGAATTATAAAGTTGTTATTCCCCATTTTTGGAAAACACAGTCAGCTGCTGGGGCTTTGTTGCTGTGAGCACGCACAAATCTATATGCATAGGTGCTTGCACCACACACACACACACACACACACACACACACACACACACAGCACATGGGCATATATTATAAACAGCAACATGGGCATTAAACTTTGTCTTGCCACAATACAACTGATTGAATTTTTTGACAGCTCCTCTTGTAAACAGTAGGTACTGTATATACTATACTATACTATATAGTATACTACTGAAGTGTAGTGTTCACAGGAGGGAGTGCCTCATTGAGACAATGTTTTAGTGAAATATCATTTAATGACAGTGGAGCTGATTTGAAATTGTTCATTTTTGAGAAAAGCAGACACAAATCCAGACTTCAGATAGAAATGTATAAAATCAAAGTTAGGCTGTCTACTTCTACACTTCAACCAAGTCAGTCCTGATTATTCATGTTTTTTAGCTGATGCTGGAAAGCTGATGGATGACAAGGATGACAGGGGCCAAAATGAAGACTATTTTTTGGAAACTGCTGCTGGGTCATGATTGATTCCCAGGATCAGCATAACCATAATGAGATCTCTTCCATCTCCTATCTGATTGATTTAAACAACACCGTCAGACGCCTCCTTCCCCCGGCCAGTCCTAATTTAAAACAGATGGCATCACCCTTTTTTTGGCAGGTACCTAGAAGCAGGCTGAGCCATTAAACAAGTGAAAGTATGTATACATTATAATGCTCTACTGGGATTGTTTTTGTCCTCACAAGGACCCATTGATTACTTGTCAAATGACAGCAGAGGAGCTATAATAGATGTCTGGAGGTCATCTAATCTGAGAGCGCTCGTCAGGTGAAGCACTGATCTTTCCCGGGAACTTTGAATACAGCGAGATGATAACTACACTTGGATTTATTCTTTTCAAATGGCATCAGACAAAATACTTAAAGGTGATTACATGGCGGTCATATCTGGATGAACTGGCAGGTGCATCAAAATCAAACAAAGACCACAGTACATGAATGACTAGCTGCTAATGAGTAGTCCTATCTAATGAGATAAAAGATGCCAAAACATTCAAATACAAAGCAGTTTCACAGAAGTGGAATCAATTTTGTGAAGTTTTCAGTCACAGCGAACCTAATAGAATAACCGAAGAGTCAGGACAAGTTTGAAAACATTCACTTCTGTGGCGTAATTATCACTAATTAAGTCATGAGGGAAAAAAAAATCACTTTGAACATTATCTCTTTTTTAACATAAAAGTCTGTGCAAGCACTATGCCATTAGGAAATGCACAGATAAAGGCACTTGAGCAGTCAGCAAGACGCCTTACAGAGTCTGCCAGTATCTCCCTCTGGGTACAAGCTATCTTGTAGTGCTGCAGCCAAAGCAGTGTGATTGAGCAAGGCAGCTCAATGAATGCAGATATATTTACTTAGAGTGTTGCTCTGGGAAACATCAATCCAATAGGCGTCGTTTCTCCAAAGTTTGGGGTGGTGGTGGTGGTGGGGGGATCATTGATCCACAAAACGTGCTAAATGATTTAAGAGTAAGCATTTCTCCAGCAGCACTTATATACCAGCCAAAGGGCAAAGCTTGTACAGAAGAAGAAAGTAACTTTATGTATATTTGCAGGAGGATGTGCTCTACTAGCTGCAAAACAGAAGCAGAATAAAAACATATGCTGTACATGGTCAGACTGTCTCATGGTGCCATTTAAAGCTTCATGGCAAAATTACCCTTAAGTAACCCTGCTGAGATCATGTAAGATCACATAGTGAGACATGAATAATGTTCCAAGTTTTACTACTTTACTTAACTACCTCAGCCAATCTGGTGTGACCTTTAGCTGAAATTATTAGTACTCGCTCAACATAATAATAAATGTATTCTTATCAAAAGGGGTCATGTAGAGGCTGCTTTAGGCTTAAAGACTGAAATAAAAACAGTGGCATCCATGCTGTGTGCATAAGCATGGGATGGAAAATCAGTGAAAAGTACATGCTGAATGTTACAAAGAGTTTTTAGATGCATTTCCTACGACGCTGTTGAAAGCACTTAAACTGATTACTCGCTGTATTAAAATGCCTAGAGACAGGACACGAGGAGACATTTCAGCAGCCGCCCTACATGCATGAGCTGTTTTTGTTGCAGCCAGCTGTGATACAGTGATACATTTTGCTCCGGTGTTTTCAGGTGGATAGTTTAGTGTCTGGCAGGTATTCTGCATCCAAGTGATTCAAATTGGCCCAGCAGGAAACATGTGCATTCTTGTGCTGTCTGGAACTTGGAACGCTCCTTGGAGTGAGATGTTGCATGTTTTTCATTCATAAAAAAAGACACTCCTGTAAAGTGTTGGGTATTTTTGTCTCAGCACATGATTAAACGTTTATCTAAGTGCTGCGATATGTGCAGTGTCATCACATTAATGCAATGCAGTTCATGCAATTCAGTCCACTGAAGGTTACTTGTGAGAGGTTAGAGAGGTTATTTGCCTCATCACTGCTAATGCTAATAGGTTCAAACACAAGATAAGAACGCTCTATTTTAATTTTTGCTGACAGGTTGTCTAGTTTTCCATAAGTCACCAGCTTTGTTTGAATACAGTCTCCCCAAAACACGATTCACTGCTTTCTATTGATTGATTGGATTATCTTCTATCTGATTATCTATCTTGATTAACTCCCAGTTGAAACATTTCGCGTGATCACCCAGTCCTCTACAGTCTTCTGTGATTTAACTGGTGAGCTGTGTTGCTATAAGGAGTATTGCTGCCCCCTACAGTCGATGCCACGCAGTTCATTTGGAATGGAAGGATGGCACCATCTCAAAACACAGTCTACATGCTCACTAGTCACAACAGGTGGTGCACAATCCACCAGAATATTAACAAACACTCAACACAACAGTACATACCAAGACAAGGCTAAGCTGAAAGTAAGGGAGCAGTCAGAAGTAGGTTGCTCTGACTCACAGTTAAAGGGGTAGTCTATGAATTTTATAAAGTGAAAATCAGGTTACTCATCACAAGGAGAACTACTCAGCATGTTAAAACAGTTGTGGAATATCTCCTGTGGCTCTGGTGGGTTTAATTAAAAATCTACATATTAAATCGTATTATGGGAAGTGTAGTATTCAGCATATGTGGAGCTTTGCTCAAACTAGGAACTGAAAGTAGGGATATCTGACCTTCAGCCACTTCAGTTTTGACCAGTCTCTCTCAAACCTGTCTATTATGAGTTTCCCAACATTGCTGGGTCACTGAATCATCCCCATAAGAACACTGAGTTCTTACACCTAATTAAAACAAGTTCAGAAAGTGTTTCCAGTTTCCTTCCTGGCTGAACTACCACAAATCTAAATTTAGTACGAGGAACGCTGTCCCATATAAACCCAGGGTGCTGAGACATTGTGGACGTCAGCCTTTCAAACTTCTCTCTGATATATTTTGTGTACTGTCAAGAGCCGCATTAGCAAAGGCACCCAACCACACTGAAGACGCGACAGCTTTAGAGGACTCTGGTATATATCTATCACTGTTAATGCCCTTGAAGAGCATAAAGCTGCTAATGATTTGACACATGCGGTGCGTTGTTCTTTTTCCTAGCGTGTCTTCATAATACCAGAATAACTGCAGCTGTAAATAAATCAAATGAATGATTTTATTTTACTAGAATACAAAATAAAGAGATCATATCATTCTGCCTTTAGCTCTACTTTAAGTTTTTTTTCCCAACCAAATGGTGCACAGTGATGGAAACAGTTACAATGGTTCCTTTTTTAACGGTTAATTAGCAGGATGATAAAGTCTGTATGAAGTGACACTTCAGCACTTCACTCAGCAGTTCTCCTGCACCAGTTCTCTTTTCCCCAGGCTGCTGCTGCTGCTGCTGCTGAGAACAGGTAATCCGCTAAATCAGTTTAACTAATTAGCCTCATAAACATCTGGAAATCTAAAAAAGAACATGAGAGATTTCAAAGGTTCCAGTATCTTTGGAGTACGGTATTCATAAAAAAAAAATCAATAATTTATGAATAACCTTAATGTGTAAACCATAATCATGCCAAGAAGTTCTCATCCTTTAATCTGAACAAGACGACACGATGTCTTCAAAACACCCGGTGCATTCCTTTCAGTTTCAGAGAGCCGGATTTCTCTTTCTCAGCTAAGTTGTTATGCAAGTGTTCAGCTCAGACACTTGCTCATTCACAATTCATGCTCATTGCTCGTACACCCACACACCAAACACTCTCCACTACCTCTGCCTTTTTTTTCCCCCTCCTTCCAGCTCCCCCTCCCAAAAACTGTAATTTTGGAGTCCCACAACACAAAATATGTCTTCATCACCCCATTTCGCACTCTGCTAATGGTTTGTGCCTCCTGGTATGTGTGAAGCTCCATGTCACTTCCAGGGCAGGCTGTCATTTATTCAGGAGAAGACATTTTGTATGCTCTTTGTAACATTCTTCTTCTTGTCTTGTTATCCTCTCCTCCACGGGAATGAGAGGAAACCGGTAATGCTGCTAGCTGTTCTAATGTGTCAACATATTATAGCAGGGTGAGTGGAACAAATATTAGCAGTGTCTAAGTCCAGTGTAGCACAGCCATTTATATAATGATGCTAGTTATCTTATCAGAGTACTGCTCTCTAGTCACTGTCTGATTGCCCTAAAATTGCTTTAGTCTCCAGCAGAGTGTTGTGCAGAACACAGTATGTACAATTTGAATGCCATTATTTAGATGCTTGCACCCAGGGTAACAGAAGTGATATCCTTATTAATGTCCCTATCTGATGTCAGCATTTTAATCTGGTCTCACACATTGGCAGTCAACAAACTGTAAAAGGAAACAGAACATCCGCACTGTGAGAGGCAAATTAAAACGCAGTATGAGTGGTAGCCAGCCATCCTAATTAGCCCATTTTGTTGAACATGTCTGAAAACGATGCTGGTGTTTCCTTTTGTGGTGTAAATGCAACATTTCCAAGGAGGAGGCAGGGTGTGAGGGGGTTATCCAGGAAAAATTCAGCACCTGGCGAGTCACACTGGGTCAAAACTGTTGGTACACAGGAGAGAAGTTTGTCGTCGTTCAAGGAAAGAGTGAGAGAAAACACACAGAGAGGGAAGGCTGGGAGACCAAGAGACGTACCCCGAGGGGATGGGAGTCCTCTTTTGATGTCAGTGTTAAGAGGTGCAGAGATAATAATCCACTTTGGGACTTGCGAACAGCTAAACATTTTCTCCGACATCATTATGATATTATAAGTGCCAGGTGATGGGCAGAGCAGAAGCTGAAAAAACATGTTGCCTCGGTCCCTCGGATCTGCAGACGTACACAGGAAAGATAATAACGGTAGTGATTTACTTCACCGTGAATATTAGATGATATGTACAGAAGCTCATTTCTGCCAAGGACAGAAATAAATACATGAGAAGTTAGGCATGAAAAAATGAAATTACTTGTGGCAAGAGTTCAAAATTATGAGATAATAGGTAAACACATCAAAACTGACTAATCGCTGCCCTTCTTGGTTACTGTTGCTAAGCCTGTCAAAATTTCTGTTCCAGCACTTTACACAGGGAGTACACGGTGAAAACAGAGAAAGATTTACCCTCCAAAATCTTAGTTGTCTTTGAAACAGTGGGTACTTCTAGGCTTCTCTTTTTCAGTTGGTTACCGTCAATTTCACTGATGGAAATGACAATTGTAAGTAGCAGCAGATTTTATCAACTGCAGCCAGCTGTAAATCACTGCTAACTCTGTGAGTTGGTTGAAAATACTTAGTCCTTAGCTGACTCATTATAAAACAAGGAACCTGTAAAAGGGTCTTAAAGACGCTACCCACACTGGTGATCATTTATTTTGGATGACTAGAGCTCTTCTCAGGACTGTGTGGGAGTGTGCAGACTGTGTTTTTTTAAATTATCATTTTGGGCATTTTATTCACAGCGACAGAAGGGACAAACAGGAAATGTGGGGAAAGATAGCAGGGGAATGACATGCAGCAGTGTGCATGTCACGCAGGAATCCGGCCGGCTGGGAGCAGACTGTGTTTGATTGACATCTCCCTCACGCTACTGTTGCACTTTGTTGCCGGGGTGGGACAAATTACACCTTTATCGTTGTTACTGGTGCATGGAGTTTGGAGACTGCGTAGCTCCACCCACCCTCAACATGAGCAGAGGTCCAGTCAGCTAAAGGATGAGTGAAAATACCTGTACACATGTTTAGAGTTGTTAAATATGCACATAATGGCGACATATACTGTGCATACAGTACATAATGTACTTATAATTTTCATATTGAGCAGCATTGTTTGTGTATCTAAGCATAAAGCTAGTCAGAACTAATTTTGTAATGCATTATTATGAGGGAAAAAGAACAGACACATTACTTTGTTCTAATATAATCCCATGATTTATGCAGCTGTGACAAATGAGTTTACACACATAATCACAGGTAACAAGTTTGGCTGGAGTTCCTTTAGTGTCAACTTCCCCAAATTACTGCCATTACCACTGCAGGTATTAAGACAGTTAATGTAGCAGGACATGCTACTGTTTGCAGCTTAAGTTAGAGAAGATAAACATACTGTCTATTGCACTGCTTCCATTTTTGCTGTTGTCTTTTTAGTCAGGTTAAAGTGATTAAAAATCAAGACGCCACTCTCCAAACTCTTTCTGCTGTTCAAGGGAGGGGTTTAACAGTATATTGTGCCTTTAAAAAAACGAAATTCTGTCGCAAACATTGTGAGATAGCAACTCAAAAATTTAGTCCTTATGCTGTTTCTGACATAAATGGCCTTCCATATTTTATAATAAAGCAGAGGAAATATTCTCCTGTCCAGACCCTATCCAACCGCAGCTACTTCAGCACACACACGGCAAGCACCTGGCTGCTTCACACTATTCTGCTCAATCCTTACATTTTCATTTAATTTGTCCAGAGGTGTCCCAAGGCACCTGTGGTCCTATTGAGTGATCCCCAGGCTGCGACCTTTAAGTCAAACCCGCAGCACTAATTAATCTTAGCAGAGTGATACATTCAGAGGTTCAACCAACACGTAACACACAGGCAGCCCTCTGACCAGACTCCTGGCAGACGAATACATTACACACCGGGAGGAAGCACAGAAGCCCTATGTACATATTCCAACAGCAAACGTATGAATGCAATACTCCCAGAGCTAAGAGCTTTAAGGAGAGGTTGAACTGATAATAAAGATTTAAATAAATGTCGAAGAGAACCTGTGCTCTATCTTGGGGATATAATATCTCTGGGAACAGTTGGCAGAGAAATTCATGAGACAAATATTTGCACCAAAAGATAAAAGTAAAGAGCCAGGGATTTGAGTCCCACACCTCGCTGAGCACTGCTGGTTTGGTATTCATTTCCCAGCTGGATGAAAGCAGAATTTAGTGGACACATAGATTATTCATCTGTGACTCCAGCACAACCACTTACAGCCCTATATCTCAACAACAGGCCAGAATGTAAAAACTGACTACAACAAGCCTACTGATTGATAGTGAGGGTGAGATATTTATGAGGCCAACGCACTGTCCTAAAACATGACGGCACATCTACATCAAACCAGAACATGTATTTCCCCTCTAACTGCAACTGATAAACAAAGGCTTGTTAGGAAGACAAGCAGCACTGCCTGTCCTCTCAGATATGAAGAAGTCAGACATGTTATTGGAATAAACTATTTTTGACAGTACAACTTGATTTTCGTTTCCTTTTTATTTATAGAGCAGGACTGGCAGGAAAAATACCATCCACCCAATTCCATTTTTGATGCGATCTGGGGATTCTTAAGTGAGTGTGAGTGACGGACTTAAAACATGGATGAATAACTGATGGCCGGAAAACAGCTAAAAATGAAATGAAAAGCTCGGAGCCCCCACCTCCCTCCTCGCTTGTTGTCCTCTCTGCTTCGACTGCAGCAAAGCATTTTCAATGAGTTACCATAGAGATGATTACTGCAGTTGCCGTTGTGAAAAAACTGGCTCAAAACCTCAGGGACGGTACCGGCATGGCAGATATGCACAGCGTAAGAAAAACGATAAATAAACAGACATGCTTGAGAGAGAATATCTGGGGGTTTTTCTGGGGTCAAGAACATCAAGAACTGCAAGTATATCTTCTACAAGAATTTCAAATTATATCAATATTCATATTTTCTTGTCATTTTTTTTGGGGGGGGGAGCAGAGAATGTTCTCTCTCTTTCCCACAAGTATTTATGCACATTTATTTTACAAGAAGCTACATAAATAAAAGTAAACAGGCAAGGGTCATGTCAGGCCTTAGAGGGCTTGTCACTACTTTCGTCCAGGTGCCCTTGAGTAAGACACTTAACCTCAGCTGCTCCACTGGAGCCTCTCACTGGTCAACAGCTGAAGACTGCAGGCAGCACTGAGCTGCTCCCAGGCGTGAATGTGTGCAACTGTACCATGAATGTTAAGCAGGGCATAGCTGGAAAAGAGCAAGCATGCTCGGCTGACTTTCCCAAGATAAATAAAAGTTTAAAAAAAAGGAAAAAAAGAGAAAAGAGAAGAGAGAAAAGCCAAAGCTGTGTGTCTTAAAGGTATGTCATTTTCAGCACAGCGAGCTGCGAGTCAAAGGTTACGCTTACAAAACCTGTTAGAAAACAGAGACAAAGATTAAGAGACATGAAAAGTGAAGTGAAAGTAGAAGGTCTCGACTTCACTGATCTGAGATGGGAATCTTGCAAATAAAAAGTAATGTCACCGTTGTTTAGTGTTTAAGTGATTTAAGTGCTGAGGCCTCTGGCTGCATAATATGAAGAATCGTGTGGTTATGGAGGAATTCATAGGTGGTGCAAAGGCTTATAACAGTTTACCATCAACCATTTATGCTTCTGCAGCAAGCACACTGATACAATAAGAATCAGGTGTAAAACTAGAAGATGTGTTATATTATAATCATGGATGGGGCAAAAATAAATTGCTGGGCCTGGCCAACTCTGTATAACCTCTGACACACCATCCACCATCTAATGTGCCCATTCGTGGCTGTTTCCACTGGTTTGAGAATCAGTTAACCAATCAGAACTTGGTAGGTATTAGTGATGCAGATGCAAACACTTAGTTAAAAGCAAGTATATGAGATGAAAAGATCAATATGACTTTTACATATGGGGCTAGATGTGGGAGGAGGTCAGCCTAGCTCAGCGTAAGACTGGAAGCAGGGGGAACTATCTATCCTGGCTTTAAACCTGACAAATATGCCTACCAGCACCTCTAAAGTGAAGTAACACCAGGCTCATCACCAAGGGGGTTGGGGAATTGGGGTGCAATGCCCATGGAAACGCATTGCATGCCCCCATCCACATCCCTATTGCCTGCAGCCAGTCCAGTAGGTAATGTAACCTTGGTTGCAGGAAAATGAAGGGGAGACGTACAATGAGAACGTTTGTACGACGTATACGATTTTTTTGTCCCTCTGAGATGCACACACAACACTCATTACCAGAGTCCAGAGTGCTGCGTCAGTTATTGCTCAGGTATGCTTCACCAGTAGGCTGGCATGTTATGAGACTCCCTGTAGGATTTAAGGCCAATGAAAGTGCTCCCATTCTCTTCTTTTGCAGGCATCAAACCCGTGACCTTTAAATCACAGGAGATTCTCCCCCTCAGCCTTTTTCCAAAGTGTTGTTATACAGGAGCTGTTTCCTCTTTGGATTTTTTTGTCTACCTATCAACTTGCCCATAGAGACTCCCTGCTGTACCTACAGTGCCCTTAAATTTAATAAAGTCGCAACATAGAGAAAAGCTTAAATTGTGTTAAGTCTAACATTACTGGCTCTGTTGTGTTCACTCTGGGTATGATGGATAGGCAGCAGCAAGGAGGTACTCTACAGCAGTCTGCTATAAGGGACTGAATGAGCTGCGGGAGGAGATCACTGCCTCTCTGATGAGACTCTGAGCTGTTAAGAGGCTGTTATGCGGCAAAATGCGACGTTCTTCAATCTTCCTCTTATCAAAAGCACAGGTAAACTTACCCCTGTGCTGTGAGGAACTCCACGGCTGCGATCAATACATCAATCAGGAGACCTTCCTGGCTAGAGGCAGCTCTTGCCAGTAATCATCCTCTTCAGTCATCCTTTTGGTGAAATCGAAGTTACGATATCTTTATCATCAGTGGTGGGTCTGTGTTTACCAAGGCCCAGAAGGACAGGGGAAGAGGACGGCAGATGAAAGGGCCGAGGCTGACTATAAATGCCCAAAAACCGTCAACAAGGGGATCAATAAAACTACGACACACTCGAGAAGTGCTTCTGTAGAAGTTCTACAGATTCTTCAGAGGGAAGGGCTATTTTGTTTATCTCTTTAAAGTTGAAGGATTATTGTGTTTTATATTGTGCCTCATGTTCTACAACATCTCACATCCTCAGGCATCGCCCAGAGCTGCTAATCATGACATTTAAAGAAATACATCTATCCTCCAGCTGCAGGCAAACAAACCACTGCGTAAACCGAAATTTAAATAAACATTAAAGGATCAGAGGAACTTAAATTCATTGTACATCCCTGTGTAAACTCAGCTAAATGCATTTAAGCATGAGCATGAGGGGCCCTGTGTCTCATGCCCATGTGTTTTTGTCCAATTGGAGAAAAAAAAAGAATAAATGTGGGCATTAATAAAGATGATGGAACAGGGTAACGTTGAGGGCAGATTGTTCATGAAATGATACTGAGGCACACATGGTAGGAATTGTAATGATTCTGTCAAGGCCTAATACTGCTTTTCAGATTTCATATTCTTGTCAGTCCTGTTCCTATTTTTTGCAAACACCATTTGTGGCTGACAACTGAACTAAAGGCCACCCGTGTTCATATCACAAAATATACCCCTGCACATCAAAACCCATCTCTCCTTGGGATTAGCCCACGCTGCTGCCGTTCCTACTGGGAGGAATCCTGATGAGGAGCTGCAGCACCGACTGGTTGGACGTGATAACCCAGCATGTGAGCTCAACATTACAGTTATTATATGGCCACCAACAAGACACATGGAAACTCATTCTTCCTTCTTCCAAATCTACACCTTTGCAAGGTAGAACACAGTGCCCACTATCTGATAAGACACTCTTTACAAAGGGTTTATAAATGTACCTCATTTACCAGTGCTTTACAGATGAATTGTAAGCTATTAATATGCAGTTTTGCAAGTTCGTTTGTAGAGCTCTGTCAGCAACAAGGAAATTCAAAGTACTTTGCATAAGACATAAAAAGGCACGGACACAAGATACAATAGAAACGGAAATCTATATAAAAAGATACATATTGATATCACTTTCTAATTATTTTCTAATTATGCCATCAGCAGAACTTACATACAAAGTTAATAAGTTATTAATTGTTGTGAAAGGGTTATCAGTCAAGTCTGCAGCTGTAAATATTAATAAGATGTTAATAAATGGACTTTGGTCTAAATGACCATACAGTTTGTTGTTATTGTATTGTTTGACCTGTATTTAGTAATACTGTGAATGATGAGTGTTCCAAGGTCTCAGTAATTACTTTGGTCAGTCGGATATTATCATAACAGTAATAAAATCAGTGGTGGAATCTATGAAAATATTGCCCAGGTTGTAATAAACCAAAGTTTTTAAGTTTGAAAATTTGCTTTCTAACAAATAAGACATAACAAGTTAAGAAGTGAACTTCAGAGGTGCTGGTGGCCAGCTACAGCTATGACAGTGGCATCGATCTTCTCACCAAATCTCTGAGAGAAAGTGTTGTTGTTGTTAATCATTAATAAAACACTGGTAATAACTTAGAAATGCATGGAAACCTGGTTAGAAAGTTGTACCAAAAACAAACAAACAAACAAACAAAAAATACAAAACATAAAACTCAAGCCAAAGATCATTTTTATGAATTATCTTAGAAAACCAAAAAACAAGGCCGCTCCATTTGCTCGTCGTTGAACAGACGCCACTAGTATGAATTAATTCATCAAAACATTAGTTATGAACGGGCAGCGGCTTACTCTCTGTATGAAACATTGTCTTGTGTCTTTCTATCATCACAAGCCAGACAAATAAAACCTTTCCTCTGTCTGAAGAAGCAGTGAATCCACAGCTGACTTGAAAAAAATAATGGAGCTCTGTTCCAAGATCCCTATACATCCGCTCCCCTGTCCTCGTTCTTGCCCTCAATTCCCAAAGCAATCTCAAGTCAGTGGTTCTATTAAAACAATACTGCCTCATGCAAATTGCTACTGTCAAGCCCCTTGGTTTTATTTCTTGTCCTCACTGCTGCTCTCCAATGCTTTTAATGGAAATTGTGCCAGCCAGACTTTGCAGCATCAGGTAGGATCAATGGTATCAATAAAACAATCTGACAATGATCGCTGGCACTCTGAGGCTAAAAAGAGCAATATGTGACAATGAATGGATGAGCACTTCATTGAGAGTTGCTGCCAACAAACCAGGTAATTACAAACAGGGGCAACAACTCTAACCCGCACCTGTACAGCTTCCAGATCACACGACTTTTTGGTACAGCAACATAATTATCCTCATTGGCAGGTGGCAGCCTGTGCTATTGTTACATTTAAATACCAATGTTAATGACCCACCGTACGTACCATGTTAGCTTCTACTCATCCCTGAACACAGTCTAGAAATTAAAAAAAAGAAAAGGAAAAAAAAAGAGCTCTTACCTCTTAACATGAGATTTATCTTGTCTGTTTCATTAGCAACCGTTTAATTAAATGACTGATTTACATGCTGGGCACTTCTGCACTGTTCAACTTCTCTTCACATACATAAGTCATAAGGTGTTGCTGTGCGTGCTGGGGCACTTGCACTTGTACCCTGTTGAGTTCATTAGGACTGCCGACTGCTCCGAGGAATATTCTTGTTTCTTCAATTCAGACGATTGACTCAGGCTGAAGTCGGCAGTCTCTTGGTAATGAGGCCTTCGCTGTGGGACTGTGGGTGGGCCTCAGTCAGCCATTCATGGTTTTTTATGAATAAAGTTAATTCTGTGGTCGGAGAGAATAAATTGTCTGCTCAAGGTCTCCGGCTCGTCTGGCCAAAAGGATGACATCAAAATCGAACACACCTGTCATCAGCGCTGCTTTGTCAGTGAGGTTGAAGGTTGAACGTGGTTCTGTTCTAAAAGAGCAGCTCTCTTGGTTATTTCTAAAACTAACCAAGATCTTAAAAATCACAAATGTTGTTTTTGGAACAAACTGTACTCAACTCTAGCACTTAAATTCAGACACTCAAAGTATCTAAATCAAAAAATACTAATTCAATTCTTTCTGAGGTAGATACTCAGGTATTTGGTGAAAGGTTTCTGCTGATGTACACTGATCTTTTCAAAGCAGTAAGCTTCATCTAACATTTCCCTACAAATAACCAAAATCAATGCTATTCTCCCTATGGCCTTGGTTAATCAAAAAATCACTCAAGAAACAAATTTTGAATAATCCCACTAACCTTGTTGCCACTTTAATGTCAACGGAGATACATAATTAACTGCAAGCAACTTGTAAACAGTGCTTGTGTCAACATTCAAGCCGTAATTACAACTGAAATCTTGGATAGCTGACGTCACCCTAACTCAAGGTAATTCAACCCAAAATTAGTGCATTTAGTGATGTAATGTCATTGCACATATTTTTTTGAAACTCACACGTTTGCTCAGCTACCAGACAGCCATCTTGAGTTGTCCGATGATGTTATCACTGACAATGAAAACTGTTCATGAATCAGCACTTAATTACACTTAAGTTGTAAAAACAACAACAACAACAACAACAACAAGAAAAAACATCACCTGAAAGCAGCCTCTTTTACATTTTACATTTTACATGAGACCGACCAAAGCAGAATACAGCTTGGCAACTTCAGTACAAGAAGGAACTTCTGAGTCTCTAAACAAATAAGCTTTCTGTTCCACTGTCAGACATTATGTTAATTCGCTAATGCAGATTAAAAAGTAATTGTTAACAATGTGTACACAGAATAATCTGCCTTGGCTGACTGCTGTGGAGCAGATAAGAATAGGCAGTAGAGATGTCCAGCGTAGGGCATTATATGCTTCATTACTCTCTTTTGTTCCTCGTGCGTTAATTTAAAAAGATTCTGTGGGAGCAGAACCAAGTGTAACCTTATCTTCCCCTTTCATTTCCCTCCACTCAGTCTAATTTCACTTAGTGTACTGTAATGAGGTGTCAGTTTAACCTATTTTTTTTCCATGAACCTTCCATTCCACAAATTTCCGTTGTTGTTTGTCTCGCGCTTTATCAATAAAACTGAATTGAATTAAATTTTTTAGATTAACTGGTCTATGAAATATAGAAAAAGACCCATCACAATTATTCAGAGCCCAAGGTAACATCATCAAATAATTTCTTTTGCCACAGGGGACAATGAAAAGTATTAAATCTTTACATTTGAGAAGATGCAATAAGTTAATTTTTTCCATTTTTTCTACTTAAGTACCTAATAACTAAAATAATATTTTATTAAAAAGACTTTGTCACACCATAATAAGTCTTTGTAAAATATGTTATAGTAGGAGATTAGCCACAGGGATTTTTAATGAACTATTGTGGCTAAGTGTTAGCTAAAAATGAACAAACTAATCTTTTCTACTGGTACTTTTGTGAGGTTGATAAGACTGCAGTCTACATTAGTGCATAGCTCCAGGAAACAAACCTTAACCTTCTCCCACCTACTTGGCTTTTATATGTCACCAGACTAACTGCCAGTTGTGTAAATGAAAACATTTGAACCTAAAATAATGTTACAAACTCACTTAGGTGATGTGTCACTGGCTTTCCTGCTTTCCCTCAAAGATCAGCAGTGACAAGACGGCGTACTAGCGCTCAACTGAACAAAAGGTCACCAAAGTTAACTTTATTCCAATAGAATCTCTGCAAACCTTTGCCATTTTGAATGCTGCTGTGACGAGGCGTTAAAAAGATCGACTATTCAGATTTCCAATGTGTCTTTTGTATTACTAGTAAATAAGCATGACTAAAACTAAATGGTAAGATTTTACATGTCATGTACATCACATGTACATATAACTGACACAAGATGCACTGGAAAGCTTGTAAACATCATGCCCACTCAACATCTGATAACTTTTGTATCCCTGTCTGCTCCCTTACATACAGTATATGCAGTTTCATGCTCTGTTACTTCAAAAGGCTGGAAACCTCAAGACAGATGAGCTCTCTCCATAATGAGACCACACCTGTTTCTCAAAAGTGCCACGCGAGTAAAGTATAGACACGACACAGCGAGGAAATGATATGAGAAATATTTCTTATTCAGGTAGACAGCCAGTGAAATGAGTGATGGAATACGTCCCACAGTAGCAGTATAACAGAATGAAACAGATCACCAAGGTTACCATGGCATCCTTCCCTTCAACTGTAGACATTGTGTGGAGGAAGAAAAAACATCTATAAAGCTTTGACATTGTGTACAATGAGTTCTTTAGGATATCATTAAGACACTATGTTTTATTATTTCAATATGTGCAAGGTACAAGTTCATGGCTGAAATTACAATATAAACACTGTATGTGCGCATCGTAGTGGAAATAATCAGGGTTTATAGATGCTGTAGGGCATATCCACCTCCAGAATCAGGCTGTTCATCTCAATTTCAGGGCAGGGGGTAAAAGGTTGGGTGCCTTCCTGCACAATTTACAACATCTTCCTCTTCTCAAACTCCTACAGAGACGGACAACAGAGAGGGAGAAGAAAAGAAACCACGTGAAATTAAGTGAGATAGACAGAAGTGAATGATTTATTCATGCAGAATTCACACAGCTCTGTTTTGATCTTGTGTATCAGATCAGCTGTTGGGGTGGGTGACAAGAGGCGGCTAGAGCTCTGGAGAGCCTGTTGTTTTTCCTGGAGAGTGCAAATCATGTAGCACGTACGTGTCAGTAAGTTCCAGTTGTCGACATTAAAACAGCTCACTTCCTGTGATTTATATGGGTGAAACATCTGCAAAAAAATCTGATTTATGTGAGGTTATAGTTGCTGTGTTTATCAGCACAGTCCAACCATGTGACTATAAATGAGAAAGCATTATGTTAGCCATTAAACAGGATGTAGCTATTTACATATTCAATTTGGAAAATATCACACAAACCGTGGGATGATAGAATATGTCGTTCCCCGAGAATTTTCCATTCCACAGGGGGAAAGTAACTTAATGCAAATGCCATTTATCAGGTCTGCAGAACACACAAGTTCTCATGCACATGTTGGCCCATCCCTCTGTAGCTTGCAGATACCTGAAGGTCTACTGCCACCTTGAGGAGAAAATATTCCCTCCTTCTCTGAAATCTGAAATGCTAGGGAGGCAAACTCGGCCTCTCTGAGCCTGACTTTGAGAAGGGAAGGACGAAATGAGCGAGCAGGCATGTGGACGGGTGGGTAGGTTGGAGAGCTGTGGCCTAGTTCACTAGATTTTTTTGCTTGACAGATGAGGTGGGGTAAAAGAGGGAGTGGCAAAGGGATCAGTAATTAGGGACAAAGCTGTAGAGGAAAACGTGAGGACAAAGAAAGAGTAATGGGATGGAAAGAGTGACATTAAAAAAAAAAAACCAAAAACAAAGGAGGAGGGTTGTTGTGACATAAGCAGACCGATGCTTTGTTGGTTCCCAGCAGCAGACAGTAACTCAACAGTACAAGACAGGAATCATAGCACCCAAGGTAAGAGTAGAGTTGTTTGTGACAGAGACGGAGGGGAAGAAAAAAAAACAGACTTTTTGTGTGAGACAGACTCAGACACTTGACAAGACAAGAGGAAGAGGGGGAGT